>NC_054707.1:37287220-37474286 GCF_016097555.1 Gigantopelta aegis | reverse complement strand
ATGCTGAAATCGTTTCGTCAATTTTGGCTTTTACATCCAGACAGTTCGATCCACTGTTTAAGACTAAGGACAATACCTCGCTTGGTGGGGAAGGTTTTCCCCTTGTCACTGTCAAATTTCCTTATGTGAATAGCAGTGTCCCCTTTCCATAACTTGGCCACCACGTAGACGTTAGTTCCAAGTTCTAGACGACATCTCACTTCATCACTTGTGGAACAGGCCATCTCTGGATTGAACGTAGATCTGATTGTTTTCGGCGAGCGAATGACAATGAAACCGTATCTAGCCTTTTTATACTCTTTCGTGTCAGTCTAGGTAGGTCAGGGGCCGTTCTAAGTAGGTCAGGGGCCGGCCTAAGTAGGTCAGGGCCGGTCTAAGTAGGTCAGGGGCCGGTCTAAGTAGGTCAGGGGCTGGGTCAGTAGGGCGTTGCACACGGCACAGTAGGCCAGTCTAAGTAGGTCAGGGCCAGTAGGACGAGGTCACGTGACGTCATCAAGGTCACGGAAAGTAGGTCAAGGTCACGGAAAGTAGGTCATGGATCTATACAAGCCTGGATACTACTAACGCAGAGGACAATATTTCGAAATCTGAGGTAACCGAAGTCGGTTCACGTGGTTTTTACCTAGGTAACCAATTGTTCGGTTACGTGGATTTTATTTGCGTAACCTGTGGATTACCTGATCGGTTACCTCAAAGTTACGTTGAAATTATATTTTAAATACATAATTTTTAGCTCAAACATAAAGTTAAAACAAAATACAAAAGAAAACGTTTCTTTTGTTTTCGTACGATCGTAGCGTTGTAGATTTGTTATTATTATTATTATTATTATTATTATTATTATTCACCACTTGCCATCGGGATCGCAAAAAGTAATTTTTAGTTGCCCGAATCTAAAAACCACTGTCCTCGGCCATCGGGCCACCGTATTCTAGAACCTCTGTGCAGTTTGCGGAAGTTAACACTATTGTAAAAGGACTAAATATCAGCCATGTACTGAAACAAAATAGATACATTTGGAGGAAAAATGCCCATTCCTTGGTGTATGATTAGACTAATAATTTTCTTTTATAAATAACAAATAAAGGCTACCATATGTCACTGATATAACATATGTAAAATTTAGTATACAGCAGATTAAAAAAACCCACACCAAAAACCCAAGCAACAAATGTCCAGTTCTTCTGAACTATAAAACAGGCTACTCATTGGTGCATGATTAGATTAATAAAAATAAATCTTATAACAAAAAGAAAGACCACAATCTGACACTGATATTTTGCGGTGGCGATGCTACTTTCACTTTATCGCTGGTACTTCTATACTACAGTGACGTTCCTAATGTTTGTTATTTAAAGCTCATTATGCGATGTTAGTATTTTTGTTTACGTATTTTTGTTTACGTTAAAACCGTGTTCAACCTTTGTAAAATTATAGGAAATTCAATATTATGTCTACATATATCCCTTTAGAGATAGAATAGCAGCAGATAATTTAGGCGCCTTAGCGATCCGTGCACATTTCTTTAAAACTTTTGGCTCGACTCTATACTGAGTCTTTGGTCACAAGTTACAACCGTTGCAATATACCGTTGGCTACTGGTTTGCTGCACATCAAGTATCTAAA
Source organism: Gigantopelta aegis (assembly GCF_016097555.1). NCBI lineage: Eukaryota > Metazoa > Mollusca > Gastropoda > Neomphalida > Peltospiridae > Gigantopelta > Gigantopelta aegis. The sequence goes on along the minus strand of NC_054707.1, from coordinate 37,472,660 downwards.
AATCAGTCTAAAACATTTGTCGGAATACTAGTAGTATGTCTGCATGAATAAACTTACTGTAATCGTGAAGTCTGCAAGTTTTAATTTCTGAACGTCTACAGGTCACGACGTAACCGATATGCGGTTCGCGTAAATTTAATTTTGCGTAACCGACACGCGAACAGAACGGCGTTTCGCGTGAAATATTGTGTGCTGAAATGGAACTGCAATTTTCAGCAAAAATGACGGTTGCTATTAGAAATATTAATTAAATCTCTTAAATGATACGTGCAGGTAGATTAGATGTGAGGTGCCACACTTTTTATTGCTGTACTTCCTGGGTGTCTTGATACGCTGTTTATATAAATTTTATTAGTAAACGTTAACATTTTCGGCAATAGCAATTGATTTGGCCTATTAGAACCCAAAGCTAGCTTGACACAAAACGCCATGGCTAATGTTACCCACACTTGTGGAGAAACCTAGGCCAGGCCTCGTGTTATCCGCCATTATTTTAACACTTGGGGTATTTTGTCACCCAGAGCGCGCGCGGCTGAATTGTCGTTTGGTTCATCAGCATTTTGTATCGTCTGCTTTCCACGTTCAACATGACGAGCGAACAGGACGCATTTCTTGTAAGTACCGATACATTTTTCGTCCGTTCAGGGCGTTTGTCACATATGGAATATTAACTTAAATTAATCAAAATGCTGTAATCGGTATTGTTCACCATAAATCGGCATTGTTCGCATATCTACACAACGATATATCTATCATTGCGGATTCACTGGGCAGTGTAGTAGCTGACGCTGAGCCTGAACTGCATCACATGAGAAATGGCATTTTGATTTATTTTTTAAGAACTTATTTGTAGCTATTTGTATCAACACATATCACATCACTCGAGTTCATTATGCTTCATTATTATATCACAGATATCCCTATTTTAATAAATCGAAATATACTAGTACATGTATAACAAATTATATAATGAACTTCAATTATTCTGCTATACCTAATATTATTGGCTTATTGCATATATGTATTTTTGTTATATCCACTCGTTGTATTTCAGTATTAATGTATTTATATAATTTAACTATTCATATACTATATTATTTACTATTTAATGTTCTCCTGTAAACCCTGTCCTGTCTTGTCACATATTATATTATGTAATTGTTCATGTTTCCCCTTATGCCGTGGCCTAACGGTCAGGGTGTAATAAAGTTCTGTTCTATTCTGTTCAATCAGTTATGGTTAAAGCACGCTGTCCTGGGCAGACACTTTCAGCTGTTTGCCTACGACAGTGGGTTAGTTGTTAGTAGTTAGTGGGAGAGAAGTCGGTGTAGTGTTCTTACACCTACCCATTAAGTCGTTCAGTGTGGTATCCGGTACCGGGATGCAAACCCAGTGCCTATCAACCGTACGCCGTTAGTGGGGGTGGGGTGGGGGGGGGGGGCGAGTCATAGCCCAGTGGTAAAGCGTCTGCTTTGGTCTGGGATCGATCCCAGTCGGTGACCCTATTGGGCTATTTCTCTTTCTAGCCAGTGCAACGCGACTAGTATATCAAAGGCCGTGGTATGTGCTATCCTGTCTGTGGGATGATGCATATAAAAGATCCCTTGCTACTAATGGAGATATGTAGCGAGATTCCTAAAACTATATGTCAAAATTACCAAATGTTTGACATCCAATAACCGATGACTAATAAATCAATGTTCTCTAGTGGTGTCGTTAAACAAAATAAACGTTTAAACTTAATAGCCGGCATCAAGTGGCGAACCCAGTGTCTGCCAGCTTAAGTCCGATGGCTAAACCACTACACCACCGAGGCTGGTTGTCTCGATTCCGATGTCTATTAATTTTAATCGGCCTTGAACGAGCCGCAGTGATCAAGCAGCCGGTGCATGTCTTAGCTTCTGTGAATGCACTATTCAGTGGCGGGAGGGGGGGGGGGGGGGCGTAGCCCAGTGGCAAAGCGCTCGCTTGATGCGCGGTCGGTCTGGGATCGATCCCCGTCGGTGGGCCCATTGTGCTATTTCTCGTCATAGCCAGTGCACCACGACTGGTATATCAAAAGCCGTATCCTGTCTGTGGGATGGTGCATATAAAAGATCCCTTGCTACTAATGGAAAAATGTAGCGGGTTTCCTCTCTATGTGTTAAAATTACCATATGTTTGACATCCAATAGCCGATGATTAATAAATCAATGTGCTCTAGTGGTGTTGTTAAACACAACAAGCTTCTGTTCAGTGCGGGTGGGATGGGGTGGAGCAGTAGTGAATTTTCGGAATGGAAAGTTTTTTACTGAAAATATTGAAAATGTATGGAAAGTTACGTAAATTTTGGGGTACTTTCGGGAAATTTTGAAATTTTTGTAAAATACAATATTCAGATGTTGAATATTTTGAACATTAAAATTCTTTTTTTAATTCGGGTGCTGTGTGTGTAGATCTGAAGTAATTTAGAAACATAGACAAACGTAAGTACTTTAATATAACAACGAAGAAATTGTTCATTTCATTTCAACTTATTTTCGTGCTTATATCCAATTAAGGTTCAAGCACGCTGTTCTGGGCACACACCTCAGCTATCTGGGCTGTCTGTCCGGGACAGTGGGTTAGTTGTTAGTTGGTTAGTGGTTAGTGAGAGAGAAGAGGGTGTAGTGGCCTTACACCTACCCACTGAGCCCTTAAGAACTCGCTCTGGGTTGGAGCCGGTACCGGGCTGCGAACCCTGTACCTACCAGCCTGTAGTCCGATGGCTTAACCACTACGCCACCGAGGCCGGTTGGGAAATTGTTCAATGATATTATAATATATCTAACGTACTTTGTTATATTATATTATAATATATCTAACGTACTTTGTTATATTATATTATAATATAGCTGACGTACTTTATATTGTATTATAATATAGCTGACGTACTTTATAATATATTATAATATAGCTAACGTACATTATGCTATATTATAATATATCTTACGTACTTTGTTATATTATATTATAATATATCTAACGTACGTTGTTATATTATATTATAATATATCTAACGTACTTTGTTATATTATATTATACTATAGCTGACGTACTTTATATTGTATTATAATATAGCTGACGTACTTTATAATATATTATAATATAGCTAATGTACATTATGCTATATTATATCTTACGTACTTTGTTATATTATATTATAATATAGCTAACGTACTTTATATTATAATATAATAAAGCTAACGTACTTTTTAATATTATATTTTAATAATATAGCTTATGTACTTTATAATATTATATTATAATACAGCTAGCTTACTTAATAATATTGTATTTATAGCTAACGTACTTTATAATATATTATAATATAGCTAATGTACATTATGCTATATTATATCTTACGTACTTTGTTATATTATATTATAATATAGCTAACGTACTTTATATTATACTATAATAAAGCTAACGTACTTTTTAATATTATATTTTAATAATATAGCTTATGTACTTTATAATATTATATTATAATACAGCTAGCTTACTTAATAATATTGTATTTATAGCTAACGTGCTTTATAATATTATATTATAATACAGATAGCTTACTTAATAATATTGTATTTATAGCTTAGGTACTTTATAATATTATATTATAATACAGCTAGCTTACTTAATAATATTGTATTTATAGCTAACGTGCTTTATAATATTATATTATAATACAGCTAGCTTACTTAATAATATTGTATTTATAGCTTATGTGCTTTATAATATTATATTATAATACAGCTAGCTTACTTAATAATATTGTATTTATAGCTTACGTACTTTATAGAGGCGGGATCAGCCCAGTGGTAAACCTCTCGCTTGATGCGTGGTCAGTTTGGGATCGATCCCTGTCGGTGGGCCCATTGGGCTATTTCTCGTTCCAGCCAGTGCACCACGACTGGTATATCAAAGTCCGTGGTATGTACTATCCTGTCTGTGGAATGGTGCATATAAAAGATCCATTGGTACTAATGAAAAAATGTATCGGTTTTGACTATATGTCAGAATAACCAAATGTTTGACATGCTCTAGTATTGTCGTTAAACAAAATAAGGTACTTTATAATATTATATTATAATACAGCTAACGTACTTTATAATAATATTATTATATTATATTATAATACCATACCTGAGATAAAACCTGACGATAATCTGCTTTAATCTATTCACCGGTAATACATCAAACAATATACAAAACTAAAAGTAAATGTAATAGAAGCCGTATTATACAAGTCGATTAGCATACTCAATACCATATCTCCATACAAGACTGATTCCAAAAGAAGGTATGATAGAGTGGCGAGGGTATGCAACCATGACCCACTGCCGCGTTCTTTGCCTATAGGTTGGACTATACCAATTAAAATCCCATAGGCGACCATGTTAATGTTTTTCACTCCGAGCTATGCCTTCGATGAGGAAAGACGTGTCGCTCTGTTCTCTCGAGTTGCCCCCCCCCCCCCCCCCACCTGGGGGGACTTATTGCAAGCTACGGCTCTTTGTTAGAGTACCGCGTCGCTTACATTGGCTCACGGGCAACCGTGACTTTGGTGTATGGCGACGCGGTAACGAACACGACGAAGAGGAAGGGAAGAGGAAGGAGGAAGAGGAAACCTGCACCAGGGACGGCTCAGGGGGGACCTAAACTGGCGGCTCAACCGCCAGCGGCGGTCCTGTCTGCGTCGCCGCCCCCACCCCCGGGACCCGATCAACCAGTGCCAGCCGACGCAGATTCCTCTGAACAGACTGAGCCAGCGGACCAGTCGACGCCGCTGTTGGACACAGCTATCTGCGAAACTCCACGGCGTGCGTCTCCCGTTCCAACCCCTTCGAGGCGGTCGGCGTCGAGTCCCCCACCCCCGGGGGGCTCCGCCAAGACCCCTATGGATGGCGCTGCTGCGAAGCGGAAGGCCGTCACCCCACCGAGTAGTGACCAGCCAGCCAAGGCCCGGCCTTCCGCGACCGCCCGGGGCAGGGACGCCGCCTGGAGCCTAGCCATCTCCAAGATCAAGGGCCAGTACGCTCGATACTTGGTCGGGGACACCTCGGACACCAGCTCACTGCCGGGAGGCATTCTTGAGGGCAACTTTAAGAAGTTTCCTGACGGAGTTGAGTGTGCCATCCACGCCATGGAACTACGAGACGGGAAGTTTGGACTTGTGGTGACGTCGCGCCGAGATGATCTCTACAGACAGGGAATACTCTTCGAAGACATGGACAACTACACCATCCACAAAGTACTGAAGATCATCGCCGGTGCCCATTACGTCGAGCTAGCTAAGACCTTGCTAGCCCACCGTTGGAGGAAACTGGTGCCACAGTTCAACGCCAAGCACTTCATCTCGTCCCCGTAGTCGCCAACCGTTCCAAGGGCTTAGTTGGACTTTTTTTTCTTTTTTTTTTTCTTTTTTTTTTTTGGTAAACAGTCCGACGCACTTTATTTTGGCAGCCCGTCTAAATTGCTCAAATCACTTTAAAACCCTTTCGGTCGAGCAGTCTAATTTTGTTCGTTGGACTTAAATGTTTGTCCAGACATGAGTTGTATGAATGAGCTCATTTTGGCTTTAGGTCTTTGACCTAACTACTAAATTCGTATTCCAAATTCCGCCCACCTTAAACTCACACGCCCCCCCCCCCCCTCCCCCCCCCGGACCGGACCATTTAGATCGGACTTTAAACTTTTAGACCTCCGTTCAAAATTATATGTCGAAATTATTCTCTTTTTTTAAATATTATTAAATAGTCCGATCCTCTCTTCTTTCTCTTATTTATTTTTGGACTGTCCATCTAAAATGCTCCAAATTATATAAATATTCGGCCGAGCAGTCAATTCTTTTTATTTTTGGCTTGTAACTTTATTTATTTTTATTTTTTTAATTCTATTAACTTTTTTACTAATAGCTATTTTCAAAATTCTGCCCATTTTCAACTCTATCCTCCCCTCATCCCGAGTCAGGCCACCGATCTTATCGGAGGTCGGACTCTGGATGGGCGTGTTCGAAACCCTAGTGGTATATGGACACGTTAAATTGTTATCTATCTATCTATCTGTTAATGTTTGTGTTTAAAAACATTACATACAATATATCAACCAAACTATGGCCCATAAATATCAGTACTACAACCCCTACCTCAAAGTATTAACTGCAGAAAATGGTACCTTTCATGGTTCATTTTCGGTATAACCAGATGTTTTCACAACACCCCTAGTTTCGCACAAAATTTTAGTACTTTTATTTTACATGTACCCCATACATGTTCCAAGCACAAGGCTACTTGACACAGTGGTACTAGGTGAATTAAAATTGTATACATTTTTAGCCCAGACAAAACTAATTTTGTTTACAACCAACACACATTTATAACCAATCACATGACTTGTGGTGTTAACTTCTCTATCAAAAGTTCGGTGCACCTCGAACTTTGACCCAGCCGGAGATTAATTGGTTTAGTGCTGCCTATAAAGGAGAGGTGATCTTAACCATATGTGGTACCACCTTCTTCTGTAGGACTATACATAGCGTTATAGATGGCACCAGTCGCCAAAATCCTTTCTACGGGTTCCGTAAAGAAAGAGAAATATGAAGGCGCACATCTATATTTTGTTTGTTTTGTTTAACGACACCACTAGAACATTTATTAATCATCTGCTATTGGATGTCAACAGATCTATATGTGCAAAGAGTAATATTCTAAGCAAGGAGTTGTATGAATTTTATAGAGAATTGTGTACCTTTAACATTTCCCTTAATACAAATTCAGTGTTCCGCTATTTAAATGTCCAATCATTAAAATTAATGTTCCATCATTTAAATAATGTTTCGTCATTTAAATTAAAAGTTGATGGCTTAAACTTAACGATAGAGCATCGACAGTAATTTCCCCAGATGCGACATAAATTGCCATAGGTCGGGGATAGTTTAATGCTGCTGACTAATAAGTATTGCCTTCGGTAAAGCTGAATACAGGTGCGATTCCCTAAATGGTCATTCGTAGCGTGAAAACTAGTCTACCAAGCGTTAGCGGCAGACGGCATGTTGAACGTAGGCCTACATTATTGTGAACATCAAATTGTTTTCTGGCATTGTTTTTTTTTTTTTAGAGACATTGCAGTGTGTAACAAGAGGACAATTCAAATACATATTAACATAAATGACAAGAACTGGCGTCAGCATAGAAGTATCTATAGTTAACATAGAGCACAAGTTATGCAATCAAAATAGCTAAACTGTGCGGAGAAACGTCAGTTCACAAGACTAGATACTCTTTTAATATAGCTATAGGTTTTTTAATAATGGTGCACTGCATAGTGACAGCATGCCTTTCAGTTTAAAAAAGCTAGGATTAATTATATAATATTATTTTATATATTTTCTTCTAATGTTTTCAATATTATCATTTTGACAATTTAATAAATAATGGTATTCATCTCCAATATCAGTGTTACAAGGTTTGCATATTCTATATTCTCTAAGAACGTTAAACCATCTGCCAGTTTCGATTGGGAATCTTAAATTTGACGTACGTAGTTTAGTTATCCAGTATCTATTTTGGTACGATAATCTCGACACAACGCATTTGCAACTGAAGTGTGCGTGAAAATGTGGATTGCAATCATGCACATTTTTATACCCATAGTGAGAACGCATTGCACGGGCACAACATACAGAATTTCAGACATGGGTGCGTTGAGACAACCCATTTGTCGATGTGATAGTAGTTGCATAACTTTTATCATTTTGTTGTGGCCTCTAACCGGAAGTACCATTACTAATATTGAAATCCAAATGCAACTTAGGAAACCTCACTCTGGGCTTAATCCACGAAGGCCATACATTCCTTCTTTCATAATTAGTGTGTTGGCCGGGCATCTATGTGTAGCACTAACAATATGAGTGACCCTTCATTAGTGACGCTGAGTATATAAAACTGACCCCTAGAAATGTTTGTAAGGGTTTGGAGTCGGTATCTGGATTAAAAATCCCATGCCTCGACTGGGATCAGAACCCAGTACCTACCAGACTGTAGACAGATGGCTTAACCACGACGCCACCGAGGCTGGTCAAATAAATAAATAAAATAATAACCACCCAGATATATTGCAAACTACATATATGTTGCTTAAAATATATATTCTTATTTGTGTCCTCCATATTAAATTTTTATGACGCCATCTTGGATTTCCGCCATATTGGATTATCCTGTGTGGCTTTCCATCATAAAAACATGGTCAGCTACCCCCCCCCCCCCAAAAAAAAAAAAAAAAAAAAAAAAAAAAAAAAAAAAAAAAAAAAAAAAACACAACAAAAAAACAAACAAACAAACAAACAAACAACAACTGTAAATGACATATTGCAAGACACATTCCAAGCATAGCACTCATCATAGAGCGAGACAAAAAGGTACTGCTGGGGATAAAATATTTTTATTCATATTTTCTAAAAAAAAAATAAAAAGGTCTTAACCAAATTCTGTGATTAACAAATTTTAACAACATTGTCTGCTACACTGGACTCGGTTTTCCCCGGTCCCAACCAAAGCCCTACGACTGGTACATTTTAGACCGTTGTATCTACGGACCTGTCAATGGTGAAAGTGCATATAAAATATCCCTTACTATTTTATCTCTTGGAGTAGTCTATGTGGCAGCGGCTCTTTTTGCGTGTGTGTGAAGACTTTCCCATGCTCCTATACCACTAAGGCTTCGAGCATGTCCACCCCGGGTTCGGTCTCTGGAGGCCAGGGGCCCAATCCGGGACAGAAATCTCTTTTTGCTCTAGTTCTTTTCGTCGACCAAATGTCGTAGTAACCCTATGTAATGCTAGTCTCAGCCTGCCAACTGTTACGACGAAGTTGGCAAACTCGACGGTTGAGTTGTAATTTCCCCAGCTGCCAATTAGCATTGGGTGCGCTCAGATTAACAACGAATCGGTCGTAGGAGTTGTATACGACGAGAATCGAGTTGTAAGAGTGCTCAGACTATAGCCACTGGCCACAGTCGTAGGAGTTGTATACGACGAGAATCGAGTTGTAAGAGTGCTCAGACTAGCCACTGGCCACAGTCGTAGGAGTTGTATACGACGAGAATCGAGTTGTAAGAGTGCTCAGACTAGCCACTGGCCACAGTCGTAGGAGTTGTATACGACGAGAATCGAGTTGTAAGAGTGCTCAGACTATAGCCACTGGCCACAGTCGTAGAAGTCGTGAGAGCAGTAAGTTGGCCAACTTTTTGCTGGTAGTTGGTAGTTTGAGCCAAGCATTAGACACTAAATAGCTGTGGGTCAAATTTGCTTTTTAAAAAAAATAAAAAGAATCAACAAAACAAAAAGTTAGTAGAAGAATTTCATTGGTTCAAACACCCAACACGAATCGATTATTTGCATATATTGCCGAGAAAACGCTAATAAAAGTTTTAGAAACGCAATTTTTATATATATTTATATAATCCTGACACAATCTGGAGATGAAACCTGCAATGTTTTTGGGGTGGGGGGTTTTCTCCCATTAACAGCAAGAGACCGTATAAGGTCAACGACAGTCACTTTTCGCACCCTTGTTTTGGCTTCGTACACAATTAATATAGCATATCTTACCGTAATTTCACTTGAAATCCATATTTCGTTAAAGGTACAATTTTTAATCACAAGATTTTCTTCAAACACATTAGAAATGTTCAAACAAAAAATTTGCAGTTTATGTTTATTGACAGAAGATGCAAAGTGACGTATTGGAATACTGATGTCATTCAAATTCAAAATTAGCTATATTATTACAATGCTTCGCCACATTAAAATAAAAACTGGTCTACTAACCTTGACCCCTGTCAAATTTCTATAACAAGCAGTCAACGCTGTTTACAGGTCGGTATTTTGTTGTTTCATAATTCTGAAAAAAACCTATTATAAATACTAGCCTACTTCCTAAAATATCATACACGTGTCATTATTTTTATTGACAAGACAAATAATTATTCATTCAAGGAATAGTTCAAGGAATAGCTCATGCTTTGATTTCTGTTTTACCGATTTTGGGGATAATGCTCGTTTTTAAGCCTCATGGCCAAAATAGCAGGGGGCACTTCACACACTCACAGTGTGCCCTCTTCAGGAGGACGAGCGCTCGCGGTCGTTCGTTAAGACTGGGGGGGGGGGGGGGGGTTTGGGGTTTTGTTTTTTTGTGTGGGTTTTTTGCGCCTAACGTTAGTTGCATGTGAAATGATAGATGATATGGTACCAATCAAAGTGTCCACGAGCGCTCAGCCTCATGAATACGTCACAGGTGTATATTTCTGTTTTCAACCTTCTGTTCCTATTTTCTTCTTCTAAAACAACTGTTTGGTCTTCAGACCACTATGCCACTATGGCTGGCTAATGGACTATTAGTTACGTTAATGACAGTTTACCAGAGTTCTACGTGTGTGTGTGGGGTTCAATATTCCGAAGGTTCAGTTGTCCGAATGTTCACTGATCGGAAACACTGTACTCCGTGAACATAGGCTAATGTTTTACTACATCTAATATGTGTATGGTACAAAAAGGGCGTTAAATGTTAACATGTATTTTACACTACATAATTTGGATAATGGAAATGACATTTTGTTCACATCATGCCAAAACACTACGCATGTATACTAGTATATAGCTTTTGAACATGAAATATATTTTGATTTTTCTTCAGTAGTCTCTCAAGTCTTGGTATAGTTTCTTTTAGACGTCCGTTTATTTATTACAACACACATTACTGAAAACAAAAATGGACACGTGCTAACCCATGGGCCACCCTTATTAGTTTTTGCAATAAAGATATTTATGAAATTGTAGTACATGGAATTATTTGGATATAGTATTTTGTGCAGCAACTTTTGGAGGTTTCAGCGACGGCAGCACCACGCAGAGGAAATCTACCAAACACTCGAAGGGAAAAATGGCGCACAGTCTTACAATAATGGGCGGCGTACGTTGGAAGACTATTGGACAGCAGTTACCTATGCTGTTCGAGGATATGTTTCAAGCTTGTGGTGAAGTCTTTTTGGGCGAAAAAATATTATTCACTGTTGAACAGTGTGGATTGTGCCAGACGTTTTGTGTGTTGTAGTCCTTGTTAAAGCTGCTATATCCGGTTACTATGTTATAACATCGATTACGAAATCAAAATGCAGACATAACTGCACTTTTACGTCTTGCGAATTGAGTAGTAGGTTTTTGACGATGTCCGTTGATAGCGATGACGGACGAGTGTAATAAAGGTGCAGTTGTGCTTTTATTGTGCATTAGTATTGGATATTATAACATGGAAACCGGATATAGGAGCTTTAACTGTTAGATTTCAATAAAGTAATTTTAATTATAAACTGACATTTCTTTTTTATCAACTCATGTATTATATTACTGGCCTATCCAGGTGTTGCCTGTATTATACTACTGGCCTTTCCAGGTATGTCTTATGTTTTCAAATACTAGTATCCATACTTTGACATCGGGATCCCCCACCATTATAAAATCCTGGCTACGCCAATGGGAGCGAACACGCGATGAATACAGTTGTAAACAAAATGCAAGATACATGGTATTTAACTGACACAAGAGCTGGAGACACGAATGTAGAATTCTATTTAAAACGTATTCTGAACAAAGCTATATAAGGCGCTCACGTTTACGTAATATACACTGTTGACCTGTATATCATGTGACACTAGAAATCAACGTGTGTAGCCTTACTCTCAGTGGATGGTTTGGATTCATATGTAAGAAGCCAATCAGATTGCTTTAAATTGATATCCAACATGTCATCATATCGTGGTGTCGTAACATAAAATTATCTTACACTGTTGCCTTAACCGTTTTACACAGAGGTACGCTTAGTGATCTCTGTAAATAATTCGCATTTGTTTAGTGCATTTGGCACTGTTCTTTTGCCATTGTTCGTGATTATAGTTAGGTCTATAAACCTTCGGACTACTGAACCTTCGGACTATTGAACAATCGGACTATTGAACCTTCGGACCATTGAACCTTAGCACTATAGAGTTGTAACTGGACAAAGTGATCCGCAACTTGCGTAAGTACGCCAGCTCGAACAGCACTGTTTTTGGTGTCAAATGTTTAACTAAATTTACATTTTATAATCATTGTTTATTTATATGGTTGATTGTCTTTATTACCAAGAATTTCTTTTTAAAGTCATACGCGCGCATGTTGACAGAATTCACAATTTTGTTTGAAGTGATCCGGAACTGGCGCATCACCTGTATGTTCTTTCTTTTTTTTAAATAAACGAGTGCAATAAATAGGAAGCGAAAACAACGTTTGTGAAGTTCTGTATTTATTACATACCTTCTTTTATTTTTTACAAAAACGGTTTTTAATTTAACATCATAACAACACTTTGTTAAATTTATGATCAAAACTCCTTTCATGGATTTACTTAATGTTGGGAATCATGCTCTGCGGCAGCCTTGTGTAATGTTTCAAATACGATGTGACGTAATTTGTAAATCATATATGACGTCAGTAAGTAAAAGGCGCTAACTGCATTCCCCATTTAAAAGTTCTGGTCCAGATCGCACATATGTGCGATACAAAATAAATGTATCACACAGTTTCAAAATGTCTTTATCACTATAGTAAGACTGAATAGTATGTAATAAATATTGGTAACCACCTCAGCGTACTATACGATTCTCCTGTTAATGCTGAACTATTCACTATCTCTGGGAGGGTGTTTCCATTGGACTTAAAACGTATTAAACTCAAAGTAAATATTAGTATGACCTGAAACACATTTGGAAACAACTGGATATATGTGGACATTATGATATTTTAAATAAGAATATGCATTTTATATGTAATTGAAGTCGCTAAAAAGGCTCTGTTGGCTAATTGGTTGGACGTAGCACAGTGGTATTTTAAAGCACTCGCTTGATGCGCGGTCCGTCTAGGATCGATCGTCGTTGGTCATTATACACACTAAATGAGACAGAATTGCTACGCATGTCATTATCCACTCAATAGGTATGTATGTCTCTCCGTTTCTCCGGAGCACATCATTATAGACTCAAATAAAAGAAAGGTTTACAAAACATAAGTACAGGTCCGCTTGTGTTAAGATGGATGCGGTTTTCTTTTGAGAAAATATTTTTTAATTTCTTCTATAAGTTTGAAAGCACCTTTATAAACATTTCAAAAGTTTCAAAAGAACAGTTTCAAGGCCAGTTTCAAAAAGGAGACATCTACTGGTGTCCATGCGTGGTAGCGGATACTGAGTGTTCTATATCATATAACACAGACAGTTCAAAAGAAATCTCTTTTAAGACTAAATAGGATCCTATTGTGGTTGTGTCACTGTCAGAGTAGATTATCATTATTCAAACATTTGGTAGAGGTTGGTTTTTTTATCGAATTTTATGAATAAGTATTCATGTGTCTTTTTCTATTTATTTGTTGATGAAAGAGATCGTGTTAACCGGGCTTCACTAAAGATTCGTCTGTTGATTACATGACATACTCTCAACCCTATATAGGCCAATTTTTACTCTTGGATGATTTGGAAATTTAATAATATATGGTGTCTTGTATTCACAGTAGAAAATTCGTTCATTATCATACGAAATAGGGATTATAATACGAATAAAATGTATACAATTATTTTAACAAAGAAAATGTTATGTATGGCTTCAGTTACATGAGTGTCAGAAAAATGTCCATTGGTCGGCTGATGACGAATACAGCCAATAGACACACGCCTTGGTAATGGCACATAACTCTGTAGACAACACCATGTTCACGTTAAAAAAGGAGAGATCAAAATATTTAATTTCAACAATATAGAATGAAAAATTATGGTGCATTTGAAAAAAGGTCCGTATTTTTGGCATCAAATCCAGAATTCTGGATAAGGTATTTAATTCCAACAATATAGAATGTAATAAGAAGTTGTTACTCTTTTTTTTTAAATGATGGTGAATTTGAAAAATTCTGGATAAGGTAGGTAATTGCTGGATGTTTTTCGAAATTTCTGAAAGTTGGTCAATTCGAAAATACATTATGAAATAAAATATTGCAAAATAAATGTACGGACTCACAAACCTCATTTTTAAAGGAAGTACGCACGCACAGAGTTTCATATAATAAAGAGACGCTCTCATAAAAGCTGTTTTGGTTCAAATGTAATGTGGTATTCACATCAACGATGATTATTTCAGAGCTGAAAATATTAACGACCTTACTAATAGAAGAGTCAGTAATTGATGATGTATGACAATATTTCGGGGAACTAAGACTGAAAGTGTTTTCTAGATAACAGAGACCCACGGACCAAAATGAGCTGGGCTTGCCCTTCCACAAATGTGGGCGGGGCAGTAAGCGCGCGCTTTTTAACATGGACAACATTGTTACCCTACATACACTAGTACATGTGTATGCTAATAATTTCAAGCAATATGCAAGATATTGCTGCCTCAGACTTAACAAAAGGTTTAGTCAGTTTGTACCATTATTGAATTATTTAGGAATCTACTAAGTCGGCTGGTATTTGTTTAATAAAGTTGGCCGCTTGAGCATGTTTGGTTGTATTTCTTTTAAAAATATATATAAACAGAGAATAATACATGAGTGGCTGTTAGATACCAGTTATCTCACAATGAGTTGTTTTAAAATGTATCTAACGAGCGAAAGTGAGTTTGATACGTTTTTAAACAACGAGTTGCGAGAGAAATGATATCTAACGGACACGAACGTATTATTCTATTTCTTGCATATCCTAAAAACCCCAAGTTTTAAGCAAATTTTAACATCTCTTTCGACTAAAATTTATTTACAGCGGTTGCAGTTGTAGCTGACTTACGCGTCACATACACATGATTGCCGTGTTAACTATACGCCATAGTGTAATCGATTTCCACAGTGCTGTTTATTGCACGTATGGCATTGGTGACCTGGGACGTGCTTATAAAACTTAAAGTTTAGACTTTAATAAAGTCCAGACTTTAGCGTAATGCTATTTGAATGGCGTTGCCATGACGTTAAAGTCTGGACTTTATTAAAGTCTAGACTTTAAGGTTTATAAGCACGGGGCCAGGTTCTCACCTAGTAGCAGACAGTTTTATGTCTTAAAATTGTTAACAAAGGTACGTGTGTAAAAAAAACTATGTGTTATTAAAAATAACTCATGGTATTCTCACCAACTGGTGTGTAAGAATTAAACTTAATACATTTGTCTCTCTAAATAACTGATTGGTTTTTGTTGTTGTTGTTTCAGACTCCTCAGTCTTCCACAAACATGGAGATTCCTTTACAAACGACGCCTTCGGACGACGTGTTTGAAACGATTATCATCAAACGGCGAGTTTACACCCAACAGGACTTGAACAATGTCTACAATGACACATCAACACCGAAAACCTTGAAAGAACGCATCAGAAATACATGTCGATGTTCGAAACAGACCGTCTTTAACGGCATCTTATCCATGATACCTGTTATCATGTTTATCAGGTGGTACAAGTGGAGACAGAACCTGGTCGGTGACATAATGGCAGGTCTCTCAGTTGCCTTCATGCACCTACCGCAAGGTATCGCATTCGGCATCCTCGCATCTCTTACACCCGTTTATGGGTTGTACAGCACGTTCTTTGGAATTGTCTTTTACGCAATCTTTGGCACGTCTCGGCATGTTTCTTTTGGAACGAACGCTGTATTAGCTCTTCTCACTGCCACTATAGTGGAAAGGGAGAAGGATTTAAAATATGGTGATGTAGACATATCTTCAAACACAAGTGTGGTTGACCCAACTTTGCAAAATGAAATACTAGAGTACAAAGTTGGTATTGCAATGGCTGCCGCTTTTATGGCTGGGATCATTCTGCTTGTAATGGGTTTACTGCGATTAGGGTTTATTACCAGCTATCTAGCCGTCTCTTTTGTTGGTGGGTTTACAACGGCAGCAGCATTTCATATCGCAACCAGTCAAGTCAGCAAATTATTTGGCGTCAAAGTCGGAAAGCACTCTGGAGCTGGCAAAATCGTTCTCGTGTATTGGGACATAATTCAAAACCTTGGAGACACAAATGTTGCGGATCTCATTGTTGGCTTGATAAGCATTGCGATCTTATTAGCGGTGAAGGTTGGAATCAACGAACGTTATGGCAAAAAACTGAAAATGCCTATACCTATTGATTTGATACTTGTTATCATAACAACAATAATTTCATATTTTGCAGAGTTCCAAAGCCGTTTCAATATTCACGTAGTCGGGGATATTCCGTCTGGGATGCCTATGCCACGTGTACCAAATTTAAGCGTCTTGGGTAGAATAGGTCAGGACAGCTTCGTAATAGCTATACTGGCTTTTGCTATGACAATATCCATGGCAAAGCTTTGTGCCGCTTTGCATGACTATGAAATAGACAGCAACCAAGAATTGGTGGCCTACGGAACAACCAACCTGCTCGCGTCATTTTTTCAGTGTTTTCCAATGTGTGTTGCGCCACCAAGAACCATGATCCTAAGTTCACTTGGGGCCAAAACAACTCTTAATGCTGTTACATCTGCCATCTTTATTCTGGTAGTGTTGCTCGTGGCGGGTCAACTCTTTGTCTCTCTTCCGATACCAGTCCTAGCAGCAATGATTATAGTGGCCATGAAGAATTTACTACTTCAAGCCAGACAACTCCCTAATCTTTGGAGGGTCAGCAAAGCAGATTTTGTAATTTGGCTGACAACAGCATTGGTGTCGATCCTAGTTGATCTTGATATCGGCCTTATCGCGGGAGTGGGAACGTCCATCTTTACCATTATCGTCCAGAGTCAGTTTTCGACTGGGCAGCTGGTTGGAATATCAGAGCAGGAAGACATTTACCTTGACCTCAAGGGTCACAAGAATATCAAAAAACTGAAAGGAATAAAAATATTCTACTTTAACACGACGCTCTTTTTTGCCAGTGCAGAGAAATTTAAATCTCAGCTTTACAGGAAAACGTTTAACCCATTAACTGTAGTGGCGAGTCGGAGTATTAAAGTTGGGGAGCCGGAGGACAACGAACTGTCAAACGATGTCAACGAAAATGAAAATGGACTACATCACATCATTATAGACTGTTCAGCAATGACCTACATTGACATGGCTGGCGTAAATGTCCTCAAGATGGTCATTAAGCAATTCAAGGCAGCTGGGACAGAACTATTTCTAGCAAACTGTTGCCGCTATATGTTGAAGGTGTTGGACAGGGCTCAGGTATATGACATCCTGCCAAAAGATCATGTTTTCTTCAGTGTACATGATGCTGTGACCAAAGCTGCAGGAGGTGGATCATTTCCGGCGAAACTATAACATGGGGTTCAGTGGCGTAGGAAGGTGCCAAAAGGTGGAGGGACACACTTTTATATTTACACACTTTTACACTATTATAAAGAAAATATAAAGCAAAATGTCTGCCTTGTGCCTACAAAACATTCTTGGAACATGACTAAAAAATATTTTTTGTTTACGAATTAATGGACACGCCACATATTCACTATTCTATGTCTATATTGTATATATACTATTTGCATGTCTCGAACAATTTTTTTCTTCTTCAAATTGTGCTTAGGGACTGCGGAAGAGGTGAGGGCCGATAGGTCCATGGTCTCCTCTTTCATCCTGTTATTGTGCTCAAAAGTCTGGAGATGCCATAGGCCTACTGTTAACATCTTATATTTAAACTTATTCCGGGTGAGCATGCCTCCAAACCCCCACCAACAGGTTCGGGCCCTCAAATACATGCTCTCTCTCTCTCACAGAGAGCACAGCACAGCACAGCACACTACTAGTACCCCCACCCCATCCCCACTTTCAAATACACTCCGCTGGCCCTGTACATAATTTAAAAGTGTGTTGTTTCTAAAACACTTTCTTTTGTAAAATTATTTATTAAAATAAATTAATTAATTAATTAATTAATAATCAACAACAAGATACATGATCAATGCCATGGGGGGAGGGGTAGGACGAACCCACCAACACCCGCACCTCACCTCACCAAAAAGCAGTGAACAAAACACACAACAAATTGCCACACAGCATACATAAAGGAAGAAAATATAATATTTCAACTAGATTTTATTCAAATAATATTTTAATTTGTTAAAAAATCCACACACCGAGAATGGATAGATTTTTGGCAATGAATTCATACAAACGCCTCGTTTCTCAG
Organism: Gigantopelta aegis; assembly: GCF_016097555.1. Lineage (NCBI taxonomy): Eukaryota > Metazoa > Mollusca > Gastropoda > Neomphalida > Peltospiridae > Gigantopelta > Gigantopelta aegis. The sequence continues at coordinate 37,454,441 of NC_054707.1, read as the reverse complement.
CGATTCACTGTTTATTTTTTGTTGTATTTTGTCATATAATTGATCCGTTATGCAGTCCAGACATTCTTTGTGCAATGCCTCATCGTCTGAAAAAAATATGACCACTTTTCCTGTTCGTACAGTGGTGGACAAAGTAATTTTGTACGACCAGTGGCTTCAAATCACACTACCGAACAGCTGTTTAAAGCGATACTATAGGGTGTACAGTAACGACGCGACCTCTAAGGGGGAGATAGTTTCTGGGCGTTCGCCATACAAAAATTTATTAAAGAAGTTGAACCCATTTAAAAAAAAAACATTTAGCTGCAAACTTAAACCAAAGGCGGACCTAAATTTTGCGACAGTTATAATTTTATTATGTACTACTTTTCATCCCCCTTCAAACCTCGCGCAAAGTTCCCTTGGCATTCCGCCTCATGTCATTAAGGCCCCCCGAATGGATTTCTGGATCCGGCACTGCAAATGCACATAGAATGATTGTTGGTATTAAATACAAAAATAACAACTTTGCGTTAGACTTGGGCTTTTTTTTTTTAGAATATAGTACCGTAATAAAAGTAATTTGGACAGAATGTTAAATTGTTAAGCCATGTTTTAAAATGACACTTTTCTGAACGACAAAACCGTTATCCGCGATTATATCTCTGCACAATGCAGAGTTGAATGTGAATTTGGCAAATAGTGGTTGATTCCATTATTATCTAGGGGTGGGGTGGGGGGCGGGAGTTAGCCGTTGTAAAGAGCTCGCTTGATGAACGATAGGTCTGGTGTCGATCCCCGTTCCAGCCAATGCACCACCAATGAATGGTATATCAAAGGCCGTTGCAAAAAAATATATAAAAGACTCCATGTTACTAAAAAAATTTTTAATGTAGCGGGTTTCCTCTCTAAGACTATTTGTCAAAATTACATAATGTTAGACATCCAATGGCTGACCATTAGAAAATCCAATGTGATCTAGTAGTGTCGTTAAACAAAACAAACTTTTCTGGGGTGTCGTTAAACATTATTCTATTCTATCCAGTGTCTCATCGATATCTATAGGAGGACAGCCACTCCCGAGATAATACATCCTTCCTGCACCGCCACAAACAGGACTGCCACTTCCAGATTAGTTTACTAAATTAAACACTACAGGACGTAAATCGATGGAAGGTAACATAATCGTGCTATTATTGAATGATATAAGATCATCAATATAGCGAAAAGTAAAGCTAAACGTGTTAGCCAGATTCCTTTGTTTTGATTTAACCAGATTAGTCAGAAATTCGTATTCATGTGCATAGAGAAACAAAACGGCGGGTTGTGGAGCTCAGTGGGTGCCTATGGGGATTCCTATTTCCTGACTATATTTATTTATTTCAAACTATTTTCGTGCTTATAATCCAATTAAGGTTCAAGCACGCTGTCCTGTGCACACACTTCAGCTATCTGGGCTGTCTGTCCACGACAGAGGGTCTGACTATATGTCCTGTCCCCAAATTTGATATATATGTTGTCAATGAGGAAATCCAGCACATCACATCTATCTGCCTCAGTATACTTTACTCTGGATTCATTCACACCCAATAGCCGATGTGTATTTTTGTACTCGGGTGTCGTTAAAACATTCATTCAGGATTCACTCTCGGTATTTACGAATTGTCCAGATTCGTTGAAGATAGTTACGTATCACCGTTCTCGTTAACAAATGCTACGTTGATTAAAGAAAGGATTTTTTTTTCCTTAAGTTTTATTTTCGTGTGTCTTGGGGGGGGGGGGGGGAGGTTGTTCCGTATAATGTTGACATATCAATATTAATGTTTTAAAAGTAGGGAACTTTGATCTGTAATGAGAGTGAATCATTTCAAGTAAATCTTTGGAATTCTTGAGAATCCACACTGTCTCGAAATTGTTTTGGCAATACTTAGAGAGACTAGTGGTTCCCAGGGAGGAAATGAAGTTTACTAAAGTTATATAGAGAAATGCATTTAAACTATAATTCCTTCTTCTGCAAAACTACTTGATCGATTCCAACCAAATTTTGTGGTGTAAAAATTATCTTCTCTTCCTCCATAAACTTCAAGCCTTAGCACATGCAGAAATAAATTTTCAAATGTGCTCATTCTTATGTGGCCCACAGCCACTGCACCACGACTGGCATACCAAAGGCCGTGGTATGTACTATCCTGTCTGTGGGATGGTGCATATAAAAGATCCCTTGCTGCTAATCGAAAAGAGTAGCCCATGAAGTGGCGACAGCGAGTTTCCTCTTTCAATATATGTGTGGTCCTTAACTATATGTCTGACGCCATATAACCGTAAATAAAATGTGTGGAGTGTGTCTTTAAATAAAAAAAATTCCTTCCTTCCTTCTTATGTGGCCCAAAAGGGTGAAATTAAACCAGTTTTAAAAATTGTCTATTTTAAGAATAGTCTTGATATGTGAAAGTTGTGACTTTCATTAATCTTAGTCTCGCGTTTGTACCTATGGAGGGGTGAAGTTTATTAGATTTTTATTGAGAACATGCATTTAAAACTGCAATTCCTTCACAACTACTAGTCTTAAGTCCATTTCTAACTCAGTGCGGTGGGAAGCATCTTGACCCAGTGAGAAACACAAACATGAATTTGGTCATTCTGACTGCACAGGGAAATATGTGTTGTACACACCATGCGTGTGGTAGACATGTGGGATAAATAATTTATGCAGGTGACCGTTTAGGTCCATGGGCCTCTTGTTAAATGATAGGATTTAATTAATTATTCGACATAGCAAATACAAAATTAAACATGAACACTACCTCGGAAATGGGCTTGGGCTAAATGTTAGAACTTCATTTCGTTCGAGGGGGGGGGGGGGGGGGGGGCGAGAGACGTAGCCCTGTGGTAAAGCGTTCGCTTGATGCGCGGTCGGTTTGGGATCGATCCCCGTCGGTGGGCCCATTGGGCCATTTCTCGCTCCAGCCATTGCACCACGACTGGTACATCAAAGACCGTGGTATGTGCTATCCTGTCTATGGGATGGTGCATATAAAAGATCCCTTGCTGCCAATCGAAAAGAGTAGCCCATGAAGTGCCGACAGCGGGTTTCCTCCTTCAATATCTGTGTGGTCCTTAACCATGTCTGATGCCATATAACCGTAAATAAAATGTGTTGAGTGCGTCGTTAAATAAAATATTTCCTTCTTTCCTTCATTTCGTTCGGTGTATGGATGCAAAAACAAATGTCAAAAGAGAACATTTATAGGATTATATTTGTTTACACTGTGGGGCAGTTATAGGAAATGGTGGGTGACTTGGCATTCAACCTCTTGTTTCCATACGCAGCCTTCCAACATTGTCCTGTTTTTTCTTACTATATTTGGGGGCGGGACGTAGCGCTCGCTTTATGCGCTGTCGGTCTGGGATCGATTCCAGTGTGGGCATATTGGGCTATTTCTCGTTCCATCCAGTGCATCACCCACGACTGGTATGTCAAAGGTCATGGAATGGGCTATCATGTATGTGTGATGGTGCATTTAAAAGATCCGATGTTACTACTGGAAAAAAAATGTAGCGGGTTTCCTCTCTTCCATTTGGTCACAATTTCCAAATGTTTGTAATCCAATAACCGATGATTAATAAATCAATGTGTATCAATGATGTCGTTAAACAAATTTTTTTTAAACGGACTATATTTATTTTCAGTTAAAACGTCATAAACGTTTTTGTATTCTCCTGATTTTTTTAAGGGTCGAAAGGTCCATTTTATGTATATCATTTCTATATACTCATTCTACTCAAGCCAATGTATTTTTATGTACGTGTCATATTGACATATATTAGTCACAACAAGTTAAGGGTCTGTATCACATTTTATCTTTTTCAAAAATTAAAACAAAAATCAAGGGCGGTGACAGGTAATAAAAAGCAGGTTACAGACGTGGTTAAAGCATTGCAGTTTGCATGTAATACCAGCTATTTATTTCCAGCGTGCTTGGTTGAACAGCGAGTAGCAAATGCATTTTAAAAAATCCAAAACTGTTTTGCTTTTTTAATTTTTTTTAATTTTAATTTATTTTATTATCTTCTTTTTCCCTGAAAAAAACAAACCACAAAAAAAACCCACCCAGACATGATGCACGTTAAACTCTTTTTTTTCATGTTAACATTCTTCATGTCTGATTAGGGTTGGGCGAGTATAAATGTCTTTGCAATCTGGTTTTTGGATAACCATGCCATCAAGACGCAAACTGGGCATTCCGGCATGGCTGAATGATGGCGTATCCCTGAGATAACTTTTCCATTCTGTCATCCAACAGCTGTAAGAGTGTTTCTGTACCACTGGCTGAACGAGTGAGCTGTCCCGCTCGAGATGCAGTGTTCATGTGGCCCTTAACTTCTTGTGACAAGTATACCTTATATATAGACAGAGTTACATATGAAACCAAAAAAATTATATTCTTACGCACGATGTATCTGAATCCTATTCGGAAATATTTTAATAATAATAAAAAAAGTAACCGCCAATGTGTCTTTGTTTTCAGTATTACTTCTGAATTATTTGTTTACTTAATAAGTTATATGTGTCCAGGGCCCCGTTCCACGAAGCGATCTTAGCCCTAAGATGAACTTAAGTGCATAGGGTAGCTATGCGCTTAAGTTAATCTTAGGGCCAAGATCGCTTCGTGGAACGGGGCCCAGGAAACTTTACAATGACTAACTTTCGCCACTTTATTTCAAACAGAACTCATCATACAGTGAGTGAGGTGAATTATTTATTAACTTATCGTTCAGTGCGTGGGGTGCGATGGGTCCAGTGGCGTAGCGAGGAGAAGGGTTCATGCCCCCCCCCCCCCCTTCAATCAAACCTTTTATTGTTTTGTTTTTACTGTATTCAATTTTATAAAATCATACATACATGTATACGTACATAATGTGGGTTGCCCCCCCCCCCCCCCCCCCCCCCCCCCAATATAAAATCCTGGCTACGCCAGTGGATGGGTTGTATGGTCGATTTCATCGATGGAACGATTTGGCTATTTTTAGTGCGAGTTGCACGACAGAGACAAGCGCAAATCCAGAGATTTTATGAGAGAGGGGGCGCTGGGCATAGTAAGAGGTGTTTGCAGAGGTTTTATTTTTGTCTGCTGAAAAATGATACCCCCCCCCCCCCGCTCCCAGGATCCGCCCCTGTGACAGAAAAGTCATGATATGTACCGTTCTATTTGCAAAAGGGTAGTGTAAAGATCCTTTGTAGTTAATTAAGGGGCGGAATGTAGCCCAGTGGTAAAGCGCTCGTTTGATGCGCCGTTTGTCTGGGATCGATTCCCGTCGGTGGGCCCATTGGGCTATTTTTCGTTCCAGCACCACAACTGGTATATCAAAGGCCGTGGTATGTGCTATCCTGTCTGTGGGATGGTGCATATAAAAGATCCCTTGCAACTAATGGAAACATGTAGCGGGTGTCCTTTCTGTGACTGTCAAAATGACCATAGATTTGACGTCTAATGGCCGATGATTAATAAATCAATGTGCTCTAGTGGTGTCGTTCAACAAAACAAACTTTAAACTTTATAGTTAATTGATATAATATTGAAGTAGCCGACGTTAAACAAACACTGCATTCCTTGATTTAAAGCAAAACTAAATTACATACCATGTTTCGCAGATAATAACTGCCTGTTAAATATGTAAAACCTCTCTAACATCCTGTACTCCAGCACAAAATTCAACTTCGAACAAGCATTCTGAGTACTGCTAAAGCAATACAATATGTCCCCTACAAAACCCCACAAATGTTCGTGTCTCCTAAGTTATGGGAGGGGCGGAACGTAGCCCAGTGGTAAAGCGTTCGCTTGATGCGCGGTCGGTTTAGGATCGATCCCCGTCGGTGGACCCATTGGGCTATTTCTCTTTCCAGCCAGTGCTCCACAACTGGTGTAACAAAGGCTGTGGTATGTACCATACTGTCTGTGGGATGGTGCATATAAAAGATCCCTTGCTGCTAATCGAAAGTAAAGGTCTAAAATTAACGAGCTACTCTCGATTCACTAATATCAAAACCTATATTAGCTCGGCCATTTACCTTTCGACCGACCGTTCAAAATTGCGCCAAAATTTCCTCAACAAAATTGCGCACCACTTTCTCTTTGGCATTAACGGCTCCATTCAAATTCCATAGCACCACCACCACCCCCACCCGCCTGCTACCGATTCAATCAGACTGCTGGTGCTCCCTTGCACCTGCCAGTGCAGGCGGTCCCTCCTTCCCCTCCCCCCACCTTTCCTGTCATGGACGGAAGAGTCGGCCAAGGCCGGCTCTTGCGCCCACGACAGGCGTGCGCTACAACAGCTTGCTCTGAATGTGCACGTAAAACCCTATGACATGACATGACATGCTAATCGAAAAGAGTAGCCCATGAAGTGGCGACAGCGGGTTACCTCTCTCAATATCTGTGTGGTCCTTAACCATATGTCCGACGCCATATAACCGTAAATAAATTGTGTTGAGTGCGTCATTAAATAAAACGTTTCCTTCCTTCCTTCCTACGGCGTCGTTAAATAAAACAAACTAAATCCTTCCTTCCTAAGTTATGGGGCCATAACTCTGTTAAACATGGATAAATTCCATTTTCCACAGTTGTGGACCTTGAATACAGTCCCATGAAAGTCAAACTTAATCTGGTCAATGGGTAGGTGTAAGGCCACTACTCCATCTCTCTCACGAACCACTAACCAACTAATAACTAACCCACTGTCCTGGACAGAAAGCCCAGATAGCTGAGGTGTGTGCCCAGGACAGCGTGATTGAACCTTAATTGGATATAAGAACGAAAATAAGTTGAAATGAAAATGAAATGATCTGGTCACAACTATCTATTTAAAGTGGGTAAATCTTCATAAAAATCAAACTTGTTCTGTAATTATACATGATAAAGCCATATACAAAATTTCACCTCCATATTTTGCGTCCTTGCGAAAAAAAAACGTCTGAAAAACTATTTGTGGGACAGACAGACAGACAGATAAACGGACAGACAGAAGGACGCAGACGAAATCTATAGTCCCCACTGTTTGGACGGGTAGTGGGCTAATAAATGAAACAGAAGTAGAAAGGGACTGGGACTGGGAATTCTATTAACGTGCCCCTCTCCAAAAAGGTTCAGGCACGCCCACCATGGATCCATGTTCTGACCTCGCCAGCTCATGGTTCCATGGCGGGAGGCGTAGAAAGGTGTCGATCGATTTGTCAGTAGGTACTTTATAGACATTGTAAATTGGTCTATGTCAAATTGTTTTATAAGACTGAATAATTAGCATACTGAACATTATGACTACATATATATATATATATATATATATATGGAGAGAGAGAGAGAGAGAGAGAGAGAGAGAGAGAGAGAGAGAGAGAGAGAGAGAGAGAGAGAGAGAGAGAGAGAGAGAGAGAGAGACAGAGAGAGGGGGGGGGAGCTATTTCATGGGTTTTTTTCGAATACGATTTTTATGTCAACGAGTGATGTGTGAAAACCATATTTCACGAATTGCGAAGCAATGAGTGAAAATATGGTTTTCACACATCACGAGTTGACATAAAAATCGTATTCGGAAAAAACACCATGAAATGGTCTATTTATTATATACATATTTCCTAATTTTTGACAATATCTTTCGCTTTTTGCTAATATCTTTCGCTTATCCTATCGAAAACACGTAACGTCATGATATATTTCTTCCTATGGAACTTTGCCAGAAAATTTACTTGACCATAGACTTTTAAAAAGAAATTTGAAAAAAAGATATCGTTATCAACATTTATTTAACAATACTGCGGTTCAAACATACCTGACAAAGTGATCCCCCCAAAACGCCCACAAAAACAAAACGAGCCGAACGCCGTTAAATTCTTACACTTACACTCAATGACACTACATTGTGTCATCATTATTTAGCTTCGTATTCAATTCATTTTAGATATTTTATCGTAATTGCACTTTGCATCCCTTTTTTATAGGTAGTTTTTTAAATTACATTTTAAAATTTTTGAAATACGATCAGATGCATTGGTAATCATCAAATTTAAATACGAAGAAACGAGACAAAGGGAGATAATTTAATCATGCACTTTTACAGAAAAGTAAATACGATTTCTATATTTTCACTGTAGCTAAAATACAGTGAAAATACGACTTTTCACCGGATATGACTTTTATGGTTTCCGTAGATCTATATATTTCATTGCTATGTATATAATAAATAGAGGCTATTCCATGGGTTTTTTTCGAATACGATTTTTATGTCAACCAGTGATTTGTGAAAACCATATATTCACGAATTGCGAAGCAATGAGTGAAAATATGGTTTTCAGACATCACGAGTTGACATAAAAATCATATTCGGAAAAACACCATTAAATGGTCTATTTATTATATACATATTTCCAAATTTTTGACAATATCTTTCGCTTTTTGGTAATATCTTTCGCTTATCCTATCGAAAACACGTAACGTCATGATACATTTCTTCCTATGGAACTTTGCCAGAACATTTACTTGACCAAAGACTTTTAAAAAGAAATTTGAAAAATATATATCTTTATTAACATTTATTTAACAATACTGCGGTGCAAACATACCTTACAAAGCGATCCTCCAAAAACGCCCACAAAAACAAAACGAACCGAACGCCGTTAAATTCTTACACTTACACTCGATGACACTACATTGTGTCATCATTATTTAGCTTCGTATTCAATTCGTTTTAGATATTTTATCGTAATTGCACTTCGTATCCCTTTTTGTATAGGTACAGTTGTTTAAATTACATTTTTTATTTTTTAAATTCGGTCAGATGCATTGGTAATCATCAAATTTAAATACGAAGAAACGAGACAAAGGGAGATAATTTAATCATGCACTTTTACAAAAAAGAAAATACGATTTCTATATTTTCACTGAAGCTAAAATACAGTGAAAATATAACTTTTCACCGGATATGACTTTTATGGTTTCCGTAGATCTATATATTTCATTGCTATGTATATAATAAATATATATATATATAATATGTCGAAGTTGAAAATACCCTGCCAGATTCTTGGCCTAGATGAACAGGGTAACATAACTTAATTGACCCACAAATAGTACGGCTCAACTGAACTACAAAGAGGCCCAGTGGCAAAGTGTTCAGTATCACGTCAATATTTGGTACGCAAGTTTCAGAGATCGCTACACAATTTTAAAACACTAAACAGTAGTTGCTAATCAATTTTCATTTGATCAGATATGTCGCTAATAAACATTTTGAAAACAAAATGTTCACGGCATTGTAATTTTTCATCTATAAAAAGCAACGTTTTAATCTTTATTATATGCGTCATTTGTATAATATGTACGTTCTATTTTGGTATTACTATATCACAGACATTGCTTTTGCTAATTACCCTAAAAATAACCAGATAATATGGAAGTGGGCGGGTGTGTGTGTGTGTGTGTGGGGGGGGGGGGGGGTGTTAATTCTCAAAATTGTAAAGGGGTGGGAAATGAAAGCTATTTTAAGTTAAAACCCACCCATGTTCTACGTCCGATTCGGACTACCTTCTTATGGCTGAAAACACTTCGCCGTCTCATATTTCGTTAGTTTCACTAGTGCGTGAAGGTTAACCACCAGGTTGGCTTCAGAAATTTCTAGAAACTTATAAATTCGATATGGCTACTCTTGTGCAGTGTTGATTTTGGAGTGTACAGAGGTTATAATTGCATTGTTTGAATGGATCGGCTATCATCCGAAATCGATTAACAGGACGTAAAACACTACGTAAGTACTAACAACCGATATTCTTAGTGGGTAAGCGATTCACTGTATAATGATGGCAAGAAACAGGCGAGATAACAGGGTGAGCGTTTCGGGGGTCAAGCAATTTCTTTGTTTCAATGTATTTTTCCTGTGAGCATAACTCTTCCCGCCCCATTTAAACTTGGTGAAACAAAAGTGACTTTAATAATTAGTCGACTCGTTTATTGTCATTTATTAATGTTTATAATACATGTAAATATACGGTGGAATATATAACTAAATAATAGTGGCAAGTCCTAAGCCACAAACTTATTTCTTTTGTAATCATTTCCCTCAACGTCTTGGATGATCGACTCCATAGCCTACATGTAGGCCCTACTATAGTCTGCTCTCGGTCGCTTCCGTACCCAGGCTTCTTCCTAGACCGAGTGATTCATAGAAAACAGTGACCGGCCTCGCTGGTGTCGTGGTCAAGCCATCAGTACGTACTGGGTTCGCAACCTGGTACCGGTTCCCACCCAGAGGCCGATTTCACTAAACATCGTGAGTTTACGTCTGCTACTATTAGCAGTTATACTGGTCGTGCGTTAACACGTGTTTGGAGTCTTATTTCACGCAGAAAATTACATTATTACGGAAGTTGGGGTATTTTAAAAACAAAAGAAAATGAAATATGTGTTCTTCAAACTATATTTTTTGAAGTATAATAGTAATAAGAATTGTGGTTTAGTCGTAGATTTACGTTTACGTGCAAAACTAGGCTTACGCTGTTTTGCTACCCTATGCACTTAAGTTGATCTTAGGGCTAAGATCGCTTCGTGTCCAGAACGGGGCCCAGAGCTTTAAGTTTTAACAACTCAATGGGTAGGTGTAAGACCACTACATCATCTTCTCTCTCACTAACCAATAATAACTAACCCTCTATCCTGGACAGACAGCCCAGATAGCTCAGGTCCAGGACAGCGTGCTTGGGGGCAATTCATATATTACGTAACGCTTAGTGGGGTGGGGCTTGTAAGTCCAAGCGTTGTGTGGCATTACAAGGGGTGGGGGTGTATTGAACAGCGTTACGTAACACAATTTTGTTTTCTCTTAAACGTGCCATGCCATGACAATATATAATGTAGATTTTTAGAGGTAGATGTAAACCCAAAACAATTATAAATCAAGCTGAAATGCTTTAAAGTGCTATGCCAGACCATACACTAAAATTTCAAATTCCACAATTAAATGCTTTCTTAATTCATTGCAATAATATTTTACACCGATATGTAAATTAATAATTACGAAAATGCCCCATAAAAGTATTAAAACATCACTCCCGTAGAACACTGCCGGAAACGACCAAGTAAAATTCTCGGTAAAAACATTTGCCTGTAAATAGTCCGTCCCATCCCTCTATGAAGATGTTTTTTTGTGTGAATAATTTCAGTTTAGTTTGACGTTAAAAAAAAAAGTAAAAGTGTTTTGGAAATAACAAAACAATACTATTTTTTGTGTGCAGTTGTGAAAACAGTCTGCTCAGAAATAAATAACTTGTTTTAATTTTTAAAAATAAACAAAAACGACTTTTAGTCCGTCCCATCCATCTATGAAGATGTTTTTTTGTGTGAATAATTTCAGTTTAGTTTGACGTAAAAAAAAAAGTAAAAGTGTTTTGGAAATAACAAAACAATACTATTTTTGTGTGTGCAGTTGTGAAAACAGTCTGCTCAAAAATAAATAACTTATAGCACATACCATAGTATGAGAAAAGGTTTTCTCTGTGGGAGGTATAGTAAAATTAATTTAATGTATTTACCATCGACGTCCCAAACTGCGTTCACCTAACGACAAAAACACGAATACGATATTTACGGAAATACTATTTTACATTTTTCAACTACAATAACGTGAAACAAAATAAATTGCAATCAAGTAACGTAAAAAATCAACAATGTGGACGTAAAACAAATCCATTCTAATAAATAAAAGTGAAACACCCTCCGTTAAACAGGAAAGGGTTCGACGTTTCTAACTGCGTTCAGGCGCATGCGTTTGCAAAAAGTATCGTACTGCGCATGTACGGTTCGTCATTTTCAATGTTTAAGGCAACTACATGAAAAAATATATGTTTTTTAATTATGTACAGTTGCGGAACACTTAATTTATAAAAAAAAATTAAAGGAAAAATGCAATTTATCAAGCGTTCTGGCCCGGTTCGCGTTTTATCAACACACATCGCTCACACTTGATGTCAATACTGATATGCATTACGTTCATACCTACGAATAGTTTGTAAAATATAAATATTTTAATGAATTGATTCTAAATTAACACAATTTATATACTCAAAATTATTTACAACTGTTATGAATGGATTATGAATACTATTCACTACAACAGAGGCACAAAAATGTAGCATATCTTTTGCAGATCGAATATAATAATTGAAAACAAATTCTAACAACAGGGGTCTTAAAAATCGTAAAAATTAAATTCTTTCACCTTGTTGATCTGGCACGTGTGAGGTCATGTGACACGCACCGAAAGTTAATTCATCTTTCTCCATTTTAAGTCAATTTCTACGAGTCATGTGGACCCGATATCGGTAATTTTAAGGAATAAATAAAAATGACTTAGTAAAATTAATGGTTTTAGGGGTTTGTAACGTTTTGTATTTAGATACTGACTTTTCTCAACTTTATTGTTTATAAAAATGTTCCTGAACTGTGAAGAAAAACCTCATAAATGAACGACATGCTGATGACAACAAATCGGTATCGGGTCGTTTCGCCCTTATTCCCGATCGCCTCGTGTCGTTTCGCCCCCATACCAGGTCGTTTCGCCCTCTATACAGGGTCGTTTCGCCCTCATGTTTGTGTTTGTGAATGATGAATAAATTTGTTTACGTGACTCGATAGGGCATTTTTTTACTTTTTTTTCTTCTTTTTTTTCTAATCATATTAAATAATATCTTGATTGATATAGCTCAATACATCATACATCTGGCACAGCACTTTAATACACCAGATTTTTCAAAATGGCGCAAGTGAAAACCCGCGGGGTTTTTTCTCCATCGTACAGTAATACATCACTTTAATGACGTCATCGTAGTACACATGAGTATAAACACTGCCACGTTGCTTTGTCTGTTGGGGGGGGGGGGGGGGGGGGGTATTTCCGAGCGTTACGTAATATTTGTGTGTGATTTTATGGTCTAGCGTTTCGGGGCGTTATAAGGGGGTGGGTGGGTGTCTAATTTTGACAAAAATAGCGTTACGTAATTTATCTGAACGGCCCCTTGAGTCTTAATTGGATATAAGCACGAACATAAGTATATAAAGAAGGAGTAAGATGTTAAAGTTTGTTTTGTTTAAACGACATCACTAGAACACATTGATTTATTAATCATCGGCTATCGGATGTGAAACATTTGGTAATTGTGACATATAGTCATATAGTGAGGAAACCCGCTATCTTTTTCCATTAGTAGCAAGGGATATTTTGTATGCACCACACCACAGACAGGATAGCATATACCACGGCCTTTGATATACCAGTCGTGGTGCATTGGATGGAACTGATTTATAGTAATTTAAGTAAACCAGCGTACTGATCAAGTGAGTGACCCAAAAACACTACAATGAACCACAGTACCGAAACATGTTGCATCGAACTAAAATAATTAGTTATGGTTAAAAGTTAAAATTGGTTTTGTTTAACGACACCGCTGGAGCACATATATTAAATCGAACTGAAATACTTAGTTAAGGTTAAAGTTTGTTTTGTTTAACGTCACCACTAGAGCACATTGATTAATTAATCATCTTCTGTTGGATGTCAGACATTTAGCAATTCTGACACGTAGTCATCAGAAGAAACCCGCTACATTTATTTATTTATTATACCAGCAAGGTATCTTTTATATGCACAAGTATAAAACGTATTAATTGTAATATGTCAAACATTCCAAAATGTTGCTTATACCTCAGTCTTTGATATATCGTTTATGACGGGACGTAGCCCGGTGGTAAAGTGCTCGCTTGATGCGCGATCGGTTTAGGATCGATGGGACCATTGGGTTATTTATTTTTAAAAAAAATATAAAAAAATTGGGGGGGGGGGGGGGGGAGGGGGTAAAGAGTCCGACGCACTTTATTTTGGTAGCCCGTCAAAATTGCTCAAATCACCTTAAACGATTTCGGCAAAGCACTCAAAGTTTATTTTTGGACTCAATTTTCTTTCCAGACATGTGTATTCTCCATTTTTGGCTTTAGGTCTTTGACCTAACTTCTAAATTTATTCCAAATTCCGCCCACCTCAAACTTCACCTTCCCCGTCCTGTTCCGGACTTAATCACTGGCTATGCCAGAGGCTAAGTCCGTGATGGGCGTGCTTAAAAACATTGGTTGATAACAGAACGTTAATACATTATTGATCCTGATCCTGATCCTGATCCTGATACACATAATACTAGCGAGTTTAATATCTTCTATAAAGTAATATACATTTCTTCGAGCGTGGATGACGAGTTAGCCTTCGGAAATTAATTTCTTCACACCACAAATAAAATCACATTTTAATCTTCTTTTTTCTCCTTTTTTAAAATTAAAAACGCTCTGTACTTCTTTTTATTTATTCATGTTATTTAGAGCACATCTTTATAGTATATGTCGGCGAGTGGCACAATTGATGCGGTGTTCTTTTGAGAACATATTTTAGAGTTCTTCTATAGATTTGAAAGTACCTCTATAAAAGTCAATGGACCAGTTTCAAAGAACACAGTACATGCTTCAGTTTTTCTTTTCAGAAAATATCGTTCAATATACCTCTTATTTAGTCATATAGCTAACACAGTTCAAAACACATCTCTATAAGACTAAACAGGATGATTTCGTAAACCTCCACAATATTTCATAGTGGTTGTGTCACTGTCAGAGTAGATTAACATCATTCATTCAAACATTGATAGAGGTTTTTACCTAATTCGATGAATAGGTATTCATGTGTCTTTTTCTATTTATTTGTTGATGAAAGAGATCGTGTTAACCGGGCTTCACTAAAGACTCGTCTGTTGATTACATGACATACTCTCAAGGACGGGCCACCCAACCCTATGTAGCCCAATTTGTATTCTTAGACATTTCATGATATATGTGTTGTACTGTCTATGGGAAAATTAATGTAAAAGATCCTTTGTTGTCTATATGAATAGGTAGTCCGAAGGGACGTAGAAAGTGTAGTTCTTTCTACGTCTGAATATTGTTACATATTTTCTATATAGCTGGTATTCAACACTTGTGGCACCATCTTCCAACCGTTTCTCAACCGAAATAGTGCAACAAATGGACACACAAACCAAAAATGTATAACCTACTGTACTCACTAAATCCCGATTGAAGTACTTGTGTCATTATTAACAAACTAAATCTTCCAACGACAACAGAAAACATTTTCCCACCATTTTCAATTTGCTAAATAGAGTTAAGCAGCTCTCCCTGCAATCAAGAAAAGTATTGTTCGCCCTGCACTAATGAATAGGATTATAATATGGATAAAATGTAAAAAATTGAATTAAAAATTGTCAAATAAAAGCAGGCACGCACCAACCTCACTTTTAGAGTAAATATGCACGCAGTGGTTTATCAAATGGATAGAGCCCACCTCCCCTACCCTACTCAACGTCCTCGGTAAAATTTAGTATATACAGTGAAACCCCTCAAAACCGGACCCTCATAAACCGGAATTCCCTCAAAACCGGACGTTTTACACGGTCCCGTGATTTGCGTATCTTTTAACACTAAAATTTACCCCTCTAAACCGGAAACCCCTCTAAACTGCACCGGACGAAATTATTCGGTCCCATTGTGTTCCTTTAGTGCAAATTTTGCCTCAGAAAACCGGACGGTCACACCGACGTCAATCATTACTGCTTTACTTCAACTTTGAATACCCACTCAGCCAATACCGTGATTGCACACGCAGGGGAATTTTTTTTTTTTTTTTTTGCGGTGCATGTGCACGTGTTTATTTATCTACATTAATAAACTGATGTGGATTTTGATTCTCAAGACTTGAACCGGTCCCAAATATAATATAAAAAAATAGTCACTTGCATGCACCACTGCACTAGGCTAGACATTCGTTCAGATCCGCGGAGACGGTCACGAGATTAAACAGTCGTTAACAATGACACCATTCTTGGTGAGAAAGCTATCAAGGCATTACACTCCAATTAAAACAAAAGACCCAGAGTTTGCAATTGGTTACAATCATTGTCCTGTCACGGTGGAAGTGTCGTTGCAATCAACACCTGTGTACATAGGCCTGAGTGTCAAAGAGTCGCGACAAAATTGCAAGAGGTCTTTGTGAAGTGAACACTGCTTTAAAATAACATAAAATCTACTGAAATAATCTATAAATGTATTAATTGTGGTCTATTCAATGTAGTGTATCTAATAATTATAAAGGTCTTGAAAATTATAAACATTCGTACATTCGGTGATTTTCGAAATTAAAAATCTCAACATAATAAAGCTAATTAAAGGACACAAATATTACATGAAGTGGGGTTTTTCGATTGTCTTTTGTTTTTCTTCTTTTCTTTGACGAGTATTTCGATAACAACGCATATATTAAAGGGACATTCCTGAGTTTGCTCCATTGTAAGATGTTTCCGACAAATAAAATATATCTACGATTAAACTTACATATTAAATATATTTTCTTCTTTAGAATATCAGTGTCTGTATATTCAATGTGTTTCTGGTCGTCTTAATATTTACAAGAAGCCCAAACTGGATTTTGTCTTCAAATAATTTCGTACGTACAAAAACCGCACAATATTTTAGGAAATAAAAGGAAATTTAACCTAGTACAAATATTAGAACGATCACGTGTAATATACAGCCACTAATATTTTATGCAGAAAAATATATTTACAATCGTTAAAAAGTATCTGTTAGTCGATAGCATCTTTAAAATTGCAGCAAACTCAGGAATGTCTCTTTAATATGCACTCATAGTGCCCCGACGAGTCGAATCATGTGGCACAATACATTCCAACCCTAGTTGTGCTAAAACTGTCTGGTTCCGCACGTAACTTGAAGTGGACCTCACTGGTTACAAACAGAAGCTTGACTTCGACTGCAGATTCAGTCAAAACCCAGTCAGATTCATCTTCAATGTGTATAACATCAATTTTAAAAGATATTCTTTATTTACATTAGTGTTTCAGGAAATCATATTTTTACATTATATGGTAAATAATTTTAAAGGGAGTGTCCTGGGTTTGCAGCCATTGTAACATGGTTTTGACTATTACTTACAGGACATTTTTAACAACATAATTACATTGGCTGGGTTTCCAGAGAAGTTCACGTTTTCACGTGATATGGTATACTTTTCACCATTCACGCGTGAACAGAAGAACGAACAAGTCAGTTTCAAAGTGCAGGTCCCATAGGCATTCACGTGTCATTTTACACCTTCATGTCATGTACCACGCGTGAATAAAGAAAGAAACATGCTGGGGGGAGGGTTTTGGGTGTTTTTTTTGTAGTTTTTTTGTAACATGAACAGCGAAGTACAGTTACACTAGATTTGTAAGTATGCCTTTTAAAACAATTTCATCCTTGTTGTTTGGCAAACATAGCTTTGTAGTTGCGAAATGAACCTACATGATAATGCAAAAAATATTACATTATGTTGAAAATGTAAATACTGTAGTTTCTTCCTGCGTGGATTTTGGGCACATTTTACAAATATCTTTGATTGATATTTGGCTGCTAACTGATTATGGTATGGTATGGAAAGTATGGTATGTTAAGGGAAAACGAAAGTGACAAATGAACTCTGTCT
Organism: Gigantopelta aegis; assembly: GCF_016097555.1. Taxonomy (NCBI): domain Eukaryota; kingdom Metazoa; phylum Mollusca; class Gastropoda; order Neomphalida; family Peltospiridae; genus Gigantopelta; species Gigantopelta aegis. Next base: position 37,436,843 of record NC_054707.1, on the reverse strand, counting down.
ACGTGAACTTGGTGGAAACTTTCATGAAGGTGAAACGTTAATCGTGACACATGAAAAGTAAACCTATATGGACACCCAACCTTAAATACATTTTCTTTTTTAAAATGTCAGTGTCTGTATATACACAACGTGTTTCTTGTTATCCTAATCTTTGTACTAGCCGAAAATGTATTTTACCTCCACAGAATTTTGTACGTACGAACAAATTTATATAAGAACGTAAAGTTTGTTCTGTTTTGTTTAACGACACCACTAGAGCACATTGATATATTAATCATCGGCTATTGGATGTCAAACATTTGGTAATTCCTGTCTGTGGAAAAGTGCACATAAAAGATCTCTTGCTGCATTAAGAAAATGTCGCGGCTTTCCTCTGTTGACTACGAGTCAGAATTACCAAATGTTTGACATCCAATAGCCGATGATTAATAAATCAGTGTGTTCTAGTGGTGTCGTTAAACAAATCAAACAAACTAACAAACAAAGATCGCATCCTCCGCTATGGCAGAGTTACACACCTCAAACATGACAATGCATATAAAAGATCCTCTCTCAATGTTTGTGTTTGTTTCTTACTCACATACTAGTCACAACAAGTTAGGAACCACAAGAACCCTGCGAACGGAGAGGGGATTACTCTGTCGGTCTGGCAATGACACGGAAATGCTCTTGCAGCCGTGGGATGACGGAATGTCTCGCTTGCAGACATCTCGCTACTTGCATTGTGTCATGGGTACGCCATCGTTGAGCCATGCCAGCGCTCGATCACGACCCAGGATGCTCCGTTTAGCTCTTAGTGGCATTGTTGTCCAAAGTCAGATTCCAGAGAAATTTATACCCATTCTACCCATTCAAACAGGGCGGGATGTAGCCTAGTGGTAAAGCGCTCGCTCGATGCGTGGTCGGTCGGGTTTTTTTTTGGGGTTTTTTTTTTGTTGTTGTTGTTGTTGTTGTTTTTTTGGGGGGGTTGGGGGGGGGGGTTGCTTATCCAGTTGTTCAGGTGCATTTGTATTTATCTTCAAAACAAAATTAAACTTAATACACACATACACACACACACACACACACACACACACACACACACATATATATATATATATACTCTTCAAAAGAAGAAACGCAAAACCACATTGTCGTAACATTTGGAGAATTGATTTAATTATTGAATGGTGAGTCCGATAATTACCAAATGTTGCAGGATTGTTCACAATTCACTCTAGTCCATTGTGAGTAAGTGATAGGACACACCACCAAGGTCAAGGTCATCTGGAGTCAATACCGGGTGTGGCCTCCGCGTGTGTTGACAACTGCCTGGCACCGCCTGCCCATTGAAGCAACCAGAGTACGGATGACGTCCCGGGGGATGGTGGCCCACTCGGCCTGCAAGGCTGCTGCCAGCTCGTGCAGGGTCTGGGGCTGTGGTTGTCGCTGTCGGAGGCGTCGGTCCAACTCGTCCCATAGATGCTCAATTGGGTTCAAATCCGGTGATATCGATGGCCAAGGAAGGACATTAATGTTGTTGTTCTGTAGGAAAGCCGTTGTGAGACGTGCTGTGTGAGGCCTGGCGTTGTCATGTTGGAACACTGCGTTGGCGTTGGCCATAACTGGAACGATGTGTGGCCGGAGGATCTGGTCAATGTAGCCCTGTGCATTCAGGTTGCCCTGCACGTGGACCAGGTCAGTTCTGCCAGTGTGTGAGATGGCTGCCCACACCATGACACTACCCCCGCCGAATCTGTCCACTTCCTGCACGCAGTTTGCCGCATAACGTTCACAACGACGCCTATACACGCGACATCTTCCATCATGACGTCGGAGCAGAAATCGGGACTCGTCACTGAACCACACCTGTCTCCATCGCAGTTGAGGCCATTGTCGATGAATCTGGCACCACTGCAGTCGGAGTCGACGGTGTTGTGGTGTTAAGATGACACCTCGAACTGGACGTCTGGCACGAATTCCTACCTCACGTAGGCGGTTCCGTACGGTCTGGTCGGATATCCTGCGCAAACCTGGTATTGCTGCGGCTGTGGAGGTGGCAGTAAGTCAATCGTTCCCGAAGGTGGCGTACCCGGATGTAGCGGTCCTGCCCGGGGGTAGTGACCCGTGGTCGACCGGATCTAGGGAGGTCACGTGTTGATCCATGTTGCTGGTAACGGTCCCACAGTCTGGAGATGGTGCTTGGGGACACATGGAATGCCCTGGCAACGGCCGTTCTGGATTCGCCTGCGTCTAGTCGGCCGATGGCATTGTTTCTCTGCGGTTCACTGAGACGTGGCATGTCCTGGATTGTCAACTGTCGGCCAGATACAGAGGCCAGGCAAGCGAACACCCTGCACTTTTATACTGTCGGTGTTCATGTTGCACGTGCAGACAACGCACGTGCAGTGGTGACATGGTTTGCACGTGGCTGCGTTTTTGCGAATATTCACATTTTGAAACTTTATTTTACAGTAGCTGCGTTTTATCGAATGTAACCGTGGGAATGTGTTTGGGACATGCAATGACCTTATATTCACAAAGCATGAACCGGTAGGAAACATAAAATCGGAGTTATAACCCATTTGTACCCTTTTGCGTTTCTTTTTTTGAAGAGTATATATATATATATATATATATATATATATATATATATATATATATATGTCTTTCTACATAACTGAAAAACCTTCTTTTTTTTCAGACTCCGGCAATCTTCTACAAACATGGGAATTCCTTTAGACGTGAAAACTTCGAACGATGGGTTCGAAACGATGATCATGAAACGACGAGTCTACACCCAATAGGACTTGGACAGTGTCTACAATGAAACGCCAACACACAAAACACTGAAAGAACGCATCAGAAATGCATGTCGGTGTTCGAATCAGACAGTCTGCAACGGCATCCTGTCCATGTTACCTGTTATCATGTTTGTCAGGTGGTACAATTGGAGACAGAACCTGGTGGGTGATATAATGGCAGGCCTCTCTGTTGCCTTCATGCACCTACCGCAAGGTATCGCATTTGGCATCCTCGCATCCCTTACACCAGTTTATGGGTTGTACAGCACGTTCTTTGGAATTGTCTTTTACGCAATCTTTGGCACGTCTCGGCATGTTTCTTTTGGAACGAACGCTGTATTAGCTCTTCTGACTGCCACTATAGTGGAAAGGGAGGTTGATTTAAAATATGGTAGTGGTGGTGGGATTCCTTCAAACCTAAGTGCGGTTGACCCAACTATGGAAACTGAAATACTGGAGTACAAAGTCGGTATTGCAATGGCTGCCGCTTTCATGTCTGGGATCATTTTGCTAGTGATGGGTGTACTGAGATTCGGGTTTATCACCAGCTACCTAGCAGTCTCGTTTGTCGGTGGATTTACAACGGCAGCAGCCTTTCACATCGCAACCAGTCAAGTCAGCAAATTATTTGGCCTCAAAGTCGGAAGTCACTCTGGAGCTGGCAAAATCGTTCTCGTGTATGTGGACATAATTAAGAATCTTGGAATGACAAATGTTGCGTCTCGTTGTTGGCCTGATAAGCATTGCCATCTTATTAGCGGTGAAGGTTGGAATCAATGAACGTTACGCGAAAAAATTTAAAATGCCTGTACCTATAGATCTGATACTTGTTATCATAGCAACAATAATTTCACATTTTGCAGAGTTCGAAAGACGTTTCGGGATTCACGTAGTCGGGGATATTCCGTCTGGGATGCCAGTGCCACGTGTACCAAATTTAAGCGTCTTGGGTAGAATAGGTCAAGACAGCTTTATAATAGCTATACTGGCTTTTGCTATGACAATATCCATGGCAAAGCTTTGTGCCGCTTTGCATGACTATGAAATAGACAGCAACCAAGAGTTGGTAGCCTACGGAGCAACCAACCTGCTCGCGTCATTTTTTCAGTGTTTTCCAATGTGTGTTGCGCCACCAAGAACCATGATCCTAAGTTCACTTGGTGCCAGATCTACACTTAATGCGATTCCAGCTGCCATCTTTATTCTGGTAGTTTTGCTCGTGGCGGGTCACCTCTTTGTCTCTCATGAATACCAGTCCTAGCAGCAATGATTATAGTGGCCATGAAGAATTTACTGCTTCAAGCCAGACAACTCCCTAATCTTTGGAGGGTCAGCAAAGCAGATTTTGTAATTTGGCTGACAACAGCATTGGTGTCGATCCTAGTTGATCTTGATATCGGCCTTATCGCGGGAGTGGGAACGTCCATCTTTACCATTATCGTCCAGAGTCAGTTTTCGACTGGGCAGCTGGTTGGAATATCAGAGCAGGAAGACATTTACATTGACCTCAAGGGTCACAAGAATATTAAAGAACTGAAAGGAATAAAAATATTCTATTTTAACACGACGCTCTTTTTTGCCAGTGCAGAAAAATTTAAATCTCAGCTTTATGGGAAAACGTTTAACCCATTAACTGTAGTGGCGAGTCGGAGTATTAAACTTGATTCAGAGAACAACAGACTGTCAAATGGTGTAAACGGAAACGAAATGCGGATACATCACATCATTATAGACTGTTCAGCAATGACCTACATTGACATGGCTGGCGTGAATGTGTTGAAGATGGTTATTAAGCAATTCAAGGGAGCTGGGACAGAAGTATTTTTAGCAAACTGTTGCCGCTATATGTTGCATGTGTTGGACAGTGCTCAGGTGTATGACATCCTGCCAAAAGATCATGTTTTCTTCAGTGTACACGACGCTGTGACCAAAATAATTGGACCTAGATCATTTGTGGTGAAATTTTAAACTGGAGTTTTCTGAGGCTCGATTATGGTGAGTTTTGAGGTTTTGTGTGGAGTGGGTCATTACACCCTGAAATATATTTTCAATTGGAAAAAAAAAATGCAACTAAGTAATATTGTAAAATGGGTGAATAGAATTATTTAATTCAGTATATAGAATAACAATAAATCAACAATAAGTTTTTAAAACAGGTTCTTCTAAATATTGAGCCACCCAAATCGAATTTTGGTAGCACCTGTCAATATAATTAGACTCTCAAACACGAAAATGGGACTAAGTAATATAACAAAATGAATGAATAGAATGTATTTAATTCATTACATAGTATGACAATAAGGCAACAATAAGCTTTTAAAAACAGGTTCTTCTAAATATTAAGGCAACCAAATCGGAACTAAGTAATATAACAAGACCGGCCTCGGTAGTGTCGTGGTTAAGCCATCGGACATATTAAGGCTGGTAGGTACTGGGTTCGCAGCCCGGTACCGGCTCCCACCCAGAGCAAGTTTTAGAGACTCAGTGGGAAGGTGTAAGACCACTACACCCTCTTCTCCTCCACTAACAACTAACCCACTGCCCTGGACAGACAACCCTGATAGCTGAGAGGTGTGTGTGTGTGTGTGTGTGTGTGTGTGTGTGTGTGTGTGTGTGTGTGTGTGTGTGTGTGTGTCTAGGACAGCGTGCGTGAATTTTAATTGGATATGAGCACGAAAAGAAGTTGAAATGAAATGAAAATCTAACAAAATTAATAAATAGAATGTATTTAATTCAATATATAGTATGACAATAAAGTAACAATAAGCTTTTAAAAACAGGTTCTTCTAAATATTAAGCCACCTAAATCGCATTTTTGGTAACACCTGGTAGTATGTAATGGGTGCAGTCAGGACCTTGTGCAAACGTCCTTCACTCTGTCTCGTGCTGATATACGATTTTGGATACGATGTTGCTTATGTCGTTCAGATTTCGATATCAATTTAACCGGAAGTTGGAGCGCCCATGTAATATGGTAAATCTTTTGAACAAGGCACACATTTATAAAAACAACTACGAAAATACTTAGAGAATAACTAACGAGCTACGAGGAAATAGAATTATCTGTCCCGAGTGAATGAATGTTGTAAACCCGAGCCTTCGGCGAGTGTTTTACAACATGTATTCACGAGGGACAGATAATTCGTAACTCCTCGTAGCGAGTTGGTTATTCTCTTTATTACCCATTGTCAATTTTATCTGATTTTTAATGTACAAATTCCTCTGCAGTCTACAACAAAGCCATCAGCCATTACGTAATATAATCTTACGCGCATTACATGACGCAATGTAAGTGACGTCATAGCATAACGGCGTTCTTTTCACAGTCAAATGTTTACAATACAAAATAATACAACTGTATTTGCATTTGAAAATAATTATTTTTATATATTACTAAAGCCGCTGCTAATGAAAATATACCATTTCATCTTTACGAAACATTTGTTTTTGTAAATCTTTGTAGATCGTTTAACGTATGTGTAATCTGACTCATCAATGGAAACATTATATGAATGAAAGTGAAGTTCCGGCCATGTCGCTGTAGACGCAATCTGCACACTGTCCAATGATCGAAAAATATTACCCCGTATATTTGAGCCCATATGGGTAATAATCTAAAATATTACACCGAATATATCTTACTCTTATTCTTCCAAAATCGTTTTGGTTGATAGCGTTATAAAATTAAATAATTTAAATCTCACGCATTTAGCAATATACCGGCAGTACCGGCCTCGGTGGCGTCGTGGCAGACCATCGGTCTACAGGCTGGTAGGTACTGGGTTCGGATCCCAGTCGAGGCATGGAAATTTTAATCCAGATACCGACTCCAAACCCTGAGTGAGTGTCCCGCAAGGCTCAATGGCCATGGTTTGTGCTATCCTGCCTGTGGGAAGCGCAAATAAAAGATCCCTTGCTGCCTGTCGTGAAAGAGTAGCCTATGTGGCGGCAGCGGGTTTCCTCTAAAAAAATCTGTGTGGCCCTTAACCATATGTCTGACGCCATATAACCGTAAATAAAATGTGTTGAGTGCGTCGTTAAATAAAACACGTCTTTCTTTCTTTCTATACCGGCAGTAATATTTAATAAACTGTCCCTCATAACAGATCCATATTAACATTAAACCATTACATCGGAATTGGTCTGGAACTAAACGTTAAAGTTTGGAAAATTTGAAAGTCGCGTTCCTTTCGTTTGGTTTCTTGATGCAAAAAAAATGTCAAAAGAGAAGACCTTTATTTTATTTACATGAGAAGACGTAACCATTTATAGGATTAAATTGTTTTTACTATATCCAGGAACGTATATGTTAAATGGTGGGTGACCTGGCACCAGCTCAGCCTTTTAAATCCATACACACACTACCAATATTGTTCCTTGTTTTTCCAGTTACCGGCCTTGGTGGTGTCGTGGTTAAGCCATCGGACGTAAGGTTGGTAGGTACAGGGTTCGCAGCCCGGTACTGGCTATCACCTCCAGTACCAGCTCCCACCCAGAGCGAGTTTTAACGACCACTGCACCCACTTCTCTCTCACTGACTACTAAAAACTAACCCACTCTCCTGGACAGGCAACCCAGATAGCTGAGCTGTGTGACCAGAGCAGCGTTCACGAAAATACGTTCAAAGAGAAAGAAATAGTAGCAGTGTTGTAGGTACAACATGTCACAAAATGTTCTGCATTCGCCTTTGATTTTGCAAGAAGATAAAAAAAGAAACAATTATGTTTACTATATTCAAACACATTGTACCCTTACCTCAAGCCAATACATATTGTTAAATATGTGCCATACTGTCATTACAAAGAAAGGTAGATAAATAGTTGCATGTGAAACAAAAACAAATACAATGTATATTCTTATGTGGATTGTATGTGAATCGTATTCCGAAATATTTTATAACAATAAAAACTAACGGTTTGTCTGTCTTTGTTCTCAGTGTTACTTCTGAATGATCTATTCACTTATCGATGTAAAAACAAAAAACCCTTGACAATCACTAACGTTCACCATTAAATAGATCAAGTAAGTGAGATATCATTCAGTAGGCGAGGTGAATTATTTCTCCACTTATACATGTCCGGGAAACTTGACAATTACTAACTTTCGCCACTTATCTCGAGTATGTCGAGTAAGCGAGATATTGTTCAGTGCGTGAGGTGCGATGGGTCGTAGGTTCGATTACCCGATGGAACATTTGGCTATTTCTAGTGTGAGTTTCACGACAGGTGTTTGAAAAGCGATAATTAATATGTACTTTTCTGTCTACAAACACCCATTGCAAAGACCCATTGCAGCTGATCACAGTGGCGGATCTAAGCCCCCCCCCCCCCCCCCCGCTTTAAATTTTGCGACAGGTGTGTGTGTGTGAACTCGTATTGAGTACAGTAGCTACTATCTGCGAAACATGATACTACATTTATACGACTTATTATTGTCATAAATAAATGAATGGAATGTTTAACATCTCAATATACTACGCTAATCTCTCACTCGCTCTCTCGCTCTCTCTCTCTCTCTCTCTCTCTCTCTCTCTCTCTCTCTCTCTCTCTCTCTCTCTCTGTCGGAGTAAACATATTAAAATCTATATTTATATCTCCTTTCAAATGTTGGGGGGACTCATACCCTTGTCCCTTCCCTTGTAGCTTCAGAAGTGGGGGCAGTGACACCTGCTTCCGACGCCTATCACACGCGTACAAGACAGGGGCGGAGTGGGGGGGGGGGGGAGTAGGCCCTAACTGCTTTCCACTAGTGCTGGAGCAAAACCTCAAATTCGGACAAAAATGATGAAGATATTCGGGAAAAATGTGCTAACCTTATACCTTTTCACCAAGTATTTCCATCATTCTACCCTCAAAATTAGTTGTAATATATGTAAAAATGCACAGTGATTCGTTTGCAACCCTATAGAGCTATATGTTTGGTAGTAATGTTAAACGCGCTCTCTCACAGATGGTTGACCTAATTATTAACCCAACCAGGTATTACATGACAATATATACATATGATTTGTACCTAAAAGTACTTTATTGAGCAATCTACTTAACCACCATATCAAACTTATTATTGATATTTTATAAAAATAATTGAATTATGGGTACGGTCCATAATTCTGAGAAAAATAACGGCTATTTGGAGAGCAGAGGTGTGACGTATTATTTTGAGTCACGTGACAGGCATTCCCCAAATAACCGCAGTGTCAAAACGATTTACCAAGCTCGTGTAACGAGAACGCTTGACCATTCTCTGCGACGTAGGGTAAATAGAAAAACAACAACAATGAAAATAAGTTATTAAAAAAAAATAAAAACATGTACTGAATGATAATAAGCTTATACATTAATTTATTTTAGAAACAGAAGCATGTTAAACGTCGACAATCCCGACTAGGTTGGTCGTACGCAAACAAATAAACATCTGGATCATGTACACATTCATTTTCCACCTTGTCAAAGTCATTATTATGCCAAATATGCCATAACAGCTGACTTGGGATAGGAATTGTTACATTTTTAAAGAATACTCTGAACTAGACGGCGTTTATATACGATGTGACTATATATACGAAGGCCGTGTATATAGCCTCCACTAACGAGGGCTGGCTATATTCACAGCAAAAATGTATATAGGCGTGTCACGGTACATGCTCTTAATTTGTTTCGCCTGTGGCGATTTTAATTGTGTTAGAGGGCCGTGTGCAGTTTATTGCCCGTAGCCCAGGTGGACAACTTGTTACGTAAGACTTCTGCGCGACCATCCTCGATTCTTGCGTTCCAATATGCACTTAGTCCCGCTGTGGAGGCCATGTGGCGAGTAGTTACGTAATACCTCTGCGAGTGCGGGTTTTACAACCGCGTTTTGGCGACGATGGCGTCAGTAGTCTGACGATCAGAGAGAAATATACCGAGGTAGAATATGAGATGATACGTGAGGTGCCGCCTTGTTCCCCCAGGCCAATTCTGATTTTGGAATAAATAGCTAGGATTTAGAGATATCAAGGAGAACGATTAGGAAGGCTCCGGAGGAACGTTAGTCCGTTTGGACTTTGGTAAATATCATTTCTGCTCTGTGTATAACCTTGATGTGATTGATGTGACTTAAATATTTTAATACTGTATTATACCAATATTCTTTAGACAGTGTCTTCGGTCATCTGACGAAGTAAATCGTAGACTTATTGTTCTAACATTATATGAGTATTTGGTAATATAAAGCTTAGCCAGTCATCCTAGAAGACCCTAGGTACACTGTAGGTTATTGTCTTTATTGTGATAAGTATTAATTCTGTGTTACAAGATTACTGAAGAGTAGTTAGGGTTAATTAAAAATTAACCCGTTAGGAATAGAGCTGTAATTCCTTTATTAATTAAGTTCCCCAAGAAGCGTTCCTAAATTATCACACGTTACTGAACGAGTAGTAAGGGTTAATTATAAATTAACCAGTTAGGAATGGTGTTGTAATTCCTTTATTAATTAACTTCTCCTGTAAGCGTTTCTCAATTATCACACGTGCGGGTGTGGTGTAACGGTGAAGTGATTCGCATATTGTGTAACTAGACACCCAGAGATTAACTAATTAAGTGATCAGTTCTGGGTTGTTATTATTGTTGTTATTAATTTACTACTACGGCTGTACATTTGTCAGCGTAGATTAATACAGATTCCAAAGTGTATTGTGTTTTTGTTGTGTTTTCTAGAGAACTAACGTGCTATATTATATATACTTTATATAAGATCGTATCTCTGATCATACCTAGAGACGAGCCATACTAGGTTTAACAGCCTGTTACAGAGAGATCTAATAGATATACAGTTAGGAGAGAGATTTTGATAATCGTGTTTTATTCGGTTACGGGAATTATAGAATCCCCGTGACAGGAGAAGAAAATTGGGGCGCTCGTCCCGGATCTGAAACGGGACATGCATATTTAAAAAAGTATTGTTTGTAAATGGGGGCTTTATAAATTATTTTTACAAATTTACCAGAAGTAGCACGTTGTTCACTAGAAAATAATTAATATTAAGTGCGTCATATCTAAACATGGATAAGAATTTGCTGGATAGGCCTACGCTCAGTGTAGTGGAGATTAAGCGAGCACGTAAGGCCGAGTTAGTTGAAATCGCGGGTGAGCGAGAAATTGATTTAACATCAGCTAAAACCTTAGGTGATATAAAGACAATTATTATCCAGGAAGTTTTTGGTGATAGGCCTGCTATGGAAGACAGTGAGATTGTTCCAGAGATAGAGATAAATGAGTTAAGTGTGGAACAACAATTAGCTTTTAAAAAACTTTAGTTCTTATCTACAGCACCTTGACAGCCCCCAGCGAGCAAAGCTGACTACGTTGATACAAGACAATGTTTCCATTTGTCAGGACTTTCCAACGGTCACCAATACCTTAATCCAGGATGTGCGCTTGGAACCCAACGCTACACCGATTCGACAGCATGCCTATCGGATAAATCCTGTAAAACGCGCGGCACTAAAAAAGGAGATAGATTACATGTTGGAACACGACATTCTGGAACCATCAAACAGTCAGTGGGCATCACCTGTTATTCTGATTCAAAAGGGAGATAACAGTTTCCGGGTGTGCGCTGACCTACGTCGCGTGAATCAACTCATCAAGGCAGATGCCTACCCGCTACCCCGCCTTGACGATTGCATCGACCGAGTTGGACACGCGCAGTACATCACCAAATTGGACCTACTGAAGGGTTTTTATGCCATTCCGTTAACGGAGGAAGCTAAAGACATTCTGGCGATCATCACACCTGACGGCCTCTTCCAATTCCGAGTGATGCCGTTTGGTTTGAAGACTGCTCCTGCTGCCTTTCAAAGGATGATGAACCAGGTGTTATCTGATTTAGAAAACGTCAGCGTGTATCTGGACGATGTGGTGTTAGCCACCGACACTTGGGATGAACATTTAATCGGGTTACAACTAATATTCAGTCGCCTACAGAAAGCTAACTTGACGGTGAACCTGGGCAAATGCGAATTCGTGAGAGCTTCAGTGACCTACTTAGGTCATACTGTCGGACATGGTTGCGTCGCCCCACTGCAGGCCAAGACCCTAAGCATCAGCCAGTACCCTGCACCGACCAACCGTCGTGAAGTTCGCCGGTTCCTTGGCATGGCCGGTTATTATCGTCGTTTCTGCGCTAGATTTGCGACGGTAGCGGCCCCCATCACCTCTCTGCTAAAAAAGGAAACGAAGTTCCAGTGGTCAGAGGAATGCGAGACGTCATTTAACCGTCTCAAGCAGATGCTCTCCTCGTCTCCCGTGATGGCAGCACCAGACTACCGAATGCCGTTCAAGCTAGCTGTGGATGCAAGTGACGTGGGAGCTGGAGCTGTGCTGTTCCAGGAAGACGAAAATGGACTGGACCATCCTGTAAGTTTCTTCTCGAAAAAGTTTGACAAACACCAGGTGAACTATTCCACTATAGAGAAGGAAGCTTTGGCCATGGTACAAGCTCTGAAGCATTTTCAGATCTACGTGAAATCGGCAGTACACCAAGTGGTGGTCTTTACTGATCATAATCCGCTTACTTTCATTCACAGAATGAAAGCCACCAACCAGAGAGTTTTGAGGTGGAGTCTTCTTCTGCAAGAATACCCAATTACCATTGAACATATCAAGGGCACATCCAATGTAATCGCTGATGCCCTGTCCCGAAGTTGAACGTTATGATAATGTGTTGACATTCTTTATTTCTGTTTTGTTTATATATATTTTATTTTTGTATACCAGGGACTCAGAGACTCAGTGTGATTACTGGAGTCACCTTATTATTACATGTGTTATAAATGCCCGTATGCGTCGGTTAACGCACCTTTTTGTGTTAATGTAGTATATTTCCCTATTCCTAGAGTAGAGGAAATATCCTTTTTGAGGTGGGGGTGTGTCACGGTACATGCTCTTAATTTGTTTCGCCTGTGGCGATTTTAATTGTGTTAGAGGGCCGTGTGCAGTTTATTGCCCGTAGCCCAGGTGGACAACTTGTTACGTAAGACTTCTGCGCGACCATCCTCGATTCTTGCGTTCCAATATGCACTTAGTCCCGCTGTGGAGGCCATGTGGCGAGTAGTTACGTAATACCTCTGCGAGTGCGGGTTTTACAACCGCGTTTTGGCGACGATGGCGTCAGTAGTCTGACGATCAGAGAGAAATATACCGAGGTAGAATATGAGATGATACGTGAGGTGCCGCCTTGTTCCCCCAGGCCAATTCTGATTTTGGAATAAATAGCTAGGATTTAGAGATATCAAGGAGAACGATTAGGAAGGCTCCGGAGGAACGTTAGTCCGTTTGGACTTTGGTAAATATCATTTCTGCTCTGTGTATAACCTTGATGTGATTGATGTGACTTAAATATTTTAATACTGTATTATACCAATATTCTTTAGACAGTGTCTTCGGTCATCTGACGAAGTAAATCGTAGACTTATTGTTCTAACATTATATGAGTATTTGGTAATATAAAGCTTAGCCAGTCATCCTAGAAGACCCTAGGTACACTGTAGGTTATTGTCTTTATTGTGATAAGTATTAATTCTGTGTTACAAGATTACTGAAGAGTAGTTAGGGTTAATTAAAAATTAACCCGTTAGGAATAGAGCTGTAATTCCTTTATTAATTAAGTTCCCCAAGAAGCGTTCCTAAATTATCACACGTTACTGAACGAGTAGTAAGGGTTAATTATAAATTAACCAGTTAGGAATGGTGTTGTAATTCCTTTATTAATTAACTTCTCCTGTAAGCGTTTCTCAATTATCACACGTGCGGGTGTGGTGTAACGGTGAAGTGATTCGCATATTGTGTAACTAGACACCCAGAGATTAACTAATTAAGTGATCAGTTCTGGGTTGTTATTATTGTTGTTATTAATTTACTACTACGGCTGTACATTTGTCAGCGTAGATTAATACAGATTCCAAAGTGTATTGTGTTTTTGTTGTGTTTTCTAGAGAACTAACGTGCTATATTATATATACTTTATATAAGATCGTATCTCTGATCATACCTAGAGACGAGCCATACTAGGTTTAACAGCCTGTTACAGAGAGATCTAATAGATATACAGTTAGGAGAGAGATTTTGATAATCGTGTTTTATTCGGTTACGGGAATTATAGAATCCCCGTGACAGGAGAAGAAAATTGGGGCGCTCGTCCCGGATCTGAAACGGGACATGCATATTTAAAAAAGTATTGTTTGTAAATGGGGGCTTTATAAATTATTTTTACAAATTTACCAGAAGGCACGTTGTTCACTAGAAAATAATTAATATTAAGTGCGTCATATCTAAACATGGATAAGAATTTGCTGGATAGGCCTACGCTCAGTGTAGTGGAGATTAAGCGAGCACGTAAGGCCGAGTTAGTTGAAATCGCGGGTGAGCGAGAAATTGATTTAACATCAGCTAAAACCTTAGGTGATATAAAGACAATTATTATCCAGGAAGTTTTTGGTGATAGGCCTGCTATGGAAGACAGTGAGATTGTTCCAGAGATAGAGATAAATGAGTTAAGTGTGGAACAACAATTAGCTTTTAAAAAACTTTAGTTCTTATCTACAGCACCTTGACAGCCCCCAGCGAGCAAAGCTGACTACGTTGATACAAGACAATGTTTCCATTTGTCAGGACTTTCCAACGGTCACCAATACCTTAATCCAGGATGTGCGCTTGGAACCCAACGCTACACCGATTCGACAGCATGCCTATCGGATAAATCCTGTAAAACGCGCGGCACTAAAAAAGGAGATAGATTACATGTTGGAACACGACATTCTGGAACCATCAAACAGTCAGTGGGCATCACCTGTTATTCTGATTCAAAAGGGAGATAACAGTTTCCGGGTGTGCGCTGACCTACGTCGCGTGAATCAACTCATCAAGGCAGATGCCTACCCGCTACCCCGCCTTGACGATTGCATCGACCGAGTTGGACACGCGCAGTACATCACCAAATTGGACCTACTGAAGGGTTTTTATGCCATTCCGTTAACGGAGGAAGCTAAAGACATTCTGGCGATCATCACACCTGACGGCCTCTTCCAATTCCGAGTGATGCCGTTTGGTTTGAAGACTGCTCCTGCTGCCTTTCAAAGGATGATGAACCAGGTGTTATCTGATTTAGAAAACGTCAGCGTGTATCTGGACGATGTGGTGTTAGCCACCGACACTTGGGATGAACATTTAATCGGGTTACAACTAATATTCAGTCGCCTACAGAAAGCTAACTTGACGGTGAACCTGGGCAAATGCGAATTCGTGAGAGCTTCAGTGACCTACTTAGGTCATACTGTCGGACATGGTTGCGTCGCCCCACTGCAGGCCAAGACCCTAAGCATCAGCCAGTACCCTGCACCGACCAACCGTCGTGAAGTTCGCCGGTTCCTTGGCATGGCCGGTTATTATCGTCGTTTCTGCGCTAGATTTGCGACGGTAGCGGCCCCCATCACCTCTCTGCTAAAAAAGGAAACGAAGTTCCAGTGGTCAGAGGAATGCGAGACGTCATTTAACCGTCTCAAGCAGATGCTCTCCTCGTCTCCCGTGATGGCAGCACCAGACTACCGAATGCCGTTCAAGCTAGCTGTGGATGCAAGTGACGTGGGAGCTGGAGCTGTGCTGTTCCAGGAAGACGAAAATGGACTGGACCATCCTGTAAGTTTCTTCTCGAAAAAGTTTGACAAACACCAGGTGAACTATTCCACTATAGAGAAGGAAGCTTTGGCCATGGTACAAGCTCTGAAGCATTTTCAGATCTACGTGAAATCGGCAGTACACCAAGTGGTGGTCTTTACTGATCATAATCCGCTTACTTTCATTCACAGAATGAAAGCCACCAACCAGAGAGTTTTGAGGTGGAGTCTTCTTCTGCAAGAATACCCAATTACCATTGAACATATCAAGGGCACATCCAATGTAATCGCTGATGCCCTGTCCCGAAGTTGAACGTTATGATAATGTGTTGACATTCTTTATTTCTGTTTTGTTTATATATATTTTATTTTTGTATACCAGGGACTCAGAGACTCAGTGTGATTACTGGAGTCACCTTATTATTACATGTGTTATAAATGCCCGTATGCGTCGGTTAACGCACCTTTTTGTGTTAATGTAGTATATTTCCCTATTCCTAGAGTAGAGGAAATATCCTTTTTGAGGTGGGGGTGTGTCACGGTACATGCTCTTAATTTGTTTCGCCTGTGGCGATTTTAATTGTGTTAGAGGGCCGTGTGCAGTTTATTGCCCGTAGCCCAGGTGGACAACTTGTTACGTAAGACTTCTGCGCGACCATCCTCGATTCTTGCGTTCCAATATGCACTTAGTCCCGCTGTGGAGGCCATGTGGCGAGTAGTTACGTAATACCTCTGCGAGTGCGGGTTTTACAACCGCGTTTTGGCGACGATGGCGTCAGTAGTCTGACGATCAGAGAGAAATATACCGAGGTAGAATATGAGATGATACGTGAGGTGCCGCCTTGTTCCCCCAGGCCAATTCTGATTTTGGAATAAATAGCTAGGATTTAGAGATATCAAGGAGAACGATTAGGAAGGCTCCGGAGGAACGTTAGTCCGTTTGGACTTTGGTAAATATCATTTCTGCTCTGTGTATAACCTTGATGTGATTGATGTGACTTAAATATTTTAATACTGTATTATACCAATATTCTTTAGACAGTGTCTTCGGTCATCTGACGAAGTAAATCGTAGACTTATTGTTCTAACATTATATGAGTATTTGGTAATATAAAGCTTAGCCAGTCATCCTAGAAGACCCTAGGTACACTGTAGGTTATTGTCTTTATTGTGATAAGTATTAATTCTGTGTTACAAGATTACTGAAGAGTAGTTAGGGTTAATTAAAAATTAACCCGTTAGGAATAGAGCTGTAATTCCTTTATTAATTAAGTTCCCCAAGAAGCGTTCCTAAATTATCACACGTTACTGAACGAGTAGTAAGGGTTAATTATAAATTAACCAGTTAGGAATGGTGTTGTAATTCCTTTATTAATTAACTTCTCCTGTAAGCGTTTCTCAATTATCACACGTGCGGGTGTGGTGTAACGGTGAAGTGATTCGCATATTGTGTAACTAGACACCCAGAGATTAACTAATTAAGTGATCAGTTCTGGGTTGTTATTATTGTTGTTATTAATTTACTACTACGGCTGTACATTTGTCAGCGTAGATTAATACAGATTCCAAAGTGTATTGTGTTTTTGTTGTGTTTTCTAGAGAACTAACGTGCTATATTATATATACTTTATATAAGATCGTATCTCTGATCATACCTAGAGACGAGCCATACTAGGTTTAACAGCCTGTTACAGAGAGATCTAATAGATATACAGTTAGGAGAGAGATTTTGATAATCGTGTTTTATTCGGTTACGGGAATTATAGAATCCCCGTGACAAGGCGGTAAATAAGTACATGTATTTGATTGATCCAGTGTTACCGAACCATCTGAAACAGGAGGAATACATACTAAGTACTGTACGAACAGTGCATTTTCTGAACAGGGGAGGGGGTGGGGGAGTATATGAATTTAGCGGACCCTTTTGTGTACGTTTTCCATAGATATATGAATAGCGTCATATTGTCCCTACAGTACTAACAAAAAATTAATAATAAATAAATAAACAATAACAATAATAATAATAATAATGAATAAATAAACAAATAAATAAATAAATAAATAAATAAAAATAACAATTAAAATTAAAATTAAAATTATCAGCTGCTGAGGTAGATTAACTGAAAGAGAAACTAACTACGGACAGTCCACAAACTAACAACAGGGCTTGCACTTAATAATTTTTCACTGATTGCAATTTTGAGGCTGCTTACGTAAATTTTGTAAAAATAAATTAAAAAAATAAATAGTTAATTTTACCGCAAATAAATATGACTAAAATATTATTTTGCTGTATTTAGTCACATTTCAAATGCTCAAAATTGCAAGGGGCAATAAAACTCGAAATATTTTTTGGTATAGGCTACTAGTAAAGCTGAGACCACTCCCGGGTGCCCCTCAAAATTTATAGTTTCTGTAACAAACCGACCCACCGCGACGTGTTTTACCAACATTATAATATATGTAATATTAATAATAATAATAATAATAATAATAATAATACACAATTATTATTATTATCATCATTAGCCTACAACTACCTTTTTGGGGTGGAGGGGCTGTGTTTTATCTGGAGGAGTTTTGGCTCTAAAAATGCAATATTAACGGCAGGCTGAACTGGGTTAAGTTTTGGCTCTAAAAATGCAATATTAACGGCAGACTGAACTGGGTTAAGTAATAATTACGACAAAACATGCAACAGCACACTGTTGTTGTTTTTTACGCTATACATTAAAACCGAATTACCACTTTGCGAACCAGTCAAAATAATTTACACACGCGCCCGATAATAATAATAATAATAATAATAATAATAATAAATGGTGAGTTCATGTTCCGACTGTTTATTATTTTATTTCAGCGTATTCGCGGTTATTTTCGTCATAAAATAATATATTTTTTATTATTTGCCATAAATATATATAGCCGGCCCTCATTTGCCAAGTCTCATACACATATATAAAATCCAAAAATACATTATACGGTTGTCGTATATATAGCCTCATCACTACAAGTCTGTTTTTCCGTATTTTTTATATCTCATTACAAGAAGAGTTCCTAATTGTCATGGAGTTCCCTCGATCGTAGTTCAATTAAAATGTTTCGGATCATACAATAACTAGGTTTGGTATTCCAAATGAATGTAATTTCCATTTATAATGCATATTTAGAGAAATAAGATCGACTAAATCCGTGATTGAGCTCCTTTAATATGAATATATGTTGTTATCCAGATTCGAGCATTTTCGTCTAATTCGGGCAAAAACTAGTTCATCAAGATAAACCTCGCGTGCAAGCACAACGGCGAGGTTTATCCTGTCTATCCATTCCGCCATTCGCAGTTTCTGGACAACGGTTCCGAGGAATTTTGCTCGGAACGAAATCGCGGTCAAAATAACGATTACCATCAGATTTCCCCACCCTAATCGTATATTGTGATCTATTTCGAGCTCACTGAGACCAAGAAATACTTACTTTGAAACGATATTCACTTTGAATTAAAGGAAAAAAGTTCGACTTTACCGAGCGGATTCTAGCAGCCACTTTCTAGCAGCCAATTAAGCTGGCAGACAATATCAGCTGACACGCATGGCGACGTTCTAAACATCAGACAAATACGCCTTACGAAGACCTTTAAGACATAAAAATGAGTCTTGGTTGTTATTTTGATTTTGTGTGTTTTTTTATATAAAGGTACTCTTTTAAACTCTGAAATACTTAAGTTATAGTGAATACTAATAATTAGCATATCAGTGTGTTTAAAAGTGTGGGAAATACAAGTAACAATCGAAAGGCGTATTTGTCCGGTGTTTAGAACGCCGCCGTTGTGCTTGCACGCGAGGTTTATCTTGATGAACTAGGGCAAAAACCAGCCTCCCAATCCCCCATAATAATGAGAGCTCGTACGCCTATGAGGCCTATATATTTAAACTGTGCGTTTGTTTTTTCGACTTGGCAAAGTCTATTATTTCTTTTCATCAAATAAACAAAGAATATGCTGGCGTCGCTATAGCTCCGAGAATGTATCCCATTGTCCGACTTCCTACAAATGTTACAACAGAAGCAGTCTGCACAATCATACATTTGTTGTGAACATCGTCAAATACTTTTCTGTGGCGATATATGACCATGTGTTTGAACACTTAGTAGGGTAGCGATAAACGTTGACTTTATTCAAAAACAACAACAAACAAACAAGCGGTCGCGGACAGAAGACAGCAACTGTTGTGCGTCTTATTTGGCTTAGTTATGCTAGGTCGTCTCGGATTTCGCTCGTTCACCAGTGCATGAAGGATACGGTTGGACTATACCAATTAAAATCCCATAGGCGACCATGCTAACGTTTGTGTTTAAAAACACTATATGCAATATATCAACCAAACTATGACCCATAAATATCAGTACTACAACCCCTACCTCAAAGTATTAACTGCAGAAAATGGTACCTTTCATGGCTAATTTTTGGTATAACCAGATGTGTTTATAACACCCCTAGTTTCGCACAAAATTTGAGTACTTTTTTTTTACATGTACCCCATACTAGCCCGAGTACTCTGACTGTAAGAGAGCTAGACGGACATTTGGACATAAATGCGCTCTTATTGCAGTCAGAGACCAAGCTATGTATTTTTTTTGGCAATTCCCGATAACCAAATGTCCAAATGTCCGTCTAGCTCTCTTACAATCAGAGTACTCGGGCTCTCTTACAATCAGAGTACTCGGGCTAACCCCATACATGTTCCAAGCACAAAGCTACTTGACACAGTGGTACTAGATGCATTAAAATTGTATACATTTTTACCCCAGATGAAACTTCTTTTTTTTTACAACCAACACACTCACATTTATAACCAATCACAGGACTTGTGGTGTTAACTTCTCTATCAAAAGTTCGGTGCACCTCGAACTTCGACCCAGCCGGAAATTAATTGGTTTAGTGCTACCATAAGCAGCTGGGTTGTGAGGTGCCCAGAAACGCCAAGAAACTTACAATTATGGTGTGATGACGCTTGTGCAGTAAGGATTTGACGTGTACTTCAGTTATAATTCCATCGTTTGAATGGATCGTCAATCATCCGAAATCGATTTTAAAAGGGCATAAACCAATACGTAAGTTGACGGCTGGTAATATTAGCGGTAAAGGGGCGGGGTGTAGCCCAGTGGTAAAGCGCTCGCTTGATGCGCGGTCGGACTGGGATCGATCCCCGTCGGTGGGCCCATTGGGATATTTCTCGTCACAGCCAGTGCACCACGGCTGGTATATCAAAGGCCGTGGTATGTGCTATCCTGTCTGTGGGATGGTGCATATAAAAGAACCCTTGCTGCTAATCAAAAAGAGTATACCATGAAGTGGCGACACCGGGTTTCTCTCTCAATATCTGTGTGGTACTTAACCATATGTCTGACGCTATATAACCGTAAATAAAATGTGTTGAGTGCGTCCTTAAATAAAACATTTCTTTCTTTCTGTATTTCCTAGCGGTAACGAATGAATGAATGATTGAATGTTTAATGACACCCCTGCACGAAAAATACATCGGCCTTTGGGTATCAAACTATGGTAAAGGACTAGCGGTAACGATTCACGGTAATTGTAATTATTCGACTCGTGGGGCGGGATCTACTTCAATAGAGTGTTCGCCTGAGCTACTTGCGTCTTAGGCAGGGGCGAATCCAGGATTGTTTCTGGGGGTTGGGTTGGTTTGGGACGGACTAAGGAAAAAAGAGCACTTGGACCAACTCGTGAAAAGGGCAACCCAATGGGGTATTTTTTAAGCCAGGAAAAAGAGGCACTTAAATTTTTTCACTGGGGACGAGTCTTCTGATCTCCTCCCCCCCCCCACCCCCCGAATCCACCTCTGGTGAGATCGAACCACGTCAGTGGACCCATTCTCTATTCCCTGTGCAAACCAGTGCACCACAACTGGCATATCAACGATCATGGTATGTGATGCCCTGTCTGTGCTATGGTGCTTAGAAAAGACCCCTTGGGATCGACCCCCGTCGGTGGGCCCATTGGCCCAGAATTACCAAATGTTCAACATCCAATGATTAATAAATCAATGTGCTCTAAAGGTGTCGTTAAACAAAATAAACCTACTTTTTTTTACATAATTGTAAACGTCTCTAAAAACATCCATCTTGGGTAATTAGCAAATATGACAGAAGAACGTGTTAAATAAAGTATTTTTTATTGTATGACGTCCAAGGAAAGAATAGGAACAAATGTTGAGCAAAAAATCTGTTCATGCGCCCACAGCATTCGTCAAAAACACAAACGGTCAAAATGGTAATTCACAAGCAGGGCCGTCTGATGAGATCAAGGTTCAGTAGCGCGTATGCCCTCCATGTGTACTGCAAGGCAACGCCTCCTCGTGGACTGTCTGATGCGTGTAAAGACTGCATTAGGGATACGGCGCCATTGTTCCACTAATAAGGCACCAAGTTCCTGCAAAGTCTGTGGAGGGTTCCTGAGAGTGCGCAGGCGTCTTCCAAGCACACACCAGACGTGCACTATGGGATTCAGGTCGGGCGACTTTGAAGGCCAATCCATGACATTGATGCCCGCGTTCCTCGGGTAATCCCTTGTCAAGATTGCCGTGTAGGGTCTGGCGTTGTCATGCTGAAAGATCAGACCTGGATCATGAGCTGCCATGAAGGGCATAAGTTCCTGGACCAGCACCTGGTAGCAGTATGCAGCAGCGTTGAGGCTGCCACGGATGACAAGAAGTCGAGAACGTCCATGTCCACAGAAAGCACCCCAAACCATTACACTTCCGCCTCCGAATCTGTCAACTTCACTGACACAACCCTGAGCATGACGTTCACCACATCATCTCCAAACCCTATGTCTGCCATCGGCAAATCGCAGTGTGAATCTTGATTCATCGCTATACACGACTCTATTCCATTCCCTCTGAGTTCATCGCAAGTGGCGTTGTGCCCACAGTTGACGTTGACGTCGATGAAATTAGGTCAAAATGGACCCAAGATATGGGCGCCGTGCGTTGAGGAGAGCGGTTCGCAGCCAATGTTATTACTGGTTGCTGTAGCGTCATGAAACGGTTGCGGAGGTGACGTAACACAATATGACGGTCATCTGCCTATGACGTCACACGTGGACAGCAACCCAAAGCCCTTGCAACGTCAGCTACTGACGTTCCAGCGTGCAACATATCGACGGCACGTTCACGCTGCACATTTGTGAGGCGTGACATCGAAAAAGTAACAATTATCGTTTTAATGTGTGTTTTCTTTGTGTCAGACTACTGTGAGCAAGTAATGATGAAAGCACGTGTGCTATTGTAGTCACGTGATCAGTGCCATGTGCAAAACCACTTACCTCAACGGTGCTGTGCACGTGCTATGGATCGGGTCACGTGGGCTGTGATGGGCTTCAAATGGAGTGTAGACATTGCCATTACAATATTTATTGCTGAAAAATACCTGCTTTCAAAACTCATCGACCTTTTTCAAATTTTAGATAGTGAAGTTTTTAATTTGACTCAGTATATTACATACCCTTACTAAAAACAAATTAGTTGGATTCATCTGTTAAACGACGGATTTTTTAGGCTTTTAAAAATGGGGTTGCGAACCCCAAACATTCTGTGGATCGCAGGTGATTATTATATGTATTATGTATATAATGTTAAATAAGATTGATTTAATTAATCTAGCAAAATTTTGAAAAGGATATACTGTATACATGTATACTTAATGCAAGTAAATTGTCATTTTTTTGTCTTAAAAAAATAAGGGTTTATTATAATGAAAATGTAGTGGACAAATTTATAGGATTAATGCTATTAAAGGCATTTTATCTCCAAATAAGGCTTATAGTTAACAAATGTTCAATGTGCCAATTTTTAAGGTCTTCTGTCAAGTTTTGCTGAGCAGAGTTATTGCCCCTTAACAGGAAATCTTCATTTCATATGCTGTAAGTCACAGTCAAAATAATATGGGGACAATGAAAAATAATATAATTGAAAACCTTTTGGCAAAGCAGTATAAGTTTTTGTTTGGCCATAATTTTTCATCCTGTCATGTACTATTAGGCACTGCGGAGCATGGGGGCTGGGGAGGCTTTAGCTCTGCCCCCCCCCCCCCCCCCCCGACAATAATTTTGAATCAAAACTATTATTGGTAGTAAATCGTAAGGAACCTAGTGGTTCATCAAAGGTCGTGGTATGTACTGTCCTGTCTGGGAAAGTGCATATAAAAGACCCCTTGCTGCTTATCGGAAAGAGTAGCCTATGTGGCGGCAGCGGGTTTCCTCTAAAGAAATATGTCAGAATGACCATATGTTTGACGTCCAATAGCCGATGATAAGATAAAAATCAATGTGCTCTAGAGGCGTTAAATAAAACAAACTTTTTACTTTTAAATCTTAAGGCAGAGATGAATTTTACTTGTAGAAACTTTGCATTGCGCCCTCGATTTCAGTCAGCCCCCCCCCCCCCCCTCCCCTCCGCAATGTTTACTTGCTACCGCCGTGCCTGACAATTAAGAACTTACAAAACTTATTCCATATTCCACCTACTCAAAGTTACACCCACACCGTTGCTGTGGACTCCATGATGGACGTGCTTAAACCCTAATTTGATGTAGCACCTTAACAGATATGCTTGGTTCATGCAAACTGCACTGACAATACCACTGCAACTGAAAGACATCTAATGGATTTCATAAACAGTTAGCCACCATGACATTTCGCTCTAAATAATAATTTATTTTTATACTTAAGTGTTTCCATCAATGAAACTCAAACAGTAAAAACAAAATTGAGAAAGTTACCCAAGATGACTCTATCGTTAAGAAAACCGTAAAACCAAAATGATTTACATTATTATTGATGAATCCTATGGTACATACAGTATTATTTATCACAACGTATGCTAATTTTACTATGAGGCTAAATGATTTAAATTATTATTGATGAATCCTATGGTACATACAGTATTATTTATCACAACGTATGCTAATTTTACTATGAGGCTAAATGATTTAAATTATTATTGATGAATCCTATGGTACATACGGTATTATTTATCACAACGTATGCTAATTTTACTATGAGGCTAAATGAAAGAAAAAAGAAAGAAAGACGTGTTTTATTTAACGAGGCACTCAGCACATTTTATTTACGGTTATATGGCGTCAGACATATGGTTAAACATCACACAGATATTGATAGAGGAAGCCCGCTGTCGCCACTTCATGGGCTACTCTTTCCGATTAGCAGCAAGAGACCTTTTATATGCACCATCCACAGACAGGGTAATACATACCACGGTCTTTGATATACCAGTCGTGGTGCACTGGCTGGAACGAGAAATAGTCCAATGGGCCCACCGACGGGGATCGATCCCACACCGACTGCGCATCGAGCGAACGCTGTAGCACTGGGCCCATGAGGCTAAATGAATGCAAAATCCACGTGTATATTAATGTGGCCAAAATCCTATCAGGCTAAATGAATGCAAAATCCACGTGTATATTAATGTGGCCATGATCCTATCAGGCTATATGAATTCTAGATTTACATGTTACTGTTTGTATTAGGATATATGGATGCAAGACTCGCCGCTCTTGATAACAGCTACGCATTTACAGAAAAGGTGGGGCGTTTTTGTTGTTTTGTTTTTTTTGTTTTTTTGGGGGGTTTTTTCGGGGGGTGCATTTGTAGTGACCTCTGCATGCCTTTAAACACCAATACCTGATCACTTCAGTAGGTGCCAAATGTCACCATGTACACTTACCACCCGAAAGCATCATTCTTTCATACCTACACAAGGGTTTGCTGGGATATGGGCCAAATATACCAAATGTGGGTCTTTTGCTTGGTATGTGGCCTGCCTGATTTCAAACGTGGAGTGTGTATTAGACAAGCACATTCTGTTGGCAGAACGTACCTGGCTGTGTTTACAGTAAACTCATCATTCAGTCAATCAAATGAAACTACAATGTATTTCTCAGTGGATAGTTTTATATCGTTTAGACTCTGCTGCTGGACATTTTGTTATTGCGCATACAGGTGTGACATTATTAATGTGTTCCAAGCTTCCCCTTCTTTCCTTCTTCCTTGAAAAACATGTTACAGCCAGTCAGAGCATCAAAGCCCAGTATTGTAATGCGTTTGTCACTACCCAATTCTAGTACAGAAGCAGTTACAGTGAGATACGTATATGACTTTCTCTGTGCCTAAGACAACTCACAAACTTTAATACCATCCATATCTACTGTAGTCCTAATCTTGTTTAGTAGTGTCTTCAACATGTATCAGTGTACATATGTCAGTCTCCTTGTGTGGCCTTGTAGCATCACCATGTTACGTTGGTGTATGGCCACATCATAACATCAGCATAGTTATGGTGATCTATTTAAAGTTATTGATTGATTTCAACTTATTTTCGTGCTTATATCCAATTAAGGTTCAAGCACGCTGTCCTGGGCACACACCTCAGCTATCTGGGCTGCCTGTCCAGAGCAGTGGGTTAGTTGTTAGTTTGTTAGTGGTTAGTGAGAGAAAAGAGGGTGTAGTGGCCATACACCTACCCATTGAGCCCTTAAGAACTCGCTCTGGGTTGGAGCCGGTACCGGGGTGCGAACCCTGTACCTACCAGCCTGTAGTCCGATAGCTTAACCACTGCGCCAACGAGGCCGGTTTTTTTTTTTTTTTTTTTTTTTAAAGTTATTGCATGTGTGCTAAGATATTCACATACATATTGTTTCCTTCATGGCTGTCATATCGCTTTATACGTGTTTCCAGAAGTGGAATTATAGTCTTTGTTGTGCTTTATACGTGTTTCCAGAAGTGGAATTATAGTCTTTGTTGTGCTTTATACGTGTTTCCAGAAGTGGAATTATAGTCTTTGTTGTGCTCTGGCTTTTACAACACTTTTTAGTTACACGTTTTAAATAAAGCTGACCAATTAGTGATGGAAATTGCACTGTACACAAGAAGAAACCTTATGTCCTAGTGTGGTAGGTGCATCTTTGACCAGCGCCGCAGAGAAGCCATTCCCGCCCAGAAGAGATTCAATTGCTTCCAAGACCGACATCTTGACATACGTACCACCCAGTATAATAATAAATTATCCTTTCCAAAAGTATCTACCCACAGCCACTGGGTATCTTTTGCAATTTTCAATAACAGCTGATCACATACAATCACATGGACGTATCCATTATTGCGTCCTACTACTGCCTTATTTAATATACTCAATGAGTACTGAATCATTACAACTCATCAAATGCATCGGAGAAGAAAGACATATGATCTATGACTGTTATAAAAACAGGTTGTGCTCATGATACATGCACCTCCTTTGTAGTGCTCTATTTCAGTGACATGGCCGACTTGTTTTCTTTTCTTTATCAAACAGATCTCGCTCCAGCCAGTGCACCGCGACTGGTACATCAAAGGCCGTGGTATGTGCTATCATGTCTGTGGAATGGTGCATATAAAATATCCCTTGCTGCTAATCGAAAAGAGTAGCCCATGAAGTGGCGACAGCAGGTTTCCTCCCTCAATATCTGTGTGTCCGTAACCATATGTCCGACGCCATATAACCGTAAATAAAATGTGTTGAGTGCGTCGTTAAATAAAACATTTCCTTCCTTCCTTCCTTATCAGACAGCAATTATGTTTAACCAGACGAGACACTTATGGGAAGTGTGGTATTTTGACTGCTGAATTGGCTGGAATACGTAATTCATTTAAAAGACTTATTGAAAACTCAGCAAATTTATTCAGTATTTTATTTGTTTCATGAAAAAAATCCATTAAGAATGAGCACTAGCACACCAGTATGTAGTGAAGATAGAAATACAGTTTCAAAACTGATGCATTCGTTATTGGCAGAGTTAGCTAGTTCTGTAAACATACCCAAGAAAATGGTCATATAAGACAGCTTTTCCGTGACCACAGCGTGTGCCAACTAGATTTTTTGACTCTACCCTGGAGAATACATAAACACGTAGGGAAAGTGTCATTGGCATCTGTCATTGTTTGGTGTGTTACAAAACAAATTGTTGATGTTGAAAACATATTTGAATATTTGACTATTAGGGGTTATAAGGGGTTAGTGCATTTTAACTCCAGCTAAACAGGAAAACTTCGGCTAGAGGCGATACTTTTTACGATTTTACGTGTTCTATAAGGCCAATTTCAGATTAAACCTGTATTAAATTTTATTCTGCATTTAATGGTCATTAGCATAAAATATGAATCCAGACACCTATGTACCATTGATCAAAGAAATAATATTAAATGCATGCATATACTTTGGTTGTAATGCAAAAAGGTTTGGCTTTTGGCGTTAATACATGTTTACACTATTTTTTTCAAACTTATATCCATTGTTATTATAGTCCAGATGATATGTGAATGAATCGTGCATTTAATAAAAGCATGACACTTGGCACACACATACTACAACATTAATTTTAAGATTGAAGGCATTCTCAATACGACCTCTGTTGGCAATGTCGGTCATTTTTGAAAACGAAGTAGGAGGAGATGATAATACCAGGATGGCTAGTTCCGCTGGCTTCAAGGGGTTCAACGTCGCAGAAAGATCCGCCGCCCGCTGTTGAACAACTTGTCCCCTCAACACACACACCTGTTTCACCCTTCCCGATAGATTCCTTTTGGGACATATCATCCGTCCTGAACAATAAGTAGTGTCACAGTAGCCTTAGTTCCTGTGTGCGCAACATAAAACTAAAGTAGCTCCTTTCCACAACTTCTGAGCATATTTCCCCACCACACACACACACACACACACAGAGAGAGAGAGAGAGAGAGAGAGAGAGAGAGAGAGAGAGAGAGAGAGAGAGAGAGAGAGAGAGAGAGAGAGAGAGAGAAAGACACACACACACACACACACACACAAGACAACACACACACACGCCGACACACAGACACACTCGTGGAGGTAGCGCCAAGCAAACTGGCTCAAAATTAAAGAGTATCTTTCAGCTGTCGGAATAGGGATTTTGAATTTTTTTATGAAAACATTTCATCCTAACATTAACCTAGTTACAACAGAAATATACAAATTGGCATATAATTACCAAAATTGAAACTTTTCTATTAAGAGAAAATGACTGTTGACAGAAGACCTAACAACAATTGGCACAATAAATATTTGATGACTTTAAGCTTTATTTTTGGTTCAAATAACTGTATTAACATAACCACTATAAACGTTTCCACTAAATTATCATTATAATAACCCCAATGGGTTGGGGGTTTTCAAGACAAAAAGGGACCATTCACTTGCATTAAGTACACGTTTATATCATTTTGAAAACGTTTGAAGATTGATTAAAACAATTTTATTAGACACCCCAAATTACATTTTAATGACACCTTTTTAATTGGCATACATACAATTTCAACATGATATATTTTGAACAGACATTATTATCGTCAGTGTTTAAAGATCTACAGCTGACTTTACAGCCATCATTTTCTTTCTTTAAAGCATCACAGAAAAAAATGTTTTGGTGGTAGGCATCAACATTAGCCTTTACTACAGTGGATTATAATTCGGGCAGATCATACCCCACCTACACCCTTAATGTTTGTATATGTGATTGCTTTTACTTAAAAATTGGTGGATATAAATACTAAATTCCTACATTAATTTCGAGCCGAGTGTTTGACAGTACAAATTCCTAACTACCGGTGTAGGTGCTTCTATTTATGTAGAAGCCACTTTGACCGAGTGGATAAAACGCTAGACAATGTATTGCCAATTTATAGAATATCAAGACATGTAATAGCTGAATAAAGAGGGCCAAATATCAATCTGGTTAGGTGTTTTAAGCACTACATGCACCAGTTCTTTGGATTACTTCTAAATCAGTATCGTGTTCAAAATAAACTGTTTTTACTAATCAATATATTAAAGATAATATATTTCTTGACTTGAACGATGGTATATTAATCTTTAAATATCCTCTTGAAAATTGCTATTGGCAGTCAATATTCTTCAGACTTTATAAGGTGTTAGTAAAGTTTAACTAATTGTGTACGTTTGTTTGGTGTGAGTCAGTGAGTGGTATATTTGTGTGGGTTTTTTAATTTGTTTTAATAATTATATACATGTATTTATTCATGTATTATGTTGATATTGTAAATAAATAAAAAAATGTTTTAAAAACGAGCTAGGACAGACAAAATGTCACGCAAATCAGTGTAGTAGGTTCGAATCCCGACAACTGACGCTTGCTGTTGACACTTACATAGTATAACATTAATCAGAACTGTTGGTGTATCCTATGATCGATGTTAGAAATCATACTATAATTTGAAAAGATGTGGCATATTTATCATATATATTGAACATGGGGGAAATCATTGGTGGTTGACGTAGGGGAAAGGAAAAAGAGAAAAATGCCCTAATACCGACCCATATACTTCTTCCACATCAAACGGATGTCCATGTTCACCATAATCAAGTTTTTAAAAATCTCATTTTAGCCTACAGTTTCACTACAAATAATCTGGCTCCAGCTGCTTTGGTCACAGCGTCGTGTACACTGAAGAAAAGAAAAAAAGAAAGAAGTGTTTTATTTAACGACGCACTCAACACATTTTATTTACGGTTATATGGCGTCAGACATATGGTTAAGGACCACACAGATTTTTTTAGAGGAAACCCGCTGTCGCCACATAGGCTACTCTTTTTACGACAGGCAGCAAGGGATCTTTTATTTGCGCTTCCCACAGGCAGGATAACACAAACCATGGCCTTTGTTGAACCAGTTATGGATCACTTGTCGGTGCAAGTGGTTTACACCTACCCATTGAGCCTTGCGGAGCACTCACTCAGGGTTTGGAGTCGGTATCTGGATTAAAAATTCCATGCCTCGACTGGGATCCGAACCCAGTACCTACCAGCCTGTAGACCGATGGCCTGCCACGACGCCACCGAGGCCGGTGTACACTGAAGAAAACATGATCTTTTGGCAGTATGTCATAAACCTGAGCTCTGTCCAACACAACAGTTTGCTAGAAACAGTTCTGTCCAGCTCGCTTTAATTTATATATATATATATATATACACACACACACACACATAACACACACACACACACACACACACACACACACACACACATATATATATATATATATATATATATATATATATATATATATATATATACACACACACACATACACACAGATATAGATATATATATACACACACACAAAGAGAGAGAGAGAGAGAGAGAGAGAGAGAGAGAGAGAGAGAGAGAGAGAGAGAGAGAGAGAGAGAGAGAGAGTAAATCAAAATTGATCATACTTTATTGTTAGATTTACGATTATTTAGGATATTCCTAACGACAACTTGGAAGACCCTGAACATAGATATAATATTTTTTATATATATTATTTACGCACTGTTGTTTATGTTTTGAGGAAGTAACAAGTTTACGACTGAACAACATGTCTTGCATAATGTGGAACTCTTCACTTACCAAGAACGAACGGGGTGGGGGGAGGGGATGCTGGCAGAGTACATATCATGTCATATGCCAAGCTCTTCAGTATATTTTAGTGCGAAAGAACGATGTACGCCCGTACATGGGGGAGGGAGGTAATGAGCACAGGTACAAAAGGTGTACATGAGGAGCGGGGGGCCCTAAACGCCATCGTCATGTCATGTCATAGGGTTTTACGTGCACATTCAGAACAAGCTGTTGTAGCGCACGCCTGTCGTGGGCACAAGAGCCGCCCTTGGCCGGCTCCTCCGTCCATGACAGGAAAGGTGGGGGGAGGGGAGAGGAGGGACCACCTGCACTGGCAGGTGCAAGGGAGCACCAGCAGCCCGATCAAATCGGTAGTAGGCGGGTGGTGGTGGTGGTGGTGCTATGGAATTTGAATGGAGCAGTTAAATGCCAAAGAGAAAAGGGTGCGCAATTTTTATTGAGGGAATTTGGCACAATTTTGAACGGTCGGTCGAAAGGTAAATGGCCGAGCTAATATAGGTTTTATTAAACGATTGATCACGTCTTGAAAGGAATGAATGAATGAATGAATGAATGAATGAATGTTTAACGACACCCCAGCACGAAAAATACATCGGCTATTGGGTGTCAAACTATGGTAACGCAAATAAATAAAGTGATGATCAACATCAATATAAAAATTCAAGGTTTAAACAAAAACAGTGTAAAGAACTGTGCAAAAATACAAATACAAATATCACAGAATTTTACGGACACCGAATTTTACTCTAAACTTCAATTTGTGCTGTATTGGCCATTCTCAAAGAGAATGTTACACCCCTGCACCACGGTGAGGTTACAGCACTCGCAGGGGGTCTTGAAAGGATTTACGATCCAACCCGACCAAAGTAAATATGTGTTTACTTTTCACTCCAGTACACGGCTTTACATCCTAGATAACGGGTAACATGATAATCGTAAAGAATATGTTTGCTAATGTATACTATCAAGGGTTCGAGCCTCGCCAGAACCTCTTTTCAGAAAATAATGTAATATTTTCAAAAACAGTTTTTGTTATTTTAAAAACCATAATTTCGTTGTGGGTTTTTTTTTTATAATAGAAAAACCCTATGAACAACAAACCAAAGGCAAAAAAGGATTTAGATAATACCTCGAAAGTTAGCAATAATATTAAGACAAATCTGTCTCTGTAAACATTATAGTAACTGTTATTCGCAATTAACAGCCAAATCACTGTAGACTGTTGACTGACTGGATCAGGCCGACCAACTTTCCGGAATTTTCCGAAAAATCCGGAATTTTCGTCACGTACTCGGAATTCCGGAATTGATGCCAAATATCCGGAATTTTTTTCAAATTCACAATTGGGTTTTTTTAAGCAACTAATTATTATTACATTCTACTTTCTTAGAATTAAATATCTTTATCACTCATTTCAACCTGAGCTCCGTTTTGTCTAGTTTTGTGCCATTACCAAGGCACTATGTTGACTTGTTTTTTCGTGACTCGTATGACGGCCATTCTGCAGAACGCCACGGTTGTTCGCGTTTAGTCTCTACATGTCCGAGCCTGTCCTAGCAGCACTGGAAGATTGACCGCCCCACTCTAAGAAGAAATAGGAAGCGGGGTCGCCCCTACTACTCTTTTCTAGACTTTACTTTGTTTTATAGTGATACCATCTCGTATCCTCCGGAGTCGGGCCCGTCCGCACCATTATGCCAACCCATGACGACTGGACTATACCCTAGTCTGATACTCTCTCTCGTTCAGACGGATCCGGCTTCTCAAGATCTGTATTTCAGCACAGCACTACACCTTCAACGTCTATCGACTGTCAATCTAGGGGTTTTCTTGACGGGATGCAACCCATCTCGTCCCTATAAGCTGTGCACCCAAACGGCCTTAACGAGGCCACTCACGTGGACATATCGATCGGACTTTACACTTTTAGATCTGCGTTCAAAAGTTTATGTCGAAATTACTCTCTTTTTTTATTATTAAATAGTCCGATCCTCTCTTCTTTCTCTTATTTAATTTTGGACTGTCCTTCTAAAATGCTCCAAATTATATAAATATTCGGCCGAGCAGTCAATTCTTTTTATTTTTATTCTATTAACTTTTTTACTAATTGCTATTTTCAAAATTCTGCCCATTTTCAACTCCCCCCCCCCCCCCCCCCCCCCCCCCCCCCCCTCCATCCCGAGTCAGGTCACCGATCTTATCGGAGGTCGGACTCGGGATGGGCGTGTTCGAAACCCTAGTGGTATATGGGCACGTTAAACAAGTTATCATCATCATCATTACCAAGGCCGTGGGCGTGTGTCTATTGTCAACAGCCGACCAATGAAAATGTCGAGTAAACTGAAGCCATATATAAAAAAATTCTTTCTTATTTTTTATACCCGAATAGTTTATGTATTCATTTTAAAGATATTTTAAATATCACAGACTTATGTTCCTACGGGGCGGGCATCAGTTTTATGGCTATGTATGCAATTTTGCCATCGTGGATGAAAGCATGAATATACAGTAGAAGAACGCTACGATCGTACAAAAAAAATAAATAATAATAATAATAATAAAAACGAACCAACAATTGTCTTCTTTCCATTGGCTTTCATATGCAACATTTGACTAAATAATATTTGGCTAACACTATTCTATTATATGACGCATCCATGACATTAATATACATACCGATATTATTTTATTCAAGTAAGTTAAATAATAACTCGATTGTTTTCTGTACACTGGCTCCCCAAAAGTGTTACTGTAATAGTAATGTAAGCGTAATGCAAAACGGCAGCCAGTCTTAATGTGGGTAGCAGACGTTTCGACCCGAACCAGTTCGCCACAAATTAGTTCGACCCCACTCCATGCATATGATGAAATAGTGCATATGTGGCAATGTACCTACATAAAAATAACATTGGTCCCAAGTTTGTTTGTCACTTTATTGCTAATCAGATTCTGTAGGTGGGAGTCTTAAAGTGTAATAGAATATTTGCTAATAAAGTGGGGGTTTTGTGTGAACGTGTTGATGATTTTTGGTGTGTGTGTTTCAGGTGGTGGTGGTCTTTCCACTAGATTACGTAATATAAAGTTCTGTGGCTGGAAGTGCCAGAGACTAGAGTTGGCGACAGCGATTGCATGCATCAATACACACGATGTCAATATCTCATGTCAAAGCAAGACAACGAAAATACCAATTAGCTATATAAACAATACCTGTATCAGATTTCTAGATTTCTGCAGTGAAATGTTGGCAACAAGAGCACACTTCAAGGCATTATTTTCGTACAATAGACCTCTTTCACATTCCACTGCGCATGTGCCCGTTGCAGGGTAACTCGAGGACGCAAACCGCGAACTCACGCGAGATATCGCAAAAATAGACCTGTGGACAAGTTTGGGGGGTGGGGGTGGGAATGTGAATATCTCTATGATTAATTATTCTGTCGACATTCAGCAAGACTTACTGGAGACATTTGTGAATTATCACTTATCACGAAATAAAAAACATTTGGTTGTTAACGCCCGACAAACCATCGGTTCGGATTCGTACGCAATAAATATCGGATATAGGCTGAAATAATATTAATGTGTGCGCGCGTGTATGTATGCAGATATTTATTGTATTTAACATGATTTAAATATTTATAAAGCATTATACACATAAATACATTCAGGATTCTTTTCGGGATTTCTTTTCACCAATTTATTTAAAATTTTGTCCGGTATTTGGAATAAAATTAAATGATACATATGAAATTTGAGTTATGGTACTATAAAACATTAGAATCAGGCCCGTAGGAACGATACCTGGAATGGGGGGAGGGGGCACAATCTGTAGTGGAGGGACACAGTTTAGTTGGTGGTGTGTGGGGGAAAGCCATATCTTAAACCGGGTTTGTAAAAGTGGGGCTATAGTCCCCCCCCCACCCCACCCTCCGACTTCTCGGTTGCTACCGACCTGAGAATGATCAGAAATGTAACTGTATTGCATATACAGCTATTTAAATTCGAAGCAAGATTATTTAACCTAACTAACATGTAAGTTTTATTTATAACAGATTAGACTAGCCGACAGCTTGATAATATGGATACAAACTCAAGATGGTCTCTTTATTATAAACTCATGAGGGTTTATTATGCGCAGTCATAAGGTACTTCGTTTGAATGTTTGAAGCAAACATATTAAGTGCCATGTCTCGGACGACGGACTTTCAACAAAAGTAAACAGGCCAAGAGTTTTAAAACTTCATAAATACCAGATATTTCATATGAAGATGTATATGACTAATATAAATGATGGTGAAGTGAAAATAAAGAAAGAATCAAACAAAGAAAATAAATTGAATAATAAATAAATAAATAAATAAAT
This sequence comes from Gigantopelta aegis, assembly GCF_016097555.1. Lineage (NCBI taxonomy): Eukaryota > Metazoa > Mollusca > Gastropoda > Neomphalida > Peltospiridae > Gigantopelta > Gigantopelta aegis. The sequence continues at coordinate 37,401,538 of NC_054707.1, read as the reverse complement.
ACCTGTAAATAATTTTTTTTTATAATTTAACTTTCATAAATACCAGATATTTCAAATGAAGTTGTATGTGACTGATATAAGTGATAGTGAAAAGTAAATAAAAGAAGGAAAGAAGGAAATATAATAAAATAAATAAAATAAGATAAATAAAATAATAAATAAGGTCACGGCGCTACACACACACACGCGCGCGCACGCACACACACACACACACGCACGCACGCACGCACGCACGCACGCACACACAAAATGCATATATGTTTTAAAACTTCTTCAATATTAGATATTATTTCATGTGAACCTGTATGTATCTGATATAAATGATAGTGAAAATAAAATAAAATAAAAATAAATAAATAATTTGTGGATAGACATGTAACACTTATTAGTAGTTGTACGACTGTCTTTTTTAATGAAACGATAAGGGGAAAATAGAGCTGTGATAAAGGTCTATGTGAGTTAGGGGTTTTGTGGGCGGGATTAGGGGGAAGGGGAGGCATATTTTATTAAATTTTAAATTTAAATCCTACGAAGCTACTCACGATGCTCGTGACAACTGTCGATCATGCCCCCCCCCCCCCCCCCCCCCCCCCCAATTTGTATATAGCCTCGATACCGTCCACTTCGGCAATGGACGTTACTCGTCGCGCACATGCGCAGTAGGAATGTAAAAGAGGTCTATTAATCAATCTTGTGTTTGACATAAATTTACTCACGGAAATTGGTAAAATTCCAGTATATTTCACACGATGTCAGTAATGAGCTTTTGCTTATGATTAGTGGAAATACAATGTTTATTGCATAGTTATGATGATTTTAAATAAGTACGCACTCAACACATTTTATTTACGGTTATATGGCGTCAGACATATGGTTTAAAACCACACAGATATTAAGAGAGGAAACCCGCTGTCGCCACTTCATGGGGTACTCTTTTCGATTAGCAGCAAGGGATCTTTTATACGCACCATCCCACAGCCAGGTTAGTACATACCACGGCCTTTGATATACCAGTCTTGGTGCACTGGCTGGAACGAGAAATAGCCCAATGGGCCAGCTATCTGGGCTGCCTGTCCAGGAGAGTGAGTTAGTTGTTCGTTGTTGTGTGCTATCCTGTCTGTCTAATGGAAAAATGTAACGGGTTTCCTCTCTAAGACTATATGTCAAAATTACCATATGTTTGACATCCAATAGCCGATGATTAATAAATCAATATGCTCTAGTGGCATAGGCGTACGTGCTTCCAGTTTCCTAGGGAGGCAGGCTGGCTTTTGCCCGAATTAAACGAAAATGCCCGAATCTGGATAACAACCTTTATTCATATTACCGGCCTCGGTGGCGTCGTGACAGGCCATCGGTCTACAGGCTGGTAGGTACTGGGTTCGGATCCCAGTCGAGGCATGGGATTTTTAATCCAGATACCGACTCCAAACCCTGAGTGAGTGCTCCGCAAGGCTCAGTGGGTAGGTGTAAACCACTTGCACCGACCAGTAATCCATAACTGGTTCAACAAAGGCCATGGTTTGTGCTATCCTGCCTGTGGGAAGCGCAAATAAAAGATCCCTTGCTGCCTGTCGTAAAAAAGAGTAGCCTATGTGGCGACAGCGGGTTTCCTCTAAAAACAGTGTCAGAATGACCATATGTTTGACGTCCAATAGCCGATGATAAGATAAAAAAATCAATGTGCTCTAGTGGCGTCGTTAAATAAAACAAACAAACGTATTCATATTAGTATTACTGCTAAACAGCTATATAGGGTTACAAACGAGTCACTATGCATTTTTACATGGATTATAACTAATTTTGACGGTAGGTTGATGGAAATACATGGTAAAAAGATCTCAGGTTAGCACATTTTGCCAGAATATCTTAATAATATTTGCCCGAATTTGAGGTTTTGCTCCAACACTAGGGGGCAGTTACCCCCCCCCCCCCCCCCCCCGGTCTCGTACTCTTATGTCTAGTGGTGTCGTTAAACACCGTTTCACATCAAAGCTGACTTGTAACATAATATATGATTCTAGTAAATCATACAATTTTTTTTATCTGTGTATCACAGCATATCTTATCAAGGGTTCTGTAGTGTAGTGGTTATCACGTCTGCTTAACACGCAGAAGGCCGCGAGTTCGAGCCTCGTCAGAACCTCTTTTTGAAAATGTAAAAATTTAAGACATCATTTACAGATTTGTTCGTTTTTAAATTAGATTTCATTTAATTATAATAGAAAAAAACTATCAACAGCAAAACAATGGGGAAAACCCTCACATAAAAGAAATAATTAGATAACACCTCAAAGAATAGCAATAATATATACTCAACAGCTGAAGTCCCGTAGGATTATAGCCAAAGATAAATGGTGCGCATTTTTTATGAAGGAAGTTAGGCGCAATTTTTAACGGTCCGTCAAAGGTAAAAGCGAGCTACATATAGTTTTGGAATTTAGTATGCCGACAGTAGCTCGTTAAGTGGACCTAGTTGGTGTTGAGGTGTCACACAAGACCTCTTTTTATCTTTATTTATATAGAGTTGGAAAAGAAACCCGTAGATTTTCGTCGTGGAGGGGAGATGCGGCACGTGCCTTCTACTCCACCCCACCCCACCCTCCCATCCCCATCCCCAACTCCCCCTACGGGCATGTTAGGAAAATAAAAATTAGTCTACAGTAACTTTTGATAGCTGTGATCTTGAAGGCAGAATTTTAAAGATTACTGCTAATATTGGAGATTGGATTTTTAATAAAATGTATGCTCCAATATATATAGACGAATTTTAAAAAAATAAAAAATTCTCGCTCCAGCCAATGCACCACGACTGGTACATCAAAGGTCGTGGCATGTGCTATCCTGTCAATGGGATGGTGCATATAAAAGATCCCTTGCTGCTAATCGAAAAGAGTAGCCCATTAAGTGGCGACAACGGGTTTGCTCCCTCAATATGTTTGTGGTCAATCATATGTCCGACGCCATATAACCGTAAATAAAATGTGTCAGATAAACCTTCCTTCCTTTTTTAAAAACAATTGGTAAACTTTATAACTGATAAATATATTAACTAAAGCTGGTCCATCTTCGAATATAGGTGTACACAGTACAATATACACAAATACATACCGGGTAGGCCTCTATGTGTAAAAACCCAAATTCGCCCATCTTATCAAACCTCAAGCACCTCCCACTCCCGAAAAATGCGTATCAGAAGGATTTGCTTTAAAAACAGTCTTCATCAATCCCCGTTAGTAGGCCTATTGTGCTATTTCTCATTGCAGCCAGTGAACAACGAATGGTATATCAAAGGTCGTGGAATGTGCTATCCTGTCTGTGGAAGAATGCATATAAAAGATCCCTTGCTACTTTTGGAAAAATGTAGTGGGTTTCCTCTTTAAGATTATACGTCAAAATTACCAAATGTTTGACACCCAATAGCCGATCATTAGTCAATCAATGTGCTCTAGTGGCGTCGTTAAACAAAACAAAACTCCACAAGAAACATAATTCCAAAATATAGCCATTCCCTAGTCGCCCCACCATCCCATAATGCGGGCGCCGACTGAGGGGATCGAACCACAAACATAAAGACAGAGCAAACAAAAAACACCACAACACACACACATATTTTTTTCCGACGGGGGGGGGGGGGGGGGGGGGGGGGGGGGTTGTAGGGGAGTTTACCTGCTGCATGGATTATAGTTGCACCCAGCTAAGTTTATACTGGATTTGGAAAGAAGTGTTTTATTTAACGACGCACACTCAACACATTTTATTTACGGTTATATGGCGTCAGGCATATGGTTAAGGACCACACAGATTTTGAGAGAAAACCCGCTGTCGCCACTACATGGGCTACTCTTCCGATTGGCAGCAAGGGATCTTTTATTTGCGCTTCCCACAGGCAGGATAGCACAAACCATGGCCTTTGTTGAACCAGTTATGGATCACTGGTCGGTGCAAGTGGTTTACACCTACCCATTGAGCCTTGCGGAGAACTCACTCACGGTTTGGAGTCGGTATGTGGATTAAAAATCCCATGCCTCGACTGGGATCCGAACCCAGTACCTACCAACCTGTAGACTGATGGCCTGCCACATCGCCACCGAGGCTGGTATACTGGAGTTGGTTTCACAAGCTTACTTGCAAAACGGGTCTGACAGCCGTTCTAAGGTAATGATATTTCTGTGTACGCATAAATAATCACCCCTTTATCAAGTGGGTGAATACATTTTGCAATTTGTAATGATTTCATGATAAAGAAACTAAAGTACAATTATGCCTCCCTGATAAAATTTAAGGTTCCCACGCGACTACAAAATGTCGAATTTGAACCGCAGGTCTCTTTTTTATATACTCTCCTTCAAGAAAAAAAAAGAAGCAAAAAAAAAAAAAGCAATATATTATCGACATTATATAGATTTTTAATTACAACTGCAAGCAATTCGACAGGTGTCTGTTCTTGTTAAATTTATAGAGCGGGATATAGATAAGTCGGTTGAGTGCTCGCTTGAGGTGCTTGCGTCACAGGATCGAACCACCTCGGTGGATCCATTCAACAGATTGGGCCTTTTCCTCGTTTTACCCAGTGCACTACAACTGGTCAAAGGCCGTGGTATGTGCTTTTCAGTCCGTGTGAAAGTGCAGATAAAATGTAACGGGTTTCCTCTGATGACTACCTGTCAGAATTACCAAATGTTTGTCATCCAATAGCCGATGATTAATAAATCAATGTGCTCTAGTGGTGTAGTTAAACAAACAAATAAATTAACTGACAGGTCAGGTCATAGGTTTTAACGTGCACATTCATAACAAGCACAAGCCTGTCATGAGCGCAGGTGTCGACTTTCGCCGTCTTCTCCGTCCAGGGGCGGGACGTAGCCCAGTGGTAAAGCGTTCGCTTGATATGCGGTCGGTCTAGGATCGATCCCCGTCGTTGGGCCCATTGGGCTATTTCTCGCTCCAGCCAGTGCATCACGACTGGTATATCAAAGGCCGTGGTATGTGTTATCCTGTCTGTGGGATGGTGCATATAAAAGATACCGTGCTGCTAATCGAAAAGAGTAGCCCACAAAGTGGCGACAGCGGGTTTCCTACCTCAATATCTGTGTGGTTCTTAAACATATATTCTAGCAACATATAACCGTAAATAAAATGTGTTGAGTGCGTCGTTAAATAAAACATTTCCTCCCTTCCTCCATCCGGACAGGAAAAAGTAAAATATGTCACTTTAACAACTTAAGTTGCTTATTTTTTTGTGTGGAGTATATCATATAGACCTTCAAGGGTTGTTATAAACAGGTGGTTGGTATAAACAGGTGGTTGTTACAAACAGTTGGCTGTTATAAAGAGTCAGTTTTAAAAACAAGTGGTTGTTACAAACAGGCGGTTGTTATAAACAGGTGGTTGTTATAAACAGTCGGTTGTAAAAACAAGTGGTTGTTGTAAACAGATGGTTGTTATAAACAGTTGGCTGTTATAAAGAGTCGGTTGTAAAAACAAGTGGTTGTTACAAACAGGTGGTTGTTATAAACAGGTGGTTATTACACACGCCGTCCTTCATTTCGGGTCAAACTATACCAGCCACCTTTTTAATCTGTATAATTACTCGTGCACCAAATATTCAGCGGGCTACGGAAGGAAGGAAATGTTTCATTTAACGATGCACTCAACACATTTTATTTACGGTTATATGTCGCTAGACATATGATTAAGGACCACACAGATATTGAGAGAGGAAATCCGCTGTCGCCATTTCATGGGCTACTCTTTTCGATTAGCAGCAAGGGATCTTTTATATGCGCCATCTCACAGACAGGATAGCACATACCACGGACTTTGATATATACCAGTCGTGGTGCACTGGCTGGAACGAGAAATAACCCAATGGGCCCACCGACGGGGAGGGGCGACTGAATGCAGGTTATATCAAGGGAGGAATAGGCGTCTGACGCGGGGGTGGGTGGCAGGGGCACTGGACACTAACCCTCCCATACACACACAAATACACGCACGCACGCACGCACGCACGCACGCACGCACGCACACACACCACACCACACTACACCACACCAATATAAACAATGGGGGTTTGGCGTTTTAGAGAAGATTTGAAATGTAGATCTTCATTGGATCCATCCCTGCATTCACCTTGTTCTATTTAAATCCCAACCAATAAACATAAATTAAAGATTAACAAAGTCTGCAAACAACCACTAGCCAGCATAATTTATATTATCCACTGAATAAACACGCATGCTCATCTTAATATCATGGTTACATAGCAAGTATCAATGGCCAATGGTTGATTATCAACTGTGGCAAAATAAAGTGATTTGTGATTTCATTATGGCAGATATATAATAATGTATTAGTTATACACAGATTTATTAGATATTAAAAATTCTGTAACATATATTTCTTAGCTTCTAACGATTGATGCAAGCATTCTGTCTTTTTGTCCATTCCAAGGGCGAAATCTAGCTCAGTCGGTAGAGTACTCATCGGAGATGCTTGGGTCACTAGATCGAACCCCTTTGGTGACCAATTTGCACACTAATTGTTCATCCCAACCAGTTCCTCGTGACTGGTAGATCAAAGGCCGTGGTATGTGCCGTCCTGTCTGTGGGAAAGTGCATATAAAAGATTATTTGCTATTAATGTATTTGTATGTGGGGTTTTTTTTGGGGGGGGGGTTGGGGGGGGTTCGGGAGGATGGGGTATTGTTTGTTGCTGGTTGTTTTATGTTTGGGGAGTGTTTGTTTCTTTGTTTGTTTTTCGGGGGTTTTCGGGGAGGGTGGGACACTGTGTCTAACGTTAATTTAATGTGATAAAATGGAACACAATGGTACCATTCAAATAATGAAATTGTTCACAAGCGCCGCCCTACTGAACACGCCTCTGTAGCTCACAGCCGGATTTACTGGTGGAAGAAGGGACCGTGTTGGAGGTGAGCACCACCTACATGTACCTTGAACTGACCTGCTTCGGTAGGTACTGGGTTCGCCTCCAGTTATCTGCTCCCATCCAGAGCGAGATTAACGAGTTAGTGAGTAGGTGTACGGCCACTAAATCAACTTGTCTCACTAACCACTATCTACTAACCTACTGTCCTAGACAAATAGTCCAGACAGCTGAGCGTGCTTGAACCCTAATTGAATATAAGCATGTAAAGAAGTATTAATGAAATGAAATAACGAACTTCATAGTGTCCCATCCCTGAAATTTTATTTTACTGTGTTTAACGTAATTTGGTTTGTTTCTTTTTAATGGGAAAAAATGTAACACCTTGGTTAACTGGTTGTTTTGGGAATTAGTTTGCCTTTATATAATATATCATATTAATTTACTTTGGAGTATTGTACATGCCTTTTTTTTCTTTTTCTTTTTTTTTTTTTTTTTTTTTTTTGACGATGCACAACCCTAAAAATACTCTGCTGCTTCCCCTGATGCGTGTGCCAATTGATATCAATGTTGTATGTGTATGCAGTGGGCGGGACGTAGCCCAGTGGTAAAATGTTCGCTTGATGCACGGTCTGTCTGGGATCGATGCCCGACGGTGGGCCCATTGGGCTATTTCTCAATATGCTCTAGTGGCGTCGTTAAACAAAACAAACTTTCTTTGGGATGGTGCATATAAAGGATTCCTTACTACTAATGGAAAACAATGTAGCGGGTTTCCTCTCTGAGACTATATGTCACATACCAAATGTTTCACACCCAATAGCCAATGATTCATAAAACAACGCGCTCTAGTGGTGTCGTTAAACAAACCCAATACAGTATAACTTCTCTCTCTCTCTCTCTCTCTCTCTCTCTCTCTCTCTCTCTCTCTCTCTCTCTCTCTCTCTCTCTCTCTCTCTCTCTCTCTCTCTCTCTCTCTCTCTCTCTCTCTTTGTGTACATGCAGCAGTCTTAGCCATATGTTCCCATTGTCGTCCGTGGAATTGGATTTGGTAATGTGAACCCTGGAAACTACATTCACTGGCAAATCAGTGTCCTTCACCAAAGATTTTATCTGTTGATCCTATTAGTTTCTCCATCAAAATGGCGGGCGAACAGGACTCGTTGTTGGTAAGTGTTGATACACTGTCGATAGTCCAAGGCGTAATATTGGCAATGGCAATGGCAATGTTAATAACTTAAAGAGGAATCAAAATGCATGTACCATTATCACTGTTATCAGTGCGATTTGACCTCCAATGGACGTATCGGCATATCAGGTTACAGCGCACCAAATCAGTTGCTTCCGTGTGATAGATGTATGGACTCCAAGGCGTTATGAAGAATTGTTTTAGGGAGAGGGTGTGACGTTTAAAAGACGATCTACAGTATTCATTGAGGCGGTGCAGAGTATAGAAACGGCATCTATATAATAATATTCAAAAGTATACTGTATTATAACATATATTATCATCAGCTATTGGATATACCCCCCCCCCCCCCCCTTCCCCGAACCATTAAGCCGACGAAGATATTACATGTCTCCACCAGACACAAATAAATCCATAGGTATTCATTTGCTGAACCCTGGGTTTTAGGGGAGGCACTTCAAAATACGAGGGGGTGTACTCCCCAGCATCCCTTTGGATCCGCGCCTGGACAGGAACTTTTAACAATGCAGTAATAGGCTAATATCAACTACAGCTCTGACTGAAAAGTAATGTATTCAGTGTTTATACATAATAATAATAATAAAATAATGATAATCATAAGGCCACCTATTTTTTATTAAATGGTTTACGGATTTTTTTCCACAAAATATATGTAAGTGGTCGAAATAAAAATAAAAGTTTTGGATCCATTTAAAAAAAAAAAAAATCTGACCAATTTTTTTCTGTCGGAGGAAAAAAAAAGAAAAAGGTTCAAATCCGATTATTCATCATGAACTCACTTTTTTTTTCCTATATGTTTTAAATGGATTTTGTGGTTGCCGACCTACTTTCTCATTCACTACCATTCTGCTTCATTGGTTTACAGTATTTATATACTCGTTTAAATAACTAATGTGGATATATTCATGTTATTTCAAAACAATTACACTAATAAATATATAATCGGGGCGGATCGACTCACTTTTGGGGCGAAACGACTCCGTACGAATAAGATTTTAGAACGAACCAACCCTGGGTGAACGGGTCTAAGGGCGAAACAACACAGGGTACGAAATGGTTTTAGGGCGAAACGACCCGGATTCAACAGAAATTGGTCTGCACATGTCGTAATTTTACTGCTTTGGCATTCAGGCATATAAATACTGTATTATACATAGATGCTTATTGATTTATACTTTTGATATGTATTTATTATGTTAATTAGTTAATAAACTGTTCAATTCTGCTATTTGAAATTCTGATTTCGACATATAGCCGCTTTCCGCAAGTATCAATAACAACAACAACAAGATGGTGGCCATGCACCTGTGCACCCGCACAGTACAAGGCAAAGTCAAAACGCAACGTACTTCTGAATAAATAATTTAACAAAGACAGAATATGATTTGACAAGTATAATGTTTGAAAAAATACCCTTGAATTACTTTTCTTTTTTTTCTTTTTTTGGTCAAAACGGCGGTAAAAATAAATAAAAAAATGTACGTTTGCATTTTTATTTTTCCAGCGGGACTTTTTAATGAACTTCGGCGGATCCGTAAACCTATTAATCAAAAACGACTGGCCTAATGATGATCTTAACGTTATTATTTATTAATTATTTATTGTTTTATTTTCAGTTATTATTATTATTATTATTATATGTGCATATAGTACTGTCATATGTATCAGTAATTAAATTATATTTAAAGGAATATTTTATGTGAACATTTGTATGAACTGAAACTGAGCAAAATACACAATATTATTTCTGATAATCAGTTCACAAGTAATGTTTTGTATTCCATTCAAGTTGAGAAAGAGCCCAGTGGGCCCCACCGACGGGGATCGATCCCAAACCTAACGTGCATTAGGCGAGCGCTTTACCACTGGGTTACTTCCCGCCCCTAAACCTGGAATGGATAAATTAATAAATACGGTTTCCGAAATTTTAGAACTGTTCCTAAGAGAGAGAGAGAGAGAGAGAGAGAGAGAGAGAGAGAGAGAGAGAGAGAGAGAGAGAGAGAGAGAGAGAGAGAGAGAGAGAGAGAGAGAGAGAGAGAGACAGACAGACAGACAGACAGACAGACAGACAGACAGACAGACAGACAGACAGACAGACAGACAGACAGACAGAGAGAGAGACAGACAGACAGACAGACAGACAGACAGACAGACAGACAGAGACAGACAGACAGACAGACAGACAGACAGACAGAGACAGAGACAGACAGAGAGAGATAGACAGAGAGAGATACTTTATAACAATACCTGACAGACAGACAGACAGACAGACAGAGACAGAGACAGACAGAGACAGAAACAGACAGAGAGAGAGACTTTATAACAATACCTGATATTATTGAAATGAAATCTGTCAACATAGACAGCAATCATTTTAGTTTCTAGTGTGCCACGTGTTAGGAAACAAGGTCTCGTTTAAATTCCCCCGTATTGACCAGAGTCGGGTCGAGTCGCGTCGACAGAGATAATACAGCTAGCTTGACACAAACGCCATAGCCAATATTACCAACACGTGTGGAGAAACCAAGACCAGGCCTGTTGGTATCGGCCATTATTTCAACACTGCATATTTGTCACCCAGAGCGCGCGCTGCTGAATTGTCGTTTGGTTCATCAGCATTTTCTATCGTCTGCTTCCCAACGTTTAACATGACGGGCGAACAGGACGCGTTGCTTGTAAGTATCGATACATTTTCCGTCTGTTCTGGGCGTTTGTCACATATGGAATATTAACCTAAATTAATCAAAATTCTGTCTTCGGTATTGTTCGTCATAAATTGGCAGTGTTTGCGCGGGAGAGAAAAAAACAAACAACAAACATATTTACACAACGATATCTATCACTGCGGATTCACTGGGCAGTGTAGTTGCTGAAGCTGAGCTGCACCCAACGAGAAATGCCATCTTGATTTTTTTTTTTTTTTAAACCTATTTCCGTGCTTACGTTCAGTTATGGTTAAAGCACGCTGTCCTGGACAGACACTTCAGCTGTTTGTCTACAACAGTGGGTTAGTGGTTAGTTGTTAGTAGTTAGTGGGAGAGAAGTCGGTATAGTGTTCTTACACCTAGCCATTGAGTCATTATGTGTGGTATCCGGTACCGAGATGCGAACGCAGTGCCTATCGACCCGATAAGGGGGGGGGGGGGGGGGGGGTAGTCGTAGACCAGTGGTAAAACGCATCCGGTCTAGGATCGATCCCTGTCGGTGACCCCATTGGACTATTTCTCATTCCAGCCAGTGCACTATGACTGGTAATATCATAGGCCGTGGTATGTGCTATCCTGTCTGTGGGATGGTGCATATAAAAACAATCCCTTGCTACTAATGGAAAAATGTAGCGGGGTTCCTATCTATGACTGTATTTCAAAATTACCAAATGTTTGACATCCAATAGGTGATGATTAATAAATCAATGTGCTCTAGTGGTGTCGTTAAACAAAACAAACTTTTAAACTGTTTAGCTGTTTGTCCAGGTTTGGGTTAGTGGTTAGTTAGTTCTGAACTACAACTGAGAGAGACTAGCACCTCCCCACTGACTCGTTTTGTATGGTATCCGGTACCGGGAGGCGATCCCAGTACCTCCCAGCCTAAGTCCGATGAGTTAACCACTACACCACCAAGGCCGATCTTCTCGATCCCAGCCTAAGTCCGATGAGTTAACCACTACACCACCAAGGCCGATCTTCTCGATCCCAGCCTAAGTCCGATGAGTTAACCACTACACCACCAAGGCCGATCTTCTCGATCCCAGCCTAAGTCCGATGAGTTAACCACTACACCACCAAGGCTTCTTCTCGATCCCAGCCTAAGTCCGATGAGTTAACCACTACACCACTAAGGCCGATCTTCTCGATCGCAGCCTAAGTCCGATGAGTTAACCACTACACCACCAAGGCTTCTTCTCGATCCCAGCCTAAGTCCGATGAGTTAACCACTACACCACCAAGGCCGATCTTCTCGATCCCAGCCTAAGTCCGATGAGTTAACCACTACACCACCAAGGCTGATCTTCTCGATCCCAGCCTAAGTCCGATGAGTTAACCACTACACCACCAAGGCTTCTTCTCGATCCCAGCCTAAGTCCGATGAGTTAACCACTACACCACCAAGGCTGATCTTCTCGATCCCAGCCTAAGTCCGATGAGTTAACCACTACACCACCAAGGCTGATCTTCTCGATCCCAGCCTAAGTCCGATGAGTTAACCACTACACCACCAAGGCTTCTTCTCGATCCCAGCCTAAGTCCGATGAGTTAACCACTACACCACCAAGGCTGATCTTCTCGATCCCAGCCTAAGTCCGATGAGTTAACCACTACACCACCAAGGCTGATCTTCTCGATCCCAGCCTAAGTCCGATGAGTTAACCACTACACCACCAAGGCTTCTTCTCGATCCCAGCCTAAGTCCGATGAGTTAACCACTACACCACCAAGGCTTCTTCTCGATCCCAGCCTAAGTCCGATGAGTTAACCACTACACCACCAAGGCCGATCTTCTCGATCCCAGCCTAAGTCCGATGAGTTAACCACTACACCACCAAGGCCGATCTTCTCAATCCCAGCCTAAGTCCGATGAGTTAACCACTACACCACCAAGGCCGATCTTCTCGATCCCAGCCTAAGTCCGATGAGTTAACCACTACACCACCAAGGCTTCTTCTCGATCCCAGCCTAAGTCCGATGAGTTAACCACTACACCACCAAGGCCGATCTTCTCGATCCCAGCCTAAGTCCGATTAGTTAACCACTACACCACCAAGGCCGATCTTCTCGATCCCAGCCTAAGTCCGATGAGTTAACCAGTACACCACCAAGACTTCTTCTCGATCCCAGCCTAAGTCCGATGAGTTAACCACTACACCACCAAGGCCGATCTTCTCGATCCCAGCCTAAGTCCGATGAGTTAACCACTACACCACCAAGGCTTCTTCTCGATCCCAGCCTAAGTCCGATGAGTTAACCACTACACCACCAAGGCCGATCTTCTCGATCCCAGCCTAAGTCCGATGAGTTAACCACTACACCACCAAGGCCGATCTTCTCGATCCCAGCCTAAGTCCGATGAGTTAACCACTACACCACCAAGGCTTCTTCTCGATCCCAGCCTAAGTCCGATGAGTTAACCACTACACCACCAAGGCCGATCTTCTCGATCCCAGCCTAAGTCCGATGAGTTAACCACTACACCACCAAGGCTTCTTCTCGATCCCAGCCTAAGTCCGATGAGTTAACCACTACACCACCAAGGCCGATCTTCTCGATCCCAGCCTAAGTCCGATGAGTTAACCACTACACCACCAAGGTCGATCTTCTCGATCCCAGCCTAAGTCTGATGAGTTAACCACTACACCACCAAGGCCGATCTTCTCGATTCCGATGTCTATTAATTTTAAATTGGCCTCGATCGAGGCGCAATGATTAATGCCCGGCGCAGACGAGCGTTTTTTACCGCATGCGTCTTGCGTTAAAAAACGCATCCGTACGAACGCAGTAAAAATGCATCGTGTGCGACCCCCTCTGCGTTGCGTGTTTTAGCGCTGCGTCGATTTTTCAAATATCAAACATGTTTGATTTTAGACGCACAAACGCATCCGTCTAAAAACACACGTGTGCGCCTACTTGCGTCTGCGTTGCGTTCACATTTTTATATTGACCAATCATCTGTTTGTATATCTGTATATAACGAAATTAACAATTTTTGGTTTCAGCGATGAATAGAACTGTGAAAACAGACCCGACCATTAAAAATGACTAACATGTAAATGTTTCAACACAAATAATTTCCAACTGCTCATCTTTGAAACAAAGACTAGGCATGTGTAATTAATGACATTTCTAAATAGATGAAATTAAAAAATATAAATTATTGCATTCATTGTACTATACCTAATAATAATAATTAAAACAAACAATTGTGAAATAAGAAATATTTATATCGTAATAGTATATTGTACATAATGTTTTAAATAAAGTTTATTATGTTTTAAAATGTATTGATAAATTACATTTAATCTTTGTTATTTTTCCTAGAGTAAAGTATAAATAAATTAATTAATAAAAGAAATCGTCAGTGGATCGCAGGAACGCATCGCAGGTAGGCGCACACGAGACGCATCCGTCTGCGTTGAGTCTGTTTTTTTTAACGCAGATGCATGCGTTAAAAAACGCTCGTCTGCGCCGGGCATAAGCAGCGGGTGCAATGTATCGCGCTACTGCCTCAAATTCTGTGAATACACTGTTCAGTGGGGTTGGAGGTGGGGGAGTAGTGCCACTGCTCCGACATATTTCACAAACAAGGCCCATGGAGGGTGGAAAGGGGAGCACAAGCACATAGGGTTGTAAAATCCTCGGGAATATTCAGAATGAGAAATATTTCACTGAGAATACTGGAAACGTATGATAATTTAATACCTGAAATTTGGGTACTTTCGGGAAGTTTGGAAATGTTGAAAATACGTGTATGATATTCGGGTACTGTGGTATGTACTATCCTGTCTGTGGGATGGTGCATATAAAATACCCCTTGCTGCTAATCGAAAAGAGTAGCCCATGAAGTGGCGACAGCGGGTTTCCTCTCTCAATATCTGTGTGGTCCTTAACCATATGTTTGACCCCATATAACCGTAAATAAAATGTGTTGAGTGCATATATTTATATTCCATGATTTATATTTAGCATGTGACATTGACACGTTTATAAAATAATGTTTCTTCTTTCTTCTTGTCTTCTTTTTTCATTCTTCCTGTAATGTCCGCCTATTATATTTGATGCTTTAGACGATTACTGTACAATAGATGGTATTCATTAGACTTTATTTTGCATATGCTGTTATAAATAAGCATTTTATTAACAGAAATATGTTGCAAAATATGCAGGGTTTCTGCCATAGGGTAAAATCGGTATGGCGCCATACCTAAATACCTTTTGACAAAATTAATTACTCTTATCATTACTGTATGGTTTTCTTAACCCTAACCCTAAACCTAACCCATTTTCTTTCTTGGGGGAGACATTAGACTTCCCCTGTTATAAATAGCATTTTTATTAAAAGAAATATGTTGCAAAATTGCCCCCCCCCCCCCCCCCCCCCCATATCCCCTGTCAACAATGTAAATATTCAATTTCATAATGCCACACCCCAAAAAAAAATTCTGGCAGAAACGCTCATATGACATTTTCAAAATTCGATTGTCACTCGGACATATTCACTTTTAAGTTGGGTAGTGTGTAGGACACCTATTTTCACCGTTCGTGTTCACATGTAGAGTAGTAGAGTAAAAACAAATACCCTATTTTAAATTAAATTTGGATTAATTTAATTAATATGTCATATACAAGAATCTAAACTGGTAATTGTAATCAAGTGTATAACGGTTGTACCCAACGAATCTTCAACTCACTTGAATGAATGAATGAATGAATGAATGTTTAACGACACCCCAGCACAAAAACACATCGCCAATGGGTGTCAAACTAAGATAAATACAAACATGAAGTGATGAACTACATAAGTATACAAAGTCAACAGATCAATTACAACACAGTGTAAAGTACTGAGAAAAAAATACAAATATCACAGATAAGTACAATTAAAATTTATAATAAAATTCAGTATCTCGAGGATCAACTCACTTAGAGTTCCATTATAATATCCCCAGCAGTACTTCATTTTGTTTGACACCGCTAGAGCATATTGATTGATTAATCATCGGTTATTGGACTACAAACATTTGGTAATATATAGTTATGGGGAAAAACCTCTACAATTGTTTTTCATTAGTAGCAAAGGACATTTTATATGCGCTATGCCACAGACAGGATAGTACATACCACGGCTTTTGATATATCAGTCGTGGTGTACTAGCTGGAACGAGAAATAGCCTAATGGGTCCACCGACGGGTATCGATCCTAGACCGACCGCGCGTATACAAAAATCTTTTAAAAAATAAATGCTATGTTCACCCAAAAGTCTTGTTACGTGTTTTCCTTTTCGGACACTGAATTAATTTCCTGATTATCATCGGAGAAAGAGAAACAAAACCTTAAGTGTATCTTTAAATATCTCGGGATGAATTTACAATGCTCAAAGACCCACTTGTATTTAAAACTCCCGCTGTAGCGGCGTCCATCTACTTTTAAATGAAAAGGATGTAGGCATATAATTTTGGAACGAATGGAAAATCCCAGACGTTAGTCAGTTTATGTGGGTAAAATCCACTTGTCTGATGTTTTATTTGTCAGACAGTTTGAGGAAAGATAAAGCTGACTTTTTTAAAGCTGACTGGATTAGTCCAGTGAGCTTGGCATTAATAAATCTACCCATAATGCATCTGAAACAAATAAATGTCCGTCGATGTACATTTCATAAAATTAATTAGATGCAATTTTTGGGGCATATACATTATTATAAATTAATTATTAATTTCCCCTTCAAGGCTTGTTAAGTGTTTGAGTACGAGGTTATTGAGGGTGTCATTCTAAAGATAGGATGATAAAACTGTCCAATGTTGTTGTGTTTTTTGTTGTTTTTTGAATATTTTATTTTCAGTTTTGGTCACATTTTCACACAGTATATAATTTGTTTTATACATACATACACAGATCAAAGTTAATATACTATGAAATAAAACAACAAACCTCTTGCCAACACGTCATTGAACCTCACTCAGTACTAAACACTCAAAAAAAAATTATACAAGTATATATGGTAATAAATACTTAAGATACTGGCAGTGGTGGATGACCTAGAGATATTTATTCAAATAACTTGTGGTATACACTCCATCTTTTAATAAATTCATTATATTTGATTTTATTGGAATACATTTTTTTTCTAATATATAATAAGAATGTATATGAATTTTTAATATTTTAATATCTAGTGATTTCTTCAGAAATTTTGAACTATATATAAATTGCTTTGTCAAAAGAGCAATAATGTCAATTATGATATTGTTCTTTGAGTGGCCAAGAAGAAAACTGGTACGAGAGAAGCTAACTATAATGTCTGCCGATTCTTTTATCCATTGCTCGACTTGTTTAATTAAATTTTGGACGTGAACACAATCAAAAAATAAATGCGTATATGTTTCAATAGACGCATTACAGAAGCTACAATTTGGGCTGCTTATCACTCTAATATTATAGAGAAACTTGTTTGTAGGGAGAATTCTTTGGATTATTCTATATTTGAACCATCTTAATTTGGTATCCTTAGATATACTGAACAAATTGCTGTTGATACTTTTCCACCAATTGTATTCTTGTTCAAAATTTAATTCTCTTTCCCATTTAGATATATTTTTTGGTGGAGAAAAAGACGACTTTATATAGGTGTTATATATATGTTTTGACCCCTGTTTGTTTTGTATTATGGTATTTATATACTTTGGCCAAAATAGAAAGTCAGCTGAAAGTGGTTTGGTGGATAAAAATGGCCATGTATGTAATATTGCAGTCTTTAGCCCTTCAAATGTAGTAAATGGTGGATGAAAGCCATAAAATTCATCATATTTAAATAAGTTGCCATCTGGGTCATACATATCATGTACGTTTGTTATACCTATTATATTCCAATTCTGGTAATAAACAGTTTTGTTACCAATTAGGGAGTTGAACCACAGTGGTTCAGAACTTACATCATTTTCGTTAAGTTCCACTTTCTTTTTGAATAATGCTAGTATATTGAATACCTGTTTCCAGAACATATTTGTCATTGGAATTCTGACGTCATTCAAATTCAAAATTAGCTATATTATTACAATGCATCGCCACATTAAAATAAAAACTGGTCTACTAACCTTGACCCCTGTTAAATTTCTACAACAAGCAAACAACGCTGTTTACAGGTCGGTATATTTTACTTTTTCATAATTCTACAAAAAATATTAAATTAAGTTTTAAAAAATAAAAAACTACCTTTTGTCAAATATATCATATGAAAAAAATTAACGTTGGATATGTTTCATTTATTGTGTACGAAGTCAAAATAAGGGTCCAAAAAATGACTGTCGTAGACCTTAATAATGATGAATTCACAAATCACAACTGACAATAACAATTTGTAGACCAAAAATCCACATAATAAATAAAATGAATATGTTTAATTATTGTTCTATTCATTCTTTTATTTTTATTTTTTATTTAAAAATATTTCTCGCGCGGTCCAGTTTACATCAACTTTTAATGAATGACATTTGTAGTAAAAGTTGTGGATGTTACTGACCTTGACATTAATTATGAATGAAAAAAATAGTCCCGTTATGCTAATAAGGTCGCTGTCCAACCAATCGAAATTAACTCTGTTCCCTGTTGACAAATCAAAACACAGTTTGTAATACGCACCTGGTGGTGCGTACGAAATTTGTACGACACCGCTATATCTTCACCAGGAGGGTAATAATATTATTTTCACTAGTGTAAAAGAAAGAAATGTTTTATTTAACGACGCACTCAACACATTTTTTATTTACGGTTATATGGCGTCAGACATATGGTTAAGGACCACACAGATTTTGAGAGGAAACCCGCTGTCGCCATTACATGGGCTACTCTTCCGATTAGCAGCAAGGGATCTTTTATTTGCGCTTCCCACAGGCAGGATAGCACAAACCATGGCCTTTGTTGAACCAGTTATGGATCACTGGTCGGTGCAAGTGGTTTACACCTACCCATTGAGCCTTGCGGAGCACTCACTCAGGGTTTGGAGTCGGTATCTGGATTAAAAAGCCCATGCCTCGACTGGGATCCGAACCCAGTACCTACCAGCCTGTAGACCGATGGCCTGCCACGACGCCACCGAGGCCGGTTTTCACTAGTGTAATGCATCAGGTCATATAATAATCTGGTATTTTCGGCTATACACCTGCCTACTAGGAAACCCTTTTGATTGTCATGAATTAATTTATCTATAGACTGTTTTATTCTATTGGCTATACAGCCAGAAATGATTTTATAAGTGGTATTTAGTAAAGATATTGGTCTCCAGTTTTTTAGAACATCACGGGGTTTGTTTCCTTTTGGCAACAGAGTAATAATGCCTTGTTTTTGAGTTATTGACAGCTCGCCAATTTCAAACGAATAGTTAATGCTTCGAAGTAAATATTTTCCAACGTCCTGCCAAAAGAATTTTTAAAAATTCGACTGTGAACCCATCTGGCCCCGGCGTTTTGTTATTTTTCATATTTGTTTAATACATACAGTGCCTCACTTGCTGTTATTTGACCTACATATTCGCTAACATTTTCAACTTTGGGAATATTTGTATTTCTAAAAACCTCATCTAAATCAATATCTATTAAATATTCTTCCTGTGACATATGTAGTTTCGAGTAGTACGATCCGGCTTCTTCCAATATTTTTTCTCTCTCATTCTCTCTCTGCCTGTCTCTCTTTCTCTCTATCTCTCTATCTGCCTGTCTCTCTTCGTTTTTTTCTCTCTTTCTCTCTCTCCCTCCCTCCCTCTCTCACACACATTCCATTCTCTCTCTGCATGTCTCTCTCTCTCTCTCTCTCTCTCTCTCTCTCTCTCTCTCTCTCTCTCTCTCTCTCTCTCTCTCTCTCTCTCTCTCTCTCTCTCTCTCTCACGTACTCTCAGATCCACAATTCATATAGAGATTGTCAGTTTAACAAGAACATAGAAACACTGACAATATGTCAGTTGGTCGTATTTTAAACTAAATGGATAACAGACAATTATATACGACCCAGTTTAGTGGGCGCTGCGCAATACCTCTACAATCATAGCCGCCGCAGCAGCACCTCAGTTCACTTGAATTGGGAATCAAGATAGTCAGGCTTTTTGTAATCCAGTATTTTCCAGAGGCTGTGCGCATCGCTGTGTTTGGAAATAATTTTAAGGTAAAACTTTGCGTCTGTTTTCAAGTCCTCGATAGTAAATATTTAAGATAATTTTAAGGTAAATCTTTGCGTCTGTTTTCAAGTCCTCAATAGTAAATATATAAGATAATTTTAATGTAAAACTTTGCGTCTGTTTTCAAGTCCTCAATAGCAAATATTTAAGATAATTTTAAGTTAAAACTTTGCGTCTGTTTTCAAGTCCTCAATAGCAAATATTTAAGATAATTTTAAGTTAAAACTTTGCGTCTGTTTTCAAGTCCTCAATAGTAAATATTTAAGATAATTTTATGGTAAAACATTGCGTCTGTTTTCAGGTCTTCAATAGAAAATATTTAAGATAATTTCTTTTCTGATTTGTAACACCGACTAATAAATTCAATGTTAGTTAATTGATAAAACGCATATATTCATGCTAATGCGTACGTGTGATCTAGCTGTGTTTTTTTAGGTTACGTTTTCTTCATCATTAATGATTATGTCTGCATAATAGCACTGTCTTAGCTGGGGTGGGGGTGGAGGCTATTGCCCCCCCCCCCCCCCTCCCCACTATATTTTATATTTATAACACGAGTGATAGACGGTGTATGTGCACCCCTCGCCAATGTGGTTATCCCCCACCCCCCACCCCCCATCCAATATAAAATCCCGAAAACGTACTTTATAATATTATATTTTAATAATATAGCTAATGTACTTTACAATATTATATTATACTGCAGTTATCTTACTTTATAATATTATATTATAGCTAACGTACTTTATAATATTATATTATACAACAGTTATCTTACTTTATAATATTATATTATAGCTGACGTACTTTGTAATATTATATGATAATACTATATCTGAGAGAAGTGTCAACTGGGTATGGTGTTGGTGGGTAGTTGGGTATAGATATAAACAATTGTATAGTTTTTTAATCAGTAATTACATAATTATTTATGTATTTATTGATAACAGAAAGCGTTTAATTACTTAGATTTATCAGGTAACATTTTAAAATAGTGGGGGGAGGGGTTGTTGTTTTTTTAATAATTATAAGACTGAGGTGAGAGAAGATTTTGTTTTGTTAAATATCCTGTAGCGCAACGTCTAGTGGGGCAGATATGTAACAAAATACAAATAGCTGGCAGAAAGCATGAAACCTACATGAAGAAATATCGCTTAATGGCGGCCATTTTGAAATTATGCAACTTAGAAAGGGATGAATTCATTTTTCACTCTTCGGTTTTGTTTTGTTTTTTGTTGGGGTTTTTTTTGTTTGTTTGGGGTTTTTTCTTTTTGAGGGGGGGGCGTTTTGGGAGGGTTTTTTTTTGGTGTGTGTGTTTATTTTAAACTCTTATTTCCAATGTTTCATACTTTCTTCCAGAAGTGAACATCTTTTTCACATATCTGCCCTACTAGTCTGGACAGGGTTTAGCCAGACCGAGTAGAAAAGCTTTTGCTATACTCAGCTGGTTTATGATGATGATGATGATGATGATAACTAGTTTAACGTGCCCATATACCACTAGGGTTTCGAACACGCCTATCCCGAGTCCGACCTCCGATAAGATCGGTGGCCTGACTCGGGATGGAGGGTGGGGTGGGGGGGGAGGGGTTGAAAATGGGCAGAATTTTGAAAATAGCAATTACTAAAAAAGTTAATAGAATAAAATAAAATAATAAAAAAGTTTACAAGCCAAAAATAAAAAAGAATTGACTGCTCGGCCGAATATTTATATAATTTGGAGCATTTTAGAAGGACAGTCCAAAATTAAATAAGAGAAAGAAGAGAGGATCGGACTATTTAATAATATTAAAAAAAAAAGTAATTTCGACATAAAATTTGAACGCAGATCTAAAAGTTTAAAGTCCGATCAATATGTCCACGCGAGTGGCCTCGTTAAGGCCGTTTGGGTGCGCAGCTTAAAGGGACGAGATGGGTTGCATCCCGTCAAGAAAACCCCTAGATTGACAGTCGATAGACGTTGAAGGTGTAGTGCTGTGCTGAAATACAGATCTTGAGAAGCCGGATCCGTCTGAACGAGAGAGTATCAGACTAGGGTATAGTCCAGTCGTCATGGGTTGGTATAGTGGTGCGGACGGGCCCGACTCCGGAGGATACGAGATGGTATCACTATAAAGCAAGGTAAAGTCTAGAAAAAGAGTAGTAGGGGCCGACCTCGCTTCCTATTTCTTCTTAGATTGGGGCGGTCAATCTTCCAATGCTGCTAGGACAGGCTCGGACATGTTGAGACTAAACGCGAACAACCGTGGCGTTCTGCAGAATGGCCGTCATACGAGTCACGAAAAAAACAAGTCGACAGTCGGACGGAGAAATGACGTGGAGGCAAGGAATCTCGCTAAAAAAGAATCCAAACTGGTGGTGCAGGCTGTCGAAACGAGAAGCGTTCCAGCGTTCAATCAGTTCCAATGGCCGCATACATCCCAGTAGAAAACTTCATTTCGCTGACAAAAACAACGAAATGAAGGACCCCCAAGTCGAGCACACGAAAGCACGTGCAGTGTGCACAAGCGAAACAAACACGTCTTTGTTTATGCGCTTCACGTTAAACAAAATGACCACATCGGAGAGCAGTCAAATAGATCGCGAACGTTAGCGTCGTTTTACGTCGCTGAACACAGACAAGCTGTCCTTTTCGTTCAGCACTTAAATTGACAAATATGTGACACGAATTAACCTTATTCCCAGAAAAATTAAAGGTACTTCGCTATTAACAGAAAGGTGGTAGTTGTGGAGATTTTTTTTTTTTTTTCGAGAAAACTTGACGATAATCTGTGTGAATCTACTCACCGGTAATACATCAAAACAATATACAAAATTAAAAGTAAATGTAATACAAGCTGTATTATATAACACGATTACAAATCCTACCATTAGCATAATCAATACCATATATCTGTACAAGACTGATGCCAAAAGAAGGTATGATAGAGAGTCGCGAGGGTATGCAACCATGACCCACTGCCGCGTGTTTTGCCTACAAAAGAGAGCTGATCCTGACCATGATAGGCGTGCGCTACAACAGCTTGTTCTGAATGTGCACGTAAAACCCTATGACCTGACCTGACCATGATATGTGGTTCCACCTCCTTCTGTAGGAGGACTATACATAGTGCCAGTACTTTCGCCAAAAACTTTTCGACAGGTTCCGTAAAGTTTACGGAACCTGTCGAAAAGTTTTTGGCGAAAGTATACGGTGGCCCGATGCCCGAGGCCTGTGTTTTTTGGATTCGGGCCAGTAAAAGTTACTTTGTGCAATCCCGATGGCAAGTGGTTAAAAAAAAAAAAAAAAAAAAAAAAAAAAAAAAAAAAAAAAAAAAAAAAAAAAAAAAAAAAAAAAAAAAAAAAAAAAAAAAAAAAAAAAAAAAATCTACGTTACGTCCTACGATCATACAAAAAGTTGAAACAAAAGAAACATCTACAAGTCACTTCTTTCGATTTACTATCACATGCAATATTTCACTAACAAATGGTTGGCCGCCAGTAATCTCTGACCCATCCATGACATCAATATACCTACTGATATAACTTTATTAAAGTTATAAAGTGTAAACATTGGAAAAACAAAAGTTCATTGTTTTGCCGCCATTTTGTTTTTTTTTACACTGAAATCCAAAGATTTGTTACTCTAATACTAATAACATGCAAAACGGTAACCAGTCTTTTATTAGTTTTAAAGGTTGCACGTCACTATTTACAAATACTTAAAATGTGTAAATTATTAATTTAATTTATAAAATATAACATAAATTGCAAAAAAGGTGTTTAAAAAAAAAAAAAAAAAGCTTAAGAACACAGTATCATGAAATAGATAAATTTAACAAAGTACCCAAATTGCAAAATTACTAATATGGTGTGTGTGTTAGGGGTGGGGGTGGGGGCTTAAACTGCAATACATGTACACTTTATGCTAATAAAGGTTCTTAATTGTTTCTTTTCTCTTTTTGTTTTTTGAGGGGGTGGGTAAGTTCCCATTCATAAGTAAAGGAATAATGCTGTTAATTGTTGTAATATGTCAGTAACATGGATTATTTTTTATAACTTAGGTGGTTTTAGTGGAAACAATTATTTTAAAATTTTATTAGGTACGGTAACTTTATTCTAAACTGATGAAAATTATTTGCATATTTTTCTAAACAAACCATAAAGCATGCCCAATGAGCCTATCTGTTGTGTAAATTGACAAATTGATTAAACACGATCTCAGTATGAAAAATGGACATTAAAACGTTAATTATTTTAATTTACAGTTTTTTTTGTTTTATCAACAGTTAAAATTGGGCAAGTGAATTTTTCACCATGGCCAGTGAATTTTCAAATCCACTGGCCCTATGGCAAGTGAATTTTAAAAATATTCTAGAACCCCTGCCGTAAACAAAGGGAAATTTGAAGGCGCACATCTATATTTTAGTTTGGTTTTTTTAATGACACCACTAGAACACATTGATTTATTAATCATCTGCTGTTGGATGTCAACACATTTATATGTGCATAGAGTACGAATTTTACAGAGAATCGTGTACTTTTAACAGTTCCCTTAATATAAATCGAATGTTCCGCCATTTAAATTAAATGTCCAGTCATTAATATTAATGTTCCATCATTTAAATTAATGTTCCGCCATTTAAATTATGTTCCGCCATTTAAATTATTCATTCAGTCATTAATATTAATGTTCAGTCATTTAAATTAATGTTTCGCCATTTAAATTAAATGTTCAGCCATTAAAATTAATGTTCCGCCATTTCAATTCAGTGTTCCGCCATGAAAATCAAATGTTCAGCAATTTAAATTCAATGTTGAAGGTTCTGTGCCGTAACATGACTTATTTCCAATGAACCGTGACTGCATTGTTGCTTATTGCATAAAATATTGAGTACAACTTACAGGCTATAAATTTTAAGTACAATTGATGAATAAAACCTAGTTAGGTGACAAAAGAGAATATATCGACGATGGCTTAAACTTAACGAGAGAGCATCGATAGTAATTTTTCCAGATACGACATAAATTGCCGTAGGTCGGGGATAGTTTAATGCCACTGAATAATAAGTATTGCCTTCGGTAAAGCTCATCCACGACGGCAGAATACAGTTGGGATTCCCTAAGAGGTTATTCGGTATAATGCGTAGCTTGAAAACTAGTCTACCAAGCGTTAGCGACAGACGGCATGCTGAACGTACATTATTGCGAACATCAAATTCCTTTTTGTTTGTTTTTTTGTTTCTTTGTTGTTGTTGTTTGTTTGGGGTTTTGGGGGGGGTTTTGTTTGGATTTTGTTTGGGTTTTTTACAAATGTGTACAAATTACAATGTGTAACAAGAGGACAATTCAAATACATGCTTAACCTAAATGACAAGAACTGGCGTCAGCATAGAAGTATCTATAGTTAACATAGAGCACAAGTTATGCAAACAAAATAGCTAAACTGTGCGGAGAAAGGTCAGTTCACAAGACTAGATAATATTAATCTTTTAATAAATATAGCTAGTTTTGGTTTTAATAATAGTGCATTGCATAGTGACAGCATGCCTTTCATTTTATAAACGCTAGGATTAATTCTATAATATTGTTTTATATATTTTCTTCTAATGTTTTCAATATTATCATTTTGACAATTGAATAAATAATGGTTTTCATCTCCAATATCAAAGTTTGCATATTCTATATTCTCTAAGAACGTTAAACCATCTGCCAGTTTCGATTGGGAATCTTAAATTTGACGTACGTCATTTAGTTATCCAGCATCTATTTTGATACGATAATCTCGACACGACGTTAGTAGATCTAACAGCATTGTGTAGACTCCCATGTCCACGTGACATTTCATCTATAAATAATAATTTAAATATCGACCAATCACACTTCGCCTTTTATAGCGTTATTTGGGAGCTTACAAATTCTAAAAATATCGGGCGAGACTATTTATGCAATAGGCGAACTTGTTGATCTATTTCAACATTAATAAACGAGGGGTGGAGTGCAGTAATAAACTCTGGAATGTATACTAGTATAAATAGATTTGATGGATACCATCACGGTTGTTGTTTTTGTTTGGTTTTTTGTCTTGAAAAGAAAGTTCAACATTAAATTTTTATATTGAAATTAGTTTCCGGCATACTTCGTAATTCACCTGAATCACTTCGAATACCCTCGGCATATTTCCGAATGTTTTCAAATTGATTTTAAATCATTGGCATGATTTTGCAATTAAGGTTTTGATTGGTCGAATGAAAGGTCAACTGGACATGAGCTCCAACGGGGTGCTGTTAGATCCACAGGTTATAGTAATTAACCAGTGGAGCTAATTTTAATTAGATTGCGTTGTAATTTCCCCAACTGCCAACCGGCCTCGGTGGCATCGTGGTTAGGCCATCGGTCAACAGGCTGGTAGGTACTGGGTTGGATCCCAGTCGAGGCATGGGATTTTTAATCCAGATACCGACTCCAAACCCTGAGTGAGTGCTCCGCAAGGCTCAATGGGTAGGAGTAAACCATTTGCACCGACCAGTGATCCATAACTGGTTCAACAAAGGCCATGGTTTGTGCTATCCTGCCTGTGGGGAGCGCAAATAAAAGATCCCTTGCTACTAATCGGAAAGAGTAGCCCATGAAGTGGCAACAGCGGGTTTCCTCTCGAAATCTGTGTGGTCCTTAACCATATGTCTGACGCCATATAACCGTAAATAAAATGTGTTGAGTGCGTCGTTAAATAAAACATTTCTTTCTTTCTTTCCCCAACTGCCATGTAGCACTGGGTGCGCTCAGATTAACAACTAATCGGTCGAATGAGTTGTATACGACGAAAGTCGAGTTGTAAGAGTACTCAGACTAGCCACTGGACAGTCGTAGAAGTCGTGACAGCAGAAAGTTGGCCAACTTTGTGCTGGTAGTTGGTAGTCTGAGCCTAGCATTAGACACCAAATAGCCGTGGGTTAAAATATGCTGAGGTGTCGGTAAACAAAACAAACTTTCCTTTCCTTTTCACTTTTTTTTTCAGCTCATGGATAAAATTTGCTTTTTAAAAAATAAAAGTATATTAACTCAACAACAAAAAAGTCAGTAGAAGAGTTTGAAAACAAATTTCATCCAAGAGCTGAAAAAAACTATAAATTCAATTGGGCCGAAAACAAAAAAGTATAAAAAAAACAAATTTCCGATTGCGTTTCTAAAACTTTTATTAGCGTTTTCTGAGCAATATATGCAAATAATCGATTCGTTGCAGTTTCATTGGTTCAAACACCCAAAACGAGTCGATTATTTGCATATATTGCTGAGAAAACGCGAATAAAAGTTTTAGAAACGCAATCGAAAAAAAATTGTTTTATACGTTTTTGTGTTCGGCCCAATTGAATTTATTGTACTCGGAAGTTGTCGAGACAGCGTAGATGTCGAGTTCTGTCTTTATACGCACAATAAGAGTGCAATAAATAAGAAATGAGAACCACGTGCATGAAGTTCAGTATTTAAAAGTTCAATGACATCTGTAGAGTTCATTGATTCATAAATAATCGGCTACTGTATGTGAAATATTTCATTATTCTGACACAATTTGGAATGTTTTGGGGGTGGGGTTTTTTCTCTCAATAGCAGCGAGAGGCTTTATAAGGTCGACGACAGTCCCTTTTCGCACCCTTGTGTTGGCATTATACACAATTAGTATAGCATATCTTACCGTATTTTCACTGAAATCCATATTTCGTAAAAGGTACACTTTTTAATTACAAGATTTTCTTCAAACACATTAGAAATGTTCAAACAAAATGTTTGCATTGGAATTGTTCCAGCATTCTTAAAACGAAAACGTCTTGTACCCAGTGTATGGTTATTGTAAGCAGATGCAAAGTGACATCATTGGAATACTGACGTCATTCAAAATTATGTAAAATTATTACAATGCTTCGTCACATTAAAATAAAAACTGGCCTACTAACCTTGACCCCTGTTAAATTTCTATAACAAGCAGAACAGAACAGAACAGAACAGAACACATCTTTATTTACACTCAGATCACATAACAAGTGATACATGAGCACATAGTTACAGTATGTGCAATATAATGATACAGCAGTTCTACATATATAATATAATAATACAAGATTAACGTGAGGGCATAAATGTTCTCACAATGTTATCTAAAAATTTACAAGTATTATTTAACAAAGTAATATTCGTGCTACAGAATAGATCATGATATTTAATAGCATTTGGTCTGATATAGTAATATTTTGGTATGTACTTGCATCTTTCATTTCGGAAAAAAATAGTATTCAAATAGAGAGTGATATTCATCAGCAACAACATCATCGTGACATAAACATTTCCGTTCACACCTGGGAATATTTTCCCATCTACCAACTAAGGCAACTTCTTGTGGGAGCCTGTGATTAGCAGTGCGATAATTAGTGAAATTAGACCTATGTTTTGTATTTAAAAGTAATAAATATGGTTCCAATTTATGATTTCTTTAAATATCCTATAGTCAGTACGTTTGCTTGAATGGTAAATGTTGTCTCTCCATAACTGCAAGTACTGGACCCATATTCACAAAAATTCGTAAGCCTAGTTTCACACGTAAACGTAAATCTACAACTGAAGAGCTGTTCACGAAACCGCGTACACGTAAGTTACGTGTAAAGTTGGACGTAAATATAAGAGTGCCTCCGGTTACAACTAACGCTGCACGTAAGTCATGTATATATTATAAATCAATCACTATCGCCGTTATTTACTATTATTTACGGAAACTGGCAGCATTTTCAATAATTGAAGCAGTTTGCGATGGCGAACGCCCACGGATTGAACATATTTTTGTTGGTGATTGAACGGATGTTTTCGACTCGACCAATTTCTCCTGAGTTATCTTTTCCTTTTTAAGAAATGTTCTCAAGTTCGTGCCAAAACGCGGATCCTCATCAATACTAAAATGTCATGGTTCGCCGTTCGCGATGTTATTGTTAGCAGACGACAAACGAAATTGCGTTTTGCGCATTCTTTATTTACCCGGTAGCCATCGTTTCAAATGTGTGTTGTTGTTTTTTAATTTGTCGGGTGAGAGTGTTAAATCGTAGATTTACGTCCAACTAAGTTACGTTTATATTTACGACCGTCTTTGAGAATAAGGTGCTTCTTGCACGTAAACGTAAATCTACGGCAGACGTAAGTGCTAGTCGTAGACGTAAATTTACACCTTTTTGTGAATATGGGTCATGGTCTTTAAGTCTCTCAAGAATAATATCGCTAACGTTTCCATAATTTAAAAAAATTTAAATAGCCATACATAAGTAAATCCAGTTTCATTAAAAATATTTTCTACAAAATTAAACCATTTATATACATGTATTCCATAAACATAATCAGATAAAAGGATAGCTTATTTTTGTTATCACTATTTAACATCCTACACCAATAGTTAATCATTCTACTTTTCACACAAACAACAAGTGGGAACTTTCCAAGCTCACCATAAAGCATATAAAGTGGTGTGTTACGTTTTACACCAAGAATACTTCGCAAAAATCGTATATGTACACTTTCAATAATGCATCAATTTTCAAAACCCCATATCTCATAGCTATAAAGTAAAATAGGTAAAATAGTCTGATCGAAAAGTTTAAGCTGACAGTCAGTTGGTAAGTTGAGGTTACTTATTTGACATTTAAGTAAAAACATAGCTTTAGTGGCTTGTTCTTTAATACATTTCTTTGTTAGTGAGTATGTATAGTTCTTTGAAAAACACAATCCTAGGTACTGATAACAATCAGTTACTTCTAGTATGTTATCGAATAGA
Source organism: Gigantopelta aegis (assembly GCF_016097555.1). Taxonomy (NCBI): domain Eukaryota; kingdom Metazoa; phylum Mollusca; class Gastropoda; order Neomphalida; family Peltospiridae; genus Gigantopelta; species Gigantopelta aegis. The sequence continues at coordinate 37,371,778 of NC_054707.1, read as the reverse complement.
TTAAAAACTGGGTGTCTACGACCTTTATATATCCAAAAACAACAACTTTGGTCTTTGCTAATTGTCTATAACAAACAGTTAATGCTGTTTACAAGTTGGTATTTTTTTATGTTTCATAATTCTGCAAATACCATTAATTTTAAGTTTTAAAAGATGAAAGAACTAAAAAGTACCTTTTTGTCAAATATATCATATAAAAAAATTACCGTTGGATATATAGAGAATAACTAGTTAATGACGTCGGGTAATATTATCTGCTTTAGGCCTATCCAGTGAAGGTAAGAATGGGAAATTCCGCTCGGAATCCAGCGGAATTTCTCATTCGGCCTAAATAGGATAAAGCAGATATCCGACGTCATTAACTAGTTATTTTCTTTATCCTGCAGACCATAAATATTAAATGGAAAAGCTATTTATACTTCTGTTATTGCAGCCACATTGTACGATGACCTGGATGTCAAATGAGCGATTTTGTAATGTAGCTATGCGTGTGACGTCACATTAGTGACGTCAAAAAGTCATATCCTGCCAAAACAAGGGTCCGAAAAGTGACTATCGTCGACCTTAGTTTGTGTGTGTGGGGAGGGGGGGGGGGGGGGTACAAGCCATATTTTTATCTTTATTTATATATAGAGTAATTAGACAAAGCTTGCGAAACGCTGTACTTCATTAATTTAAAAATAATAATAATAATAATATTGTACCTTTAAGCCATATTTTTATCTTTATTCATATATAGAGTAATTAGACAAAGCTTGCGAAACGCTGTACTTCATTAATTAAAAAATAATAATAATAATATTGTACCTTTAAGCCATATTTTAATATTTATTTATATATAGAGTAATTAGACAAAGCTTGCAAAACGCTGTACTTCATTAATTTAAAAAAAAATAATAATAATATTGTACCTTTAAGCCATATTTTTATCTTTATTTATATATAGAGTAATTAGACAAAGCTTGCGAAACGCTGTACTTCATTAATTTAAAAAATAATAATAATATTGTACCTTTAAGCCATATTTTTATCTTTATTTATATATAGAGTAATTAGACAAAGCTTGCGAAACGCTGTACTTCATTAATTAAAAAATAATAATAATAATATTGTACCGTTAAGCCATATTTTAATCTTTATTTATATATAGAGTAATTAGACAAAGCTTGCAAAACGCTGTACTTCATTAATTTAAAAAAAATAAAAAATAATATTGTACCTTTAAGCCATATTTTTATCTTTATTTATATAGAGAGTAATTAGACAAAGCTTGCGAAACGCTGTACTTCATTAATTTAAAAATTGTTTTAATAATATTGTACCTTTAAGCCATAGTGTTTATCTTTATTTATATATAGAGTAATTAGACAAAGCTTGCGAAACGCTGTACTTCATTAATTTAAAAAAAAAATAATAATAATATTGTACCTTTAAGCCATAATTTTCAGTTGGTACAGTAGATTTTCACTAGCTTCGTAGTGATATAGTTATTTTTGACATTCACCATTTTTAGCTCAAACTACCGACTATCTAGGCCCTAGAGCACGCTCCAGCTCCATTGTTTAATCACCTACCAATTTTGTGAAAAAAAGAAGAAGAAAAATACACAGAAAATTCAAATGTCCAACATAAATATTAGCCTACTTCCTAAAATATCATACACGTGTCATTATTTTTATTGACAAGACAAAGAATTATTCTTTCAAGGAATAGCTCATGCATTTGATTTCTGTGTTTTACAGATTTGGGGGATAATGCTCGTTTTTAAGCCTCATGGCAGGGGGGCACTTCACACCCCCGCCACCCCCGTCTGTCCTGTTCAGGAGGACGAGCGGTCGTTCGTTATGACTGGGTTTTTTGCGCCTAACGTTGGTTGCATGTGATATGATAGATGACGATGGTACCAGTCAAAGTGTCCGCGAGCGTTCAGCATCCCGAACACGTCACAGGTGTATATTTATTTTTTCAACTTCTGTTCCTATTTTCTTCTTCTTTTAAACCAATTGTTTGGTCTCCAGACCACTGCGGCTGGCTAAAGTCTAATAGTTATGTTAATGACAGTTTACCCGAGTTCTACAGGTACGCAACCTACAATTCCTGTTTAATGCGGTAATATACGCCTTTTGAGATACTATAAACACTAGGGAGACCAGAAACACGTTGAATTTGCCCAAAATAGATAAAATAAAAATAAATTAGTAGTAAGTGACATATTTCACGCTGCCCAACAGGTAGGGTTACCGTCCTCTAAGATAGGTCAGACCAATTTAATGAGGTCAGGCAGAAATAGGTTGACTGAAATTCGATACATACTTATACCTTTTTTTCACGTGGCCGTCTAATCGTAAACAGTAATCAAGAAACAAATTGTATTCTATCGCTGTCACTACTACTAGATCCAGTTGATATATAGTGGCGTGACCACAACCGATATTTCAAACCAGTTTTATGTGGAGAAGAAAAGAAAAATGCGTTTTAGGGGTCGTCCACAATAATCAACCTTTTTACGATCGTACAAACTGTACGCTTGCAGCTGTTCAGCATTTCCATTGTCCAACGCCAATTCATTAATTTTATTTATTTTCGTGCTTATGTCCAATTAAGGTTCAATCACGTTGTCTTGGGCACACACCTCAGCTATCTGGGCTGTATATGTCCAGGACAGTGGGTTACTTGTTAATTGTTAGTGGTTAGTGAGAGAGAAGAGGGTGTAGTGGCCTTACACCTACCCATTGAGTCGTTAAAACTCGGTCTTGGTGGGAGCCTGCACCGGGCTACGAACCCTGTACTTACCAGCCTTATGTCCGTTTGGCTTAACCACGACGCCACCGAGGCCGGTCCAACGCCAATGACAAGATGGATTTTTATGTGAGAACACTTGTGATTATTGACCACATTTCAGTTACTATTAGCATCATAATATTATGTCCGTATGAAGTATAAAGATGTAATGTGGGACTGAATGTCAGTAATGTGAGACTGAATGTCAGTAATGTGATATTGAATGTCAGTAATGTGATACTGAATGTCAGTAATGTAAGACTGAATATAGGTAACAATGTCAGTAATGTAAGACTGAATGTTAGTAATGTGAGACTGAATGTCAGTAATGTGAGATTGAATATCGGTAATAATGTCAGTAATGTGAGAATGAATGTCATTAATGTGAGACTGAATATCAGTAATGTGAGACTGTCAGTAATGTAAGACTTAATGTCAGTAATGAGAGACTGTATGTCAGTAATGTGAGATTGAATATCGGTAACATGGTCAGTAATGTGAGACTGAATGTCAGTAATGTGAGACTGAATGTCAGTAATGTGAAATTGAATATTGGTGACACGCTTGACGTCCTGGCATTATGGACCATGGTTTTGGTTGTAAACGCTCGTTCCTGTTACTGTTGTTGTCATCCCTTATTTCCATAAGTATATTATGTGCCCGATTGCAAGTGATATAGCTACATGTATTGTTGATTTGAATTTATGTTTATTTCCCTAGGTTTATCGACTAAAATGCGGTAAATTTCATTAATCTGCTTACTATCTTATAAATTAAGATTAAGAGATGCGACGAGTATTAAGATATGTGGGACATATAAATAAGTGATTGGCACTTGCCAGTTTCTTTAGAGATTATATAGACTATCGATTTTTATTTCTTGGAGGCCGAGAGAGAGAGAGAGAGAGAGAGAGAGAGAGAGAGAGAGAGAGAGAGAGAGAGAGAGAGAGAGAGAGAGGAGAGAGATGAGATTAGAGAGAGACAGAGAATCGCTCGAGAGCCGGTTAGGAGAGAGAGAGAGAGAGAGAGAGAGAGAATGAGAGACAGACAATAGCCGAGAGATTAATAATCAGCGAGTGTTCTAGTAGAGAGATGCACACTGACTGACACACACAGAGAGAGAGAGAGAGAGAGAGAGAGAGAGAAGAGCGAGAGAGAGAAGGAAGAGCGAGATGAGATTAGAGAGATAAAATAATCGCTCGCGGCCGGTTAGAATATAGCTTTAGACTAAATTACCAAATGTTTGACATCCAATAGCCGATGATTAATAATCAGTGTGTTCTAGTAGTGTCGTTTACTATTGACTGAAAACATCTTTTCTTGTTTAGCACATATCAAGGATCGTCCCTTTGGAAAATCCTACCCCACCTACACCCGAAAGGGTCTTATTCTGAGTTTGCTGCATTGTTAAATGTTTCCGACTAATAAAATATTTCTACGATTAAACTTACATATTAAATATATTTTCTTGTTTAGAATATCAGTGTCTGTATATTCAATGTGTTTCTGGTCGTCTTAATATTTGTAAAAAGCCCAAACTGGATTTTGTCTTTAAATAATTTCGTACGTACGAAAAAAATATATATTAAGAAATAAAATGAAATTTAACCTGGTACAAATAGTAGAACGATCAGAAACACATTTAATATACAGCCACTAATATTTTATGCAGAAAAATATATTTGATATGTAATTACAGTCGTCAAAAAGTCTCTGTTAGTCGATAACATCTTTAAAATTGCAGCGAACTCAGGAATGTCCCTTTAACATAACTATTATACGTTAGCCAGCCGCAGTTTAGAAGAAGAAGAAAATAGGAACAGAAGTTGAAAACATAAATATACACCTGTGACGTGTTCAGGATGCTGAACGCTCGCGAACACTTTGACTGGTACCATCGTCATCTATCATATCACATGCAACTAACGTTAGGCGCAAAAAACCTAATTAAAATGTAATTACAATCGTTACAAAGTCTCTGTTACTCTATATAGCATCTTAAAACTTGCAGGAAACTCAGGAATGTCCCTTTAAGGATTATAATTTAATCTTTTAACACACACTCATTTTTATTTTATTTTTTTTCTAATCAAAGCATGACATACATTAAATCTATTTCAGACATGTCAAAAGATAACATAAACCCCAGGTTCTGATGTATAATTTGTTGAGCCGTGACTGGAACGAGAAAAGGTCAAATGGGTTAATCCAAAACGCAACGGCCCATTACTTCTGAGATTAGCCAACTCGACAACGCATTGATATTGGTGCAGTAAAGCCTACAAATGTCACCGAGCGTGGATGCCAAGTTAGCCTTCAGACAACGTGATATATTGATATTAATTCATTCACATCACAAACCGCAAAAAGCCTGCTATATCCCAGCGGGAGTTTTACTGGATTTTCTTTTATGTTTCCGCAACATAAAACTTCAAAATATTCTTTCTTTTCCCTACCATTTATTGTCATTATTGATACACACTAAATGAGACAGAATTGCTACGCATGTCATTATCCACTCAATAGGTATGTCTCTCCGCTTCTCCGGAGCACATCATTATAGACTCAAAGAAAGGTTTAGAAAATATAAGCACAGGCTCGCGTGTGTTACGATGGATGCGGTTTTCTTTTGAGAAAATATTTTTCAATTTCTTCTATAAGTTTGAAAGCACCTTTCAACAGTTTCAAGGCTAGTTTCAAAAGAACACATCTATTGGTGTCCATACACCGTAGCGGATGCTGAGTTTTCTTTTTAAAAAAATATCGGTCAGTATTCCTCTTATTTATTCATATAGCACAGACAGTTCAAAAGAAATCTCTTTAAGACTAAATAGGATGGTTTTGAACAGCTCCACAACATCCTGTTGTGGTTGTATCACTGTCAGAGTAGATTATCATTATTTAAACATTTGATAGAGGGGTTTTTTTTATCGAATTTAATGAAAAAGTATCCATGCGTCTTTTTCTATTTATTTGTTGATGAAAGAGATCGTGTTAACCTGGTTTCATTAAAGACTCGTCCGTTGATTACATGACATACTCTCAAGGACGGACCACCCAACCCTATGTAGGCCAATTTGTACTCTTGGATGATTTGGGAATTTGGTATATAATATATGGTGTCTTGTATTCACAGTAGAAAATTCGTTCGTTGCCTGCGATTATCATACGAAATAGGGATTATAATACTAATAACATGTATACAATTATTTTAACAAAGAAAATGTTATGTATGGCTTCAGTTACATGAGTGTCAGAAAAATGTCCATTGGTCGATTGACAAATACAGCCAATAGACACACGCCTTGGTAATGGCACATAACTCTGTAGACAATACCATGTTCACGTTAAAAAATGAGAAATAAAAATATTTAATTTCAACAATATAGAATGAAAAATTATGTTGAATTTGAAAAAAAGGTCGTTATTTTTGCGTTCAAATCCAAAATTCCTGATAAGGTATTTAATTCCAACAATATAGAATGTAATAAGAAATGGTTACTTTAAAAAAAAAAATGATGGTGAATTTAAACAATTCTGGATACGGTACGTAAATACTGGATGATTTTGCGAAACTTTTCAAAGTTCGTTAACTCGAAAATGCATTATTGAAATAAAATTAAATACGCACGCACAGTTTCATCTAATTAAAGTGACGCTCTCAAAAAAGCTATGTTTTTGTTCAAATGTAATGTGGTATTCACATCAACGATGATTATTTCAGAGCTGAAAATATTAACGATCTTACTAACAGAAGAGTCAGTTATTGATGATTTATGAGACTATTTGGGAGAACTAAGACTGAAAGTGTTTTCTAGATAACAGAGACCCGCTTCCCCTTCCACAAATGTGGGCGGGGCAATAAGCGCGCGCTTTTCAACATGGACAATATTGTTACCTCATTGTTACCCTATATACACTAGTACATGTATATGCTAATCATTTCAAGCAATATACAAGATATTGCTTGCTCAGACTTAACAAAAAGTTTAATCAGTTTGTACCATTATTGAATTATTTATGCTGGTATTTATTTAATAACGTTGGTCGCTTGAGCATGTTCGATTGTATTTTTTGTTAAACCAGATATAATTAAACTTAATACATATGTCTCACTAATTAATTGACTGTTTCTTCTTGTTGTTTTTTCAGACTCTGCAATCTTCCACAAACATGGAGATTCCTTTACAAACGAAGCCGTCGGACGACGTGTTTGAAACGATTATCATTAAACGGCGAGTCTACACCCAACAGGACTTGGACAATGTCTACAATGACACACCAACACCGAAAACCTTGAAAGAACGCATCAGAAATACCTGTCGGTGTTCGAAGCAGACAGTCTGTAACGGTATCCTGTCCATGTTACCCATTGTTATGTTTGTCAGATGGTACAAGTGGAGACAGAACCTGGTCGGTGACATAATGGCAGGCCTCTCAGTTGCCTTCATGCACCTACCGCAAGGTATCGCATTCGGCATCCTCGCATCCCTTACACCCGTTTATGGGTTGTACAGTACGTTCTTTGGAATAGTCTTTTACGCAATCTTTGGCACGTCTCGACATGTTTCTTTTGGAACTAACGCTGTATTAGCGCTTCTCACTGCCACTATAGTGGAAAGGGAGGCGGATTTAAAATATGGTGGTGTAGACATTTCTTCAAACCTAAGTACGGTTGACCCAACTATAGATAATGAAAGACTGGAGTACAAAGTTGGTATTGCAATGGCTGCTGCTTTTATGTCTGGGATCATTCTGCTTGTAATGGGTTTACTGCGATTAGGGTTTATTACCAGCTATCTAGCCGTCTCTTTTGTCGGTGGGTTTACAACGGCAGCAGCATTTCACATTGCAACCAGTCAAGTCGGCAAAATATTTGGCCTCAAAGTCGGAAGTCACTCTGGAGCTGGCAAACTAATTCTGGTGTATGTGGACATAATTAAGAATCTTGGAAACACAAATGTTGGGGATCTCGTTGTTGGCCTGATAAGCATTGCGATCTTATTAGCGGTGAAGGTTGGAATCAATGAACGTTATGGGAAAAAACTGAAAATGCCTGTACCTATAGATCTGATACTTGTTATCATAGCAACAATAATTTCTCATTTTGCAGAGTTCGAAAGACGCTTCGGAATTCACGTAGTCGGGGATATTCCGTCTGGGATGCCAGTGCCACGTGTTCCAAATTTAAGCGTCTTGGGTAGAATAGGTCAGGACAGCTTCATAATAGCTATACTGGCCTTTGCTATGACAATATCCATGGCAAAGCTTTGTGCCGCTTTGCATGACTATGAAATAGACAGCAACCAAGAGTTGGTGGCCTACGGAGCAACCAACCTGCTCGGGTCATTTTTTCAGAGTTTTCCAATGTGTGTTGCGCCACCAAGAACCATGATCCTAAGTTCACTTGGTGCCAGATCTACACTTAATGCGATTCCATCTGCCATCTTTATTCTGATAGTTTTGCTCGTGGCGGGTCAACTCTTTGTCTCTCTTCCGATACCAGTCCTAGCAGCAATGATTATAGTGGCCATGAAGAATTTACTACTTCAAGTCAGACAACTCCCTAATCTTTGGAGGGTCAGCAAAGCAGATTTTGTAATTTGGCTGGCAACAGCATTGGTGTCGATCCTAGTTGATCTTGATATCGGCCTTATTGTGGGAGTTGGAACGTCCATCTTTACCATTATCGTCCAGAGTCAGTTTTCGACTGGGCAGCTGGTTGGAATCTCAGACCAAGAAGATATTTACCTTGACCTTAAGTGTCATAAGAATATCAAAGAACTGAAAGGAATAAAAATATTCTACTTTAACACGATGCTCTTTTTTGCCAGTGCAGAAAAATTTAAATCTCAGCTTTTCGAGAAAACGTTTAACCCATTAACTATAGCGGCGAGTCAGAGTATTAACGTTGATGAGCCGGAGGACAACAAACTGTCAAGCGAAATGCTGATACATCACATCATTATAGACTGTTCAGCAATGACCTACATTGACATGGCTGGCGTAAATGTCCTCAAGATGGTCATTAAGCAATTCAAGGGAGCTGGAACAGAACTATTTTTAGCAAACTGTGGCCGCTATATGCTGGTTGTGATGGAGAGAGCTCAGGTATATGACATCCTGCCAAAAGATCATGTTTTCTTCAGTGTACAGGATGCTGTGATCAAAGCTGCAGGAGGTGGATCATTTGTGGCGAAACTATAACATGGGGTTTGATTGGGTTCCATCGTTGTAGCATTGTGGTCCACGAGTTTCGAGGGTTAGTATGGAGTTGATCTTCAAACAGACTATCGAGTACAAACATGGAACAAAATAAAATAAAATGGATGAATATAATATATTAAATTCATTCATCATACACTATTAGTATTAGTATTAAGGCAGCTTTAAAAACATGTCCTTCTGAACATGAAGCCAACCAAATCAGATTCTGTGAGAATCTGACAGTACAATAATAGTAATGGAAAGGAAGGAAGTAATGTTTTATTTAACGCATGGTAATTACGGATATATGGACCACTGAGATAAGAGAGAAAAAACGTTGTAGCACCAGTGGATCATTTATATATATATGTACCATCCCATAGACGGAATAATATACACCACAGCATTTGCTAAACCAGTTGTGTAGCACTGGCTGGAATGAGAAATAGCCCATTGGGCTTACCGACGAAGATAGATCCTAGACTGACCGAGAATGAGGCTAGCGCTGTACCTCTGGGCTGTCTCGTCCCTATAATAATTTATTATAATGGCTTAAGTTACAACCTTGTCAAAACCACCTTTACTCTGCCTTCTGCTGAAATATGATTTTTATTACATCGTTTTATTTTATTTTATTGATTTGGTTATCAATTATGCGGGAAGGTGCAACGCTTTAGAACAAGGCACACATTATATTCTACCACAAATGCTTTAAAATGTTCTACCGAATATACCAAACTCTTATTCTTAAAATTATAATGCTTGTAAAAGTCAAGTCGGTTAGCTTGGTAAAATGCTTGCTTGATGCGCGATTTATTTAAGGATCTAGGATCGATACCCGTTAGCTGACCCGTGGAGCAATGTTTCGCGTTCCAACCAGTGCTCCACAACTGTCATGGTATGTACTATCCAGTCATGAGGATTATGCATGTAAAATATCCCTTGCTGCTAATATATAAAAGTTTAGGACATGATGTGGTAGCGACGAGTTTCCTCTCTCAATACCTTTGTGGTCTTTATCCATATGTAGTCGTTTCATTTACCCCTTTACCTTAGTTTGACAACCAAATAGCCGACGCATTTTTCTGTTTTCATTCATTAATTTTAACCATATGTTCGGGAAAAACGTTTGTTTTGTTTAACGACACCTCTAGAGCACATTGATTTGTTAATCATCGGCAATTGATTGTCAAACATACGGTCATTTTGACAGTCATAGAGGGGAAACCCGCTACAGGCAGGATAACACATACCACGGCCTTTGATATACCAGTCGTGATTCACTGGTTGAAACGAGAAATAGCCATATGTTCGACGTCGTATAACCGTAAATACAAATTTGAGTACGTCGTTAAATAAAACATTTCTTCCTTTTTACCGGCCTCGGTTCCGTCGTGGTTAGGCCATCGGTCAACAGGCTGGTAGGTACTGGGTTCGGATCCCAGTCAAGGCATGGAATTGTAAATCCAGATACCGACTCCAAACCTTGAGTGAGTGCTCCGCAAGGCTCATTGGGTAGGTGTAAACCACTTGCACCGACCAGTGATCCATAACTGGTTCAACAAAGGCCATGGTTTGTGCTATCCTGCCTGTGGGAAGTGCAAATAAAAGAACCCTTGCTGCCTGTCGTAAAAGAGTAGCCTATGTGGCGACAGCGGGTTTCCTCTAAACAAAACAGTGTCAGAATGACCATATGTTTGACGTCCAATAGCCGATGATAAGATAAAAAAAAATCAATGTGCTCTAGTGGTGTCGTTAAATAAAACAAACTTTACTTTTTTTTTCTTCCTTTTTCTTGGTAGCATTATAGGTCACCTGAGCCAAACATTCAAGTGACCTATTGCGATCCGTTTTCTTCCGTCGACGTTCGTCGTGCGTAAACTTATCACATTTTTTTCTCCTTCTCCAAAACTCCATGACCAATTGCAGCCAAAGGTGGGAAGGTTCCTTGGTACACACAAAAAAACAAATGTGTGAATTTGGTCATTCGGACTCCTTAAGGGCTTGGTGGCAGGGCCCAGAAGTGGAACATGATTCTACTCTACTTTCAGAAATGCTATAACCGAATAGTCTTCATATATATAAAGGTCAATATATGGTTTATTTAGTTTGTTAATACCATTAAAGGGACATTCCTGAGTTTGCTGCATTGTAAGAAGTTTCCGACTAATAAAATATTTCTACGATTAAACTTACATATTAAATATATTTTCTTGTTTAGAATATCAGTGTCTGTATATTAAATGTGTTTCTGGTCCTCTTAATATTTGTAAGAAGCCCAAACTGGATTTTGTCTTCAGATAACTTCGTACGTACGAAAAAGTATTTTTTAGGAAATAAAATGAAAATTAACCTAGTACAAATATTAGAACGATCAGAAACACGTTTATATACAGCCACTAATATTCTAAACAAGAAAATATATTTAATATGTAAGTTTTATCGTAGAAATATTTTATTAGTCGATAACATCTTAAAACATTGCAGCGAACTCAGGAATGTCCCTTTAATTTTGGGCCCCCATTTTGTCCCTGAGGAAGGGGTAAAGTGTACCACAGTTATAGCGTTACTTCTTTGAAGTCTGGGGGAGAGACGTAGCCCAGTGGCACAGCGCTCGCTCGATGCGTGGTCGGTGTGGGATCGATCCCCGTCGGTGGGGCCATTGGGCTATTTCTCGTTCTAGCCAGTGCGCCACGACTGGTATATCAAACGCCGTGGTATGTACTACCCTGTCTGTGGGATGGTGCATATAAAAGATCCCTTGCTGCTAATTGAAAAGAGTAGCCCATGAAGCGGCGACAGCGGGTTTCCTCTCTCAATATCTGTGTGGTCCTTATCCATATGTCTGACGCTATATAACCGTAAATACAATGTGTTGAGTGCGTCGTTAAATAAAACATTTCTTTTCTTTTTTTCTTTGAAGTCTTCTCCAAAACTACTTGACCAAATTTTGCTGGAAGCTTTCTTGCCACATGTAGAAACAAGTTTGCGAATTTGGTCATTCTGACTTCTCTCCCTCCCCCCCCCCCCCCCCTTCCCCCACACACACACGCCCATGAGCCTGAGAGGTAGTGTCCAAAAGGTGAATAAATAAATGAATGAATGAATGTTTAACGACACCCCAGCACAAAAATACACATCGGCTATTGGGTGAAAGTCGAGATGTCATGGAAACAGAATTAGGTTGTTTTGAAAGCCAGTTGTATCAAATTATTATTTTTTTATAAAGATATTTTGCAATTATTTTGTAATTTAGTGACTTTAGTGAGTATTTTTTATAACTTTCTTATTAATTAGGCTTGAAATTAATTATTAAATAGTAGCTATGGTTATAGTATGAAGAACATTACTTTAGATATGGTGTGGACTCATTCGTACATGCCTTTGTCCACTGTAGAAAAATACAAAAATCTATTGCTTTAACCTATTTTCAATTAGGTTTGAAATTAAATGGTTACAAGCTATGGTAATATAATATGCAGGACATTATGTTGAAATTTGTGACCTTACTTGGGAGATGATTATGGGCTCAGTCATACATGCCTTTTTGCATGGTCGAACAATACAATAATTTAGTTGAATTTGAACCTATTAATATTATTATCATTTTAAAAAATTTAACTTTTAGCTGCAAACTTAAACCAGAGGCGGATCTGGCGGACCTAAATTTTGCGACAGTTATAATTTTATTATGTATTAAACCTCCCCCAAAGTTCCCTTGGTATTCCGCCTCATGTCATTTAGGCCCCCCTAAATGGATTTTTCTGGATCCGGCACTGCAAATGCACATAGAATGATTGCGTCGGACTTGGGCATTTTTGTTTACAATATAGTAATAAAGGTAATTTGGACAGAATGTTAAATTGTTAAGCCATGTTTTAAAATGACACTTTTCTGGACGACGAAACCGTTATCCGCGATTATATCTCTGCACAATGCAGAGTTGAATGGGAATTTGGCAAATAGTGGTTGATTCCATTATTCTCTAGGGGTGGGGTGGGGTGGGGTGGGCGGGACGTAGCCCAGTTGTAAAGAGCTCGCTTGATGCACGATAGGTCTGGTGTCGATCCCCGTTCCAGCCAGTGCACCACCAGTCAGTGGTGTATCAAAGGCCGTTGCATATAAAAGACTCCTTGCTAATCATTTTTTTTTAATTGTTTTAAATGTAGCGGGTTTCCTCTCTAAGACTATTTGTCAAAATTACATAATGTTTAACATCCAATAGATCATGATTAGAAAATCAATGTGCTCTAGTAGTGTCGTTAAACAAACAAACTTTACTGGGGTGTCGTTAAACATCTATTCTATTATTCTGTTCTATTCAGTTTCTCATCTATAAGAAGTCAGCCACTCCAAAGAAGATAATTTTACTAGACAATACATTCTTCCCGCACCGCCACAAACAGGACCTGTCAAGTCCGCCACTTCCAGCTAAAACGATATAACGAAACAAAGTCGTGCAAACTATGCACAAAATCAAAATATGGAATAGCATCCGCCATCATTTTGGTCAGTGATGCATCGTAGTTAGTAGATATAGCCTCCAAATGGATACCATAAAACGTTTTGGATGTCCCCATGAGTCCCTGAAAACCATAACCCTGATGGAACCAATTCTATGCCGCAATAATATGGCGTTGTTTGAAATCTATATACAATGCGCATGCCCTAAGACAGCAGAGACGTTGTGATATGTAGACACTAAAAGCTGGAGCAGAAGGTATATTGGGGAGCATAAAAGGAAAATTTAACCAGTTTACAAAATTGTCGATTTTAAGAAATGCTATAACCGAATAGTCTTGATATGTGTAAAAGTCATTTACCAAAGTTTTGACTTTCATTATTGTTAGCCTCGCGTTTGTGCCTATGGAGGGGTGACGTTTATTATATACATAGCAATGAAATATATAGATCTACGGAAACCATAAAAGTCATATCCGGTGAAAAGTCATATTTTCACTGTATTTTAGTTACAGTGAAAATATAGAAATCGTATTTACTTTTTTGTAAAAGTGCATGATTAAATTATCTCCCTTTGTCTCGTTTCTTCGTATTTAAATTTGATGATTGCCAATGCATCTGACCGAATGTAAAAAATAAAAAATGTAATTTAAACTGTACCTATAAAATAGGGATACGAAGTGCAATTACGACAAAATATATAAAACGAATTGAATACGAAGCTGCATAATGATGTTTATTGTTATGCATAACCGTTCCGAGATATCGATCGGAATATTTCGCAAGACCGATCCTCTCTTCGTACGTATATATGCTCAAAACAAAAACATTCATACACGCACACGCACGCATATATAACAAAAATATAATAAGATCTGATATCCCATGTTTTTGGAATGTGGACTTTTTTAGGTCTAATAATGCCTACATTGTCCGATATAATACATTTTTGATAGAAGAATACAACTTTTTGTTTTAATTTATCCATTTGCTTTAACACATATTTAGTATCTGTCGCAACACCTCCAATCTACTTGTTGCTTAGTCCCAACGGACGTAGGAAGTAATGTGCACCCTGCACTACCATTTGTCGTGCTATTTTAAGCAGACGATCTTATTTTGTAAAAAGGTGTGTAGGCCTACATGTTTCGTACTTTTTTTTGTCAAATATTTTATTATTATTATGTTTTTTTATAATCATTTTTGGTATAGATTATTAGATTATTAGATTGCGTATTATAGATATTGAAACTTAATAAAGTTGATCCGGTCAAACATTAACATTTACTGAATAACGGGGCCATTCGAGAATTACGCAATGTGCACTCAGGCAAGGAGGAATTATGGGATTTTGTATTTGTATTTGAAACGTTATTTTTTCCCAATTGACCAAAAAGGGATCCTTAAAAAATTTCATGTCATATGCAAATTTAAAAGTTCATAATGCTACTTTCACCTGTCAATAATTGAAGGACTCGGTGCTAAATGGGGAATAAGTCACATTTTGAAAGTTTTGAGAAATATACCAACACAGGGTTCCAGCTGCTGTTCGCCATTGTCGCCAATTGGCGAATTATCACAAATTTTGTTATAATCTGGTCAATCAGGCGATACAAAATGGCGATTTTTTTTTTTCAACCAATGTTTCCCGAAATTCGGATTATCTTATTTTCCTAATATATATATATATATATTTAATGTCGCCACCATTCCAAAGAAAATATACGCGCGAAACCCTTTTCCTTAATAAAATAAAATGTGGATGCAGTGAATCGTGAACCAATCAAATCGTTAACGATTCCTCACGAATAAAATCTACATACAGGGCTCTGTTCGATCGAGTACTTCATTCGTATGAATATATTTATTTCAGTTTGCGTAAGCTCGGTATAACCTATTAAAACGTCAGATATGCGGGTCCACAATTTTTTATTTAAGTTTCACACCGAATTATATTCTTATGTTTTATCTACCAAGATAATTTGCATTTTGTATCATTGTTTAGGTTAATTTTAAAACATTGTTCTATTAAATCAAACGCTCGTTCAAATGCGATCTTTAATCACAGTTATCACGTGGTGACGCTAAGTGTTGCGGGACCGCCAGTGATTAAAACACAATGCCGCGACCAACCAAGTACAAACGGGATCGCGATTTGAAATCTCAGGTACAAATAAATGTATTGCTCACTAGGACAAATACACCACATGAATTTGAGAATAAATTACACAAATATAAATATTAAAATTTTCAATCCGCTCTTTTGGCTATAAAATTTATATCGTGGCTATAAAAGTAAACATTTGGCTACAACTTTGGCTATTAATGAAAATTTTCCAGCTGGAACCCTGCAACATATAAGTTTTTATTAATTTCACATTTACCTTTACCATAAATACAATTTTATGAATGTACTGGGTTTCAATATCTCTATATATAATTATATAATTATGTTAATATTACTATGTTTGTAAATATTATTATGTTTATACATAAAATGTTTTTTGTCATGTCAAAAGAAAAATGTTATGTGTTTGAAATATATCAACAAATAAGCTGACTTCGCTTGACATGATTCTTCGTGATAATTTCTAATCGCTAATTATTAATATGCAGTTGGCTTTTTTTTTTTTCTTGTTTTGTTTTTCATTAAATAACATGTACAAATGTGGGTACGAACTGGTATGCCGATGTTCCTCTGGTTACGAACTGGTATGCCTTTGGGTACGAACTGATATGCTTTTGGGTACGAACCGGTATGGAACGAAACGGTATGGTTACGAAACGACCTGATACCATAATGATGACACAATGTAGTGTCATCGAGTGTAAGTGTAAGAATTTAACGGCGTTCGACTCGTTTTGTTTTTGTGGGAGTTTGTAGAGGATCGAATTGTCAGGTATGTTTGCACCGCAGTATTGTTAAATAAATGTTAATAAAGATAATTTGTATTCAAATTTCTTTTTAAAAGTCTATGGTCAAATAAATATTCTGGCAAAGTTCCATAGGAAGAAATATATCATGACGTTACGTGTTTTCGATAGGATAAGCGAAAGATATTACCAAAAAGCGAAAAATATTGTCAAAAATTAGGAAATCTGTATATAATAAATAGACCATTTCATGGTGTTTTTCCGAATACGATTTTTTATGTCAACTCGTGATGTGTGAAAATCATATTTTCACTCATTGCTTCGCAATTCGTGAAAATATGGTTTTCACACATCACTCGTTGACATAAAAAACGTATTCCAAAAAACCCATGAAATAGCCTCTATTTATTATAGTTTTATAGAGAAATTGCATTTAAACTGTAATTCCTTCACAACTACTAGTCTAAGTCCATTTCCAGGGGTCGAATTTTACGCTATTCCGCAAATAGTAAATTTCGAAACGGAATAGTAAAACAATTCTTCCAATATTCCGTCATGAAAGTGAAAATAAAGCAAGGAATACCAAAAATCGCCTGCGACTATTCCGCTTACGCTTTTTCTTCAGCTACATTTTTCTGCAGAACAAATTCTCGCGCTACTAAGACCTTTCTCATGCACTTATCGGTACAAAAATAAACCTCTTTTTGATCGAGACTAATGTTTGGAGTGAGTTCGTTTGTAATTCCAGCTCGTACGCAGTTAATGCATAGACTGGTATATAAACAACTGTTCGTTACGCAATGTTGTACAGGGCGACGTAGCACAGTCAGGAAAACTAGTGGTACATTAATAATTGAAGGGATAGTACATTTTTAGACGGAATAGTGTTTTTTGAAATTCACTATTCCTTTGGGATAGTGGTAAAAAAAAAAAAATTCAACCCCTGATTTCTAACTAAATGTGGTGGGAAGCCTCTTGACCCACTGAGAAACACAAACATGAATTTGGTCATTCTGACTGCACAGGAAAATATGTGTTATACACACTATGAGTGTGGTAGACGTGGGATAAATAATTTATGCAGGTGACCGTTTAGGTCCATGGGCCTCTTGTAAAATCATAGGATTTAATAAATTATTCGACATAGCGAATACAAAATTAAACATGACCACTACCTCGGAAATGGTCTTGGGCTAAATATTAGAACTTCATTTTGTTCGATGTATGGAAGGAAGGAAGGAAATGTTTTATTTAACGACGCACTCAACACATTTCATTTACGGTTATATGGCGTCGGACATATTGTTAAGGACCACACAGATATTAAGAGAGGAAACCCGCTGTCGCCACTTCATGGGCTACTCTTTTCGATTAGCAGCAAGGGATCTTTTATCTGCACCATCCCACAGACAGGATAACACATACCACAGCTATCATGTCCGTGTGATGGTGCATATAAAAAATCGAAGTTACTACTGGAAAAAAATGTAGCGGGTTTCCTCTCTTCGACTTGCTCAAAATTTCCAAATGTTTCTTATCCAATAGCCGATGATTAATAAATCAATGTGCATTAGTGGTGTCGTTAAACTTTCTCCTTTTTTTTAACTGACTATATTTAGTATCGGTGTTTCAGTTGAAACGTCATAAACGTTTTTGTATTCGCCTGATTTTTTTAGGGTCGAAAGGTCCATTTTATGTACAACATTTCTATATTCTACTCATAACTCAAGCCAATGTATTGTTATGTACGTGCCATATTGACATTTATTAGTCACAACAAGTTAAGGGTCTGTATCACATTTTATCTTTTCCAAAAATAAAAACAAAATTCAAGGGCGGTGACAGGTAATAAAAAGTAGGTTGCAAGCGTTCATATATACTAGCCATTTATTTCCAGCGTGCTTGGTTGCCAGTAGAAAAGCGAATAGCAAATGCATTTTTAAAAATCCAAAATTGTTTGGCTTTTTAAATTTTTTACTTTTAATTTATTTTATTATTTTCTTTTTCCCCAAGAGGGAACCTGCCTGAAAAAAAAAAAAAAAACAAACATAATGCACGTAAAACTTTTTTTTATGTTAACACTCTTCGTCTGATAGGGTTGGGAGAGTATAAATGTCTTTGCAATCTGGTTTTTTTGGGGATAACCATGCCATCAAGATGTAAACTGGGCATTCCGGAATGTGGCTAAGTCGTGACATGGCTGAATGATGACGTATCCCTGAGACATCTTTGCCATTCCATCATCCAACAGCTGCAAGAGTGTTTCTGTAGCACTGGCGGAACGAATGAGCTGTCCCGCTCCAGATGCAGCGTTCATGTGGCCCTTAACTTCTTGTGACAAGTATACCTTATATAGATGCATAGTTACATATGAAACCAAAACATTATATTCTTATGCACAATGTATATGAATCATATTCACAAATATTTTTATAATAATAATAATAAAAAAAATAACAGCCTTTGTTTTCAGTATTACTTTTGAATTATTTGTTTACTAAGTTATATGTGTCCAGGAAACTTTACAATGACTAACTTTCGCCACTTTATTTCAAACAGATCTCATCATACAGTGAGTGAGGTGAATTATTTATTAACTTATCGTTCAGTGCGTGGGGTACGATGGTTCCAGTGGCGTAGCGAAGGCAGGGAAGAACGGGATCCATCCCCCTCCCCCAATGAAACCTTTTTTGTTTTGTTTTACTGTTCAGTTTTATAAAATCATACATACATATGTGCATGATGTGGCTTCCCCCCCCCCCCAACATGCGTTGCCCCTTCCCCTCCCCCCTCCCCAATATAAAATCCTGGCTGTGTCAATAGATGGGTCGTAGGGTCGATTTGGCTATTTCTAGTGCGCGTTTCACGACAGAGACGAGCGCGAATCCAGAGGTAAGCGTTATCTTGATACGCCGTTGGTCTGGTATCGATCCCCGTCGGTGGGCCCATTGGGCTATTTTTTGTTCCAGCCAGTGCACCACGACTGGTATATCAAAGGCTGTGGTATGTGTTATCCTGTTTGTGGGATGGTGCATATAAAAGATCCCTTGCTACTAATGGAAACATGTAGTGGGTTTCCTCTCTATGACTGTCAAAATGGTCATATGTTTGACATCTAATAGCCGATGATTAATAAATCAATGTGCTCTAGTGAAACAAAACAAATTTTAAACTTTATAGTTAACTGATATACTATAGAAGTAGCCGACATTATACACTGCATTCCTTGCTTTAAATTACCGGCCTCGGTGGCGTCGTGGTTAGGCCATCGGTCACCAGGCTGGTAGGTACTGGGTTCGAATCCCAGTCGAGGCATGGGATTTTTAATCCAGATACCGACTCCAAACCCTGAGTGAGTGCTCCGCAAGGCTCAATGGGTAGGTGTAAACAACTTTCACCGACCAGTGATCCATAACTGGTTCAACAAAGGCCATGGTTTGTGCTATCCTGCCTGTGGGAAGTGCAAATAAAAGATCCCTTGCTGCTAATCGGAAAGAGTAGCCCATGAAGTGGCGACAGCGAGTTTCCTCTAAAAATCTGTATGGTCCTTAACCATATGTCTGACGCCATATAACCGTAAATAAAATGTGTTGAGTGCGTCGTTAAATGAAACATTTCTTTTCTGATATCTCAATTTTCGTCCTAATATTTTGTTAATTATTTTGGAAACTGATTTGTTTTGTTTTTTGTTGTTTTGGTTTTTGTTGTTGTTTTTTGTTGTTGTTGTTGTTTTTTGTCTGCCAATGTATCCATGAAATATTTTAGAGGGTAGTGAGACAAAATGCCTGTCTAATTGTGTATTCAACTGACAAAGTTCTCGTCCCAGCCAGTGCACCACGACTGGTATATCAAAGGCTGTGGTATGTGCTATCCTGTCTGAGGAATGGTGCATATAAAAGATCCCTTGCTACTAATGGAAAAATGTATCGGGTTTCCTCTCTAAATTGCCACATCTAATAGCCGATGATTAATACATCAATATTCTCTAGTGATATCGTTAAACAAAAACAAAACAAAATAAACTGATAATGTGTTTGGGAACGTCTCGCTTGCATACATCTCGCTACTTTGTGTCATGGGTACGCCATCTCTCGTTCCAGCCAGAACACCACAACTGGTATATCAAAGGCCGTGGTATGTGCCGTCTTGTCTATGGGACGGTGCATATAAAAGATCCCTTGCTACTAATAGGGAAAATGTAGCGCGTTTCCTCTCTAAGACTATATGTCAAAATTACACGGTTGACATCCAATAGCCCATGATTAATAAATCAATGTGTTCTAGTGGTGTCGTTAAACAAAACAAACTAACAAACAAAGATCGCCTCCTCCGCTATGGCAGAGAGTCGCACACTCCAAACATTGTTCCTTACTCGCATACTAGTCACAACAAGTTAAGGACCACAAGAACACTGCGAGCGGAGACGGGCGACACACTTTCATCTGGCTAATACTTCCATATACTTACTATTTGTGATACCCAATAGCCGATATGTATTTTTGTGCTGGGGTGTCGTTAAACAATCATTCATTCATTCATTCATTCATTCACTTTCAACCGGCTAATACTTCCATATACTTACTATTTGTGACACCCAATAGCCGATATGTATTTTTGTGCTGGGGTGTCGTTAAACAATCATTCATTCATTCATTCATTCACTTTCAACCGGCTAATACTTCCATATACTTACTATTTGTGACACCCAATAGCCGATATGTATTTTTGTACTGGGGTGTCGTTAAACAATCATTCATTCATTCATTCATTCATTCATTTTCAACCGGATAATACTTCCATATACTTACTATTTGTGACACCCAATAGCCGATATGTATTTTTGTGCAGGGGTGTCGTTAAACAATCATTCATTCATTCATTCATTCACTTTCAACCGGCTAATACTTCCATATACTTACTATTTGTGACACCCAATAGCCGATATGTATTTTTGTGCTGGGGTGTCGTTAAACAATCATTCATTCATCCATTCATTCACTTCAAACCGGCTAATACTTCCATATACTTACTATTTGTGACACCCAATAGCCGATATGTATTTTTGTGCTGGGGTGTCGTTAAACAATCATTCATTCATTCATTCATTCACTTCAAACCGGCTAATACTTCCATATACTTACTATTTGTGACACCCAATAGCCGATATGTATTTTTGTGCTGGGGTGTCGTTAAACAATCATTCATTTATTCATTCATTCACTTTCAACCGGCTAATACTTCCATATACTTACTATTTGTGACACCCAATAACCGATATGTATTTTTGTGCTGGGGTGTCGTTAAACAATCATTCATTCATTCATTCATTCACTTTCAACCGGCGGCCAAACAATCCGAGAGTAAAAGGTTGATGAAAGTGTAATGTCCTGACCATGGGTCTAATTCACAAAGCTCTCTTATGCTCTGCTAGACAACAAAGCATCCTCTTTGTAAGTCTTTTAGCATTGCACTGCGAGATCGCAGTGTTGCGAGAGTTTAGTGAATTAGGTCCCATGTCTGTAACCTACATTACATCTCTCTCTCTCTCTCTCTCTCTCTCTCTCTCTCTCTCTCTCTCTCTCTCTCTCTCTCTCTCTCTCTCTCTCTCTCTCTCTCTCTCTCTCTCTCTCTGGTTATTTCGTTTGATTTAATTCTACAAACATATTAATGTGTATTATCAGTGAACGATTTAACAATATACTAACGATTTTTGTTTTGTTTTGTTGTGTTTGGTTTTCTTTCGGGGGTTGTTGTTTTTTTTGGGGGGAGAGGTGGTCTGTTTGGTTTTTACATGTTTTTTTTCTTTATGTTTCGTTGTTGTTTTTTGTGTGTTTTTGTTTCTTTGTGGGGGGGGGGGGGGGGGGGGTGGTGGTTGGTTTTGGGTTTTTTGGGGGGGGTTTGGGGGAGGGGTTATTTTAATATGGTTTGCCGCTTGTTCAGTTGTTCAGGTGCATTTGTATTTATCTTCAAAACAAAATTAAACTTAATACATACATACATACATACATACATACATACACATACATATATATATATATATATATATATGTGTGTGTGTGTGTGTGTGTGTGTGTGTGTGTGTGTGTGTGTTTCAGCATAACTGAAAAACCATTCCTTTTTTTCAGACTTGGCAACTTCTACAAACATGGGAATTCCTTTAGACGTGAAAACTTCGAACGATGGATTCGAAACGATTACCATCAAACGACGAGTCTACACCCAACAGGACTTGGACAATGTCTACAATAAAACGCCAACACCGAAAACCTTGAAAGAACGCATCAGAAATACATGTCGTTGTTCGAAGCAGACCGTCTGTAACGGTAAACTGTCCATGTTACCCGTTATTATGTTTGTCAGGTGGTACAAGTAGAGACCTGGTGGGTGATATAATGGCAGGCCACTCTGTTGCCTTCATGCACCTACTGCAAGGTATCGCATTCGGCAGCCTCGCTTCCCTTTAATACACCCGTCTATGGGTTGTACAGCACGTTCTTTGGAATTGTCTTTTACGCAATCTTTGGCACGTCTCGACATGATTATTTTGGAACGAACGCTGTATTAGCTCTTCTGACTGCCACTATAGTGGAAAGGGAGGTTGATTTAAAATATGGTGGTGGTGGTGGTGGTGGAATTCCTTCAAACCTAAGTGCGGTTGATCCAACTATGGAAACTGAAATACTGGAGTACAAAGTCGGTATTGCAATGGCTGCCGCTTTCGTGTCTGGGATAATTTTGCTGGTGATGGGTGTACTGAGATTCGGGTTTATCACCAGCTACCTAGCAGTCTCGTTTGTCGGTGTATTTACAACGGCAGCAGCATTTCACATCGCAACCAGTCAACTCAGCAAATTATTTGCTTTCAAAGTCGGAAGTCACTCTGGAGCTGGCAAAATCGTTCTCGTGTAATGGGACATAATTAATAACCTTGGAGGCACAAATGTTGGGGTCTCATTGTTGGCTTGATAAGCATTGCGATCTTATTAGCGGTGAAGGTTGGAATCAATGAACGTTACGCAAAAAAAAATGAAAATGCCTGTACCTTCGTAATAGATATACTGGCTTTTGCTATGACAATATCCATGGCAAAGCTTCGTGCCGTTTTGCATGACTATGAAATAGACAGAAAAAAGAAAGAAAGAAATGTTTTATTTAACGACGCACTCAACACATTTTATTTACGGTTATATGGCGTCAGACATATGGTTAAGGACCACACAGATTTTTGAGAGGAAACTCGCTGTCGCCACTTCATGGGCTACTCTTTCCGATTAGCAGCAAGGGATCTTTTATTTGCACTTCCCACAGGCAGGATAGCACAAACCATGGCCTTTGTTGAACCAGTTATGGATCACTGATCGGTGCAAGTGGTTTACACCTACCCATTGACCCTTGCGGAGCACTCACTCAGGGTTTGGAGTCGGTATCTGGATTAAAAATCCCATGCCTCGACTGGGATCCGAACCCAGTACCTACCAGCCTGTAGACCGATGGCCTAACCACGACGCCACCGAGGCCGGTATGAAATAGACAGCAACCAAGAGTCGGTGGCGTACGGAGCAACCAACCTGCTCGGGTAATTTTTTCAGTGTTTTCCAATGTGTGTTGCGCCACCAAGAACAATGATCCTAAGTTCACTCTTAACGCGATTCCATCTGCCATCTTCATTCTGGTAGTTTTGCTCGTGGCGGGTCAACTCTTTGTCTCTCTTCCGATACCAGTCCTGGCAGCAATGATTATAGTGGCCATGAAGAATTTACTACTTCAAGTCAGACAACTCCCTAATCTTTGGAGGGTCAGCAAAGCAGATTTTGTGATTTTGCTTGCAACAGTATTGGTTTCGATCCTAGTTGATCTTGATATCGGCCTTATCGTAGGAGTGGGAATATCCATCTTCACCATTATCGTCCAGAGTCAGTTTTCGTCTGGGCAACTGGTTGGAATCTCAGAGCAGGAAGACATTCACCTTGACCTCAAGGGTCACAAAAATATCAAAGAACTGAAAGGAGTAAAAATATTATACTTTAACACGACGCTGTTTTTTGCCACTGCAGACAGATTTAAATCTCAGTTCTTCGAGAAAACGTTTAATCCATTAACCATAGCGGCGAGTCAGAGTATTAAAATTCATTCAGAGAACAACAAACTGTCAAATGGTATAAACGGAAACGAAATGCGGATACATCACATCATTATAGACTGTTCAGCAATGACTTACATTGACATGGCTGGCGTGAATGTCCTTAAGATGGTCATTAAGCAATTCAAGGGAGCTGGGACAGAAGTATTTTTAGCAAACTGTTGCCGCTATATGTTGCATATGTTGGACAGTGCTCAGGTGTATGACATCCTGCCAAAAGATCATGTTTTCTTTAATGTACACGACGCTGTGACCAAAATAACTGGAACTAGATCATTTGTGGTGAAATTTTAAACTGGAGTTTTATTAGGCTCGATTATGGTAACATTATAGTCCGTGAGTTTGGAGGGTTTGTGTGGAGTGGGTCATTACACCCTGACATATATTTTCAATTGGAAAAAAATGCAACTAAGTAATATTGTAAGATGGATATATAGAATAACAATAAATCAATCAATAAGTTTTTAAAACAGGTTCTTCTAAATTTTGGTAGCACCTGTCAATATAATTAGACTCTCAAACACAAAAATGGGACTAAGTAATATAACAAAATGGATGAATAGAATGGATTGAATTCATTATAGAGTATGACAATAAGGCAACAATAAGCTTTTAAAAAAAGGTTCATCTAAATATTAAGGCAACCAAATCGAAACTAAGTAATATAACAAGACTGGCCTCGGTGGTGTTGTGGTTAAGCCATCGGACATATTAAGACTGGTAGGTACTGGGCTCGAATCTCGGTACCGGCTTCTACCCAGAGCAAGTTTTAACGACTCAATAGGTAAGGGTAAGACCACTACACCCTCTTCTCCTTCACTAACAACTAACCCACTGCCCTGGACAGACAGCCCAGATAGCTGAGGTAGGTGTGTGTGCGCGCACGTGTGTGTGTGTGTGTGTGTGTGTGTGTGTGTGTGTGTCCAGGACAGTGTGCGTGAACTTCATTGGATATAAGCACGAAAATAAGTTGAAATCAAATGAAAATATAACAAAATGAATTAATAGAATGTATTTAATTAATTATAAGGTATAACAGTAAAGCAACAATAACCTTTTAAAAACAAGTTCTTCTAAATATTAAGCCACCTGAATCGCATTTTCGTAGCACAGGTCTGGTAGTATGTAATGGGTGCAGTCAGGACCTTGTGCAAACGTCCTTCACTCCCCCGTATTGATATACCATTTTGGTGGCACCTGGAAGTATGTAATGGGTGCAGTCAGGACCTTGTGCAAACGTCCTTCACTCCCCCGTGTTGATATACGATTTTGGTGGCACCTGGTAGTATGTAATGGGTGCAGTCAGGACCTTGTGCAAACGTCCTTCACTCCCCCGTGTTGATATACGATTTTGGTGGCACCTGGAAGTATGTAATGGGTGTAGTCAGGACCTTGTGCAAACGTCCTTCACTCTGTCTCGTGTTGATATACGATTTTGGTGGCACCTGGTAGTATGTAATGGGTGCAGTCAGGACCTTGTGTAAACGTCCTTCACTCTGTCTCGTGTTGATATACGATTTTGGTGGCACCTGATAGTATCTAATGGGTGCAGTCAGGACCTTGTGCAAACGTCCTTCACTCCCCAGTGTTGATATACGATTTTGGTGGCACCTGGTAGTATGTAATGGGTGCAGTCAGGACCTTGTGCAAACGTCCTTCACTCCCCCCGTGTTGATATACGATTTTGGTGGCACCTGGTAGTATGTAATGGGTGCAATCAGGACCTTGTGCAAACGTCCTTCACTCCCCCGTGTTGATATACGATTTTTGTGGCACCTAGTAGTATATAATGGGTGCAGTCAGGACCTTGTGCAAACGTCCTTCACTCTCTCTCGTGTTGATATACGATTTTGGTGGCATCTGGTAATGTGTAACGGGTGCAGTCATGACCTTGTCCAAACGTCCTTCACTCACCCGTGTTGATATACGATTTTGGTGGCACCTGGTAGTATATAATGGATGCAATCAGGATCTTGTGCAAACGTCCTTCACTCCCTCGTGTTGATATACGATTTTGGCGGCACCTGGTAGTATGTAATGGGTGCAGTCAGGACCTTGTCCAAACGTCCCTCACTCCCCCGTGTTGATATACGATTTTGGTGGCACCTGGTAGTATGTAATGGCTGCAGTCAAGACCTTGTGCAAACGTCCTTAACTCTGTCTCGTGTTGATATACGATTTTGGTGGCACCTGGTAGTAAGTAATGGGTGCTGTCAGGACCTTCTGCGAACGTCCTTCACTCTGTCTCGTGTTGATATACGATTTTGGTGGCACCTGGTAGTATGTTATGGGTGCAGTCATGACCTTGTGCAAACGTCCTTCACTCCCTCGTGTTGATATACGATTTTGGTGGCACCTGGTAGTATGTAATGGGTGCAGTTAGGACCTTGTGTAAACGTCCCTCACTCCCCCGTGTTGATATACGATTTTGGTGGCACCTGGTAGTATGTAATGGGTGCAGGCAGGACCTTGTGCAAGCGTCCTTCACTCTGTCTCGTGTTGATATACAATTTGGTGGCACCTGGTAGTATGTAGTGGGTGCAATCAGGACCTTGTGCAAACGCCCTTCACTCCCTCGTATTGATATACGATTTTGGCGGCACCTGGTAGTATGTAATGGGTGCAGTCATGACCTTGTGCAAACGTCCTTCACTCTGTCTCGTGTTGATATACGATTTTGGTGGCACCTGGTAGTATGTAATGGGTGCAGTTAGGACCTTGTGGAAACGCCCCTCACTCCCCCGCGTAGATATACGATTTTGGTGGCACCTGGTAGTATGTAATGGGTGCAGTCAGGACCTTGTGCAAACGTCCTTCACTCTGTCTCGTGTTGATATACGATTTTGGTGGTATTTTGTAATATGTAATGGGTGCAGTCATGACCGTGTGCAAACGTCCTTCACTCCCCCGTGTTGATATACGATTTTGGTGGCACCTGGTAGTATGTAATGGGTGCAGTCAGGACCTTGTGCAAACGTCCTTCACTCCCCCGTGTTGATATACGATTTTGGTGGCACCTGGTAGTATGTAATGGGTGCAGTCAGGACCTTGTGCAAACGTCCTTCACTCCCCCGTGTTGATATACGATTTTGGTGGCACCTGGTAGTATGTAATGGGTGCAGTCAGGACCTTGTGCAAGCGTCCTTCACTCTGTCTCGTGTTGATATACGATTTTGGTGGCACCTGGTAGTATGTAGTGGTGCAATCAGGACCTTGTGCAAACGTCCTTCACTCCCTCGTGTTGATATACGATTTTGGCGGCACCTGGTAGTATGTAATGGGTGCAGTCATGACCTTGTGCAAACGTCCTTCACTCTGTCTCGTGTTGATATACGATTTTGGTGGCACCTGGTAGTATGTAATGGGTGCAGTTAGGACCTTGTGGAAACGCCCCTCACTCCCCCGTGTTGATATACGATTTTGGTGGCACCTGGTAGTATGTAATGGTGCAGTCATGACCGTGTGCAAACGTCGTTCACTCCCCCGTGTTGATATACGATATTGGTGGCACCTGGTAGTATGTAATGGTGCAGTCAGGACCTTGTGCAAACGTCCTTCACTCCCTCGTGTTTGATATACGATGTTGGCGGCACCTGGTAGTATGTAATGGGTGCAGTCAGGACCTTGTGTAAACGTCCTTCACTCTGTCTCGTGTTGATATACGATTTTGGTGGCACCTGGTAGTATGTAATAGGTGCAGTCAGGACCTTGTGCAAACGTCCTTCACTCCCCCCTGTTGATATACGATTTTGGTGGCACCTGGTAGTATGTAATGGGTGCAGTCAGGACCTTGTGCAAACGTCCTTCACTCCCCCGTGTTGATATACGATTTTGGCGGCACCTGGTAGTATGTAATGGGTGCAGTCAGGACCTTGTGGAAACGTCCTTCACTCTGTCTCGTGTTGATATACGATTTTGGTGGCACTTTGTAGTATGTAATGGGTGTAGTTAGGACCTTGTGCAAACGGCCTTCACCCCCTCGTGTTGATATACGATTTTGGATACGCTATTTTGGGTTGGGTTCAGCGAGCCCAATGGTAGGGTAAGACCTTTGCACCTGACCACTATCAATTAACTCACTCTCCCCACCCAGAGCGAGGTGTGTGCCCTGGGAAGCGTTCACGACAAAGAGAAAGACGTGTTGATATACGATATTGGTACCTGGTAGTATGTGTGCAAGACCTTTGCAAACGTCCTTCACCCTCTTACGATGTTGGCGGCACCTGGTAGTATGTAATAGGTGCAGTCAGGACTTTGTGGAAACGTCCTTCACTCCCCCCTGTTGATATACGACCACTATCAATTAACTCACTCTCCTTGACAGGCATCCCAGATAGCTGAGGTGTGTGCCCTGGGAAGCGTTCACGAAAATAACTTCAAAGAGAAAGATAGAGTAGCAGTGTTCGAGGTAATACATGTCACAAACTTTTCTGCATTCGCCTTTGATTTTGCAAGAAGATAAAAAAGAAACAATTATGATTACTATATCCTACACATTGTACCCTTACCTCGAGCCAATATATATTGTTAAATGTGTGCCATACTGTCATTACAAAGATACCTAGATGAATAGTTGCATGTGAAACAAAAACAAATACAATCAAACCTAACGGAGGTGAATTATTTGTCTAATTGTACATGTCCGGGAAACTTGACAATTACTAACTTTCGCCACTTATCTCGAGTGCGTGAGGTGCGATGGGTCGTAGGTTCGATTACCCCGATGGAACATTTGGCTATTTCTAGTGCGAGTTTTACGACAGGTGTTTGAAAAGCGGTAATTAATAATGTTCTTTTCTGTCTACAAACACGTGGTGCAAAGACCCATTGCAGCTGATCACAGTGGCGGATCTAAGCCCACCCCT
This sequence comes from Gigantopelta aegis, assembly GCF_016097555.1. NCBI lineage: Eukaryota > Metazoa > Mollusca > Gastropoda > Neomphalida > Peltospiridae > Gigantopelta > Gigantopelta aegis. The sequence continues at coordinate 37,342,450 of NC_054707.1, read as the reverse complement.
ATAAATTTTGCGACAGGTGTGTGTGTGTGTGTGTGTGTGTGTGTGTGTGTGTGTGTGTGTGTGTGTGTGTGTGTGAACTCATAATGAGTACAGTAGCTACAATCTGCGAAACATAATACTACACTTATATGTCTTATTATTGTCCTAAATAAATGAATGGAATGTTTAACACCTCAATACATTAAGCTAATCTCTCTCTCTCTCTCTCTCTCTCTCTCTCTCTCTCTCTCTCTCTCTCTCTCTCTCTCTCTCTCTCTCTCTCTCTCTCTCTGTGTGTGTGTGTTTGTGTGTGTGTGTGTGTGTGTTTGTGTGTTATGATCTACAGTTTTGTAAACATTGAAATCTATATTTAGATCTACTTTCAAATGTTGGGGGAGACTCATACCCTTGTCCCTTCCCTTGTTTCAGAATTGGGGGCAGTGACACCTGCTTCCGACGCCCATTATATGCGTACAATACAAGGACGGGAGGGGGGGGGGGGGGGGGTAACTGCTTTCCACTAGTACTGGCGCAAAACCTCAAATTCGGGGGGGGGGGGGGAATTATAGAGATATTCGGGCAAAAGTGCTAACCTAAGACCTTTTTACCAAGTATTTCTACCCTCAAAATTAACTGTAACTCATGTAAAAATGCGTAGTAATTCGTTTGCAACCCTATATAGCTGTTTCGTAAGTAATGCTAATATGAATTCCGGAAAAAAAAGCCTGCCCACCTACAATACTGGGAGCCTGTATATCTATGAAGCTTTTATTAAAACTGTGCGTTTATTTTATTTTAGACTTGTCAAAGTCTAATATTTCTTTTTATCAAGTACACAAAGAATGTATTCTAGCATAGCCATCCGTCCAAGGGGGCATAACTCCGGGAATGTATCCCATTGACCGACTTCCTACAAATGTTACAACAGAAGCAGTCTGCACAATCATACATTTGTTGTGAATATCGTCAAATACTTTTTTGTAGTGATGTATGACCATGTGTTGAACACTTAGTAGGGTAGCGATAAACGTTGTCTTTATTCAAAAACAACAACAAACAAACAAGCGGTTGCGGACAGAAGACAGTAACTGTTGTGCGTCTTATTTGGCTTAGTTTTGCTAGGTCGTCTCGGATTTCTCTCGTTCACCAATGCATGAAGGATAAGCAGCTGAGTTGTGAGGTGCCCAGAAACGCCAAGAAACGTACAATTATGGTGTGACGCTAGTGCAGTAAGGATTTGACGTGTACTGCAGTTATAATTCCATCGTTTGAATGGATCGTCAATTATCCGAAATCGACTTTAAAGGGGCATAAACCGATACGTAAGTTGACGGCTGGTAATTTTAGCTGTAAAGCGCTCCCTTGATGCGCGGTCGGTCTGGGATCGATCCCCGTCGGTGAGCCCATTGGTCGATTTCTCGTTCAAAGCTAGTGCACCACGACTGGTATATCAAAGGCCGCGGTATGTGCTATCCTGTCTGTGGGATGGTGCATATAAAAGATCCCTTGCTACTAATGAAAAATGTAGCGGGTTTCCTCTCTAAGACTATATGTCAAAATTATAAAATTTTGACATCCAGTAGCCGATGATTAATATATCAATGTGTTTTAATGGTATCATTAAACAAAACAAACTTTATAAAAGATCCCTTGCTACTAATGAAAAATGTATCGGGTTTCCTCTCTAAGACTAAATATCATAATTACCAAATATTTGATTTCCAATAGCCGATTATTAATATATCAATGTGCTCTTGTAGTGTCGTTAAACAAAACAAACTTTAAGTTTTAACTTTAATTATTCCAGTTCAGTGTAATGATTCCATGCAATTGTTCATTGTGAAGAAGTTTGTTTTGTTTAACGACAACACTAGAGCACATTGATTTATTAATCTATTGGATGTTAAAGATTTGGTAATTTTGATATAGTCTTAGAGAGGAAACCCGCTAAATTTTTCCATTAGTAGCAAGGGAACTTGTATATGCACCATCCCAGACAGGATAGCACATACCACGGCCTTTGGTGTACCAGTGACTCGTGGTGCACTGGCTGGAGCGAGAAATAGTCCAATGGGCCAACTGACAGGGGTGGATCCCAAACCAACCACGCACCAAGCGAGCGCTTTACCACTGGGCTTCGTCCCGCCCCTGTTAATTGTGATGTTTGTATGTTACCGATTTGAACAATACACTGGTTTACTACCTACCAGAGATTGTTGCCATTTTAAAGATGTTGCCGAATAACGGAGATGTTTTAATGATTAAAATATTACATTTAATAAAAAAAACAAATTCTTCAGCAAAATCTCAGTAGTTATATATTGAGTATGTTTCTGATTGTCCTAATTGTTTGTACTAGGTCAAACTTCATTTTATTTCTTAATTAGAACGACCAGGCTACGTGCTTATAAAACCTATGGGCGGGACGTAGCCCAGTGGTAAAGCGCTCACTTGATGTGCGATCGGTTTGGGATCGATCCCCGTCAGTGGGTCCATTGGACTATTTCTCGCTCCAGCCAGTGCACCACGACTGGTACACCAAAGACCGTGGTATGTGCTATCCTGTCTATGGGATGGTGCATATAAAAGATCCCTTGCTGCTAATAAAAAAGAGTAGCCGATGAAGTGGCGACAGCGGGTTTCCTCCCTCAATAACTGTGTGGTCCTTAACTATTATGTCCGATGCCATATAACCATAAATAAACTGTGTTGAGTGCGTCGTTAAATAAATTATTTCCTTCTAATAGAGTCAGAGGGTTTAACGTCATGGCAACGGCATACAAATTGCATATATGTGACATCATTAGAGATTGAGTCTGGACTCTAAACGTTTTATAAGAATGGGCCCAGAAACACATTGAATATAAAAACACCGATATTTTAAACAAGAAACTGTATTTAGTATGTAATTTTAATCGTTAAACAGATTTTATTTGTCGAAACATACTACTACTACTACTACTACTACTACTACTACTACTACTAGTAGTAGTAGTAGTAGTATCATTACTTCTACTAGTAGTAGTACTATTGCTACTATTAATAATAAACCCTCTGATAGAAGCTTCTTTGACTTATCGCTTAATTTACCATCAACAGAAATAAGCATCATAGAGTCTGTACACAACATCTAAAATACTACTGCTACAACTACTGTTAATACCGCTACTACTACTACTACTACTACTATTACTATTACTACTACTACTACTACTACTACTACTACTACTACTGCTACTACTACTACTACTACTACTGCTATTAGTACTACTACTACTACTGCTATTAGTACTACTACTACTACTACTGCTATTAGTACTACTACTGCTATTAGTACTGCTACTATTACTACTACTGCTATTAGTACTACTACTACTACTACTACTGCTATTAGTACTACTATTACTACTACTGCTATTAGTACTACTACTACTACTGCTATTAGTACAAGAAACTGTATTTAGTATGTAATTTTAATCGTTAAACAGATTTTATTTGTCAAAACATAATTATATAGTAGGACAGCAGGTAAATGGTTTGTTCCTCAAGTGAGTGTTTGGAAGGGCACAGCCCCCATGTTCACATCCTGATTCACATTATTCCTGTCACTACGGGCCTGGCATGAAGTCCATAAACTACTACTACTACTACTACTACTACTGCTATTAGTACTACTACTACTACTGCTATTAGTACTACTACTACTACTACTACTACTACTGCTATTAGTACTACTACTGCTATTAGTACTGCTACTATTACTACTACTGCTATTAGTACTACTACTACTACTACTACTGCTATTAGTACTACTATTACTACTACTGCTATTAGTACTACTACTACTACTGCTATTAGTACAAGAAACTGTATTTAGTATGTAATTTTAATCGTTAAACAGATTTTATTTGTCGAAACATAATTATATAGTAGGACAGCAGGTAAATGGTTTGTTCCTCAAGTGAGTGTTTGGAAGGGCACAGCCCCCATGTTCACATCCTGATTCACATTATTCCTGTCACTACGGGCCTGGCATGAAGTCCATAAACTACTACTACTACTACTACTACTGCTATTAGTACTACTACTACTACTGCTATTAGTACTACTACTACTACTACTACTGCTATTAGTACTACTACTGCTATTAGTACTGCTACTATTACTACTACTGCTATTAGTACTACTACTACTACTACTACTGCTATTAGTACTACTACTACTACTATTACTACTACTGCTATTAGTACTACTACTATTGCTATTACTACTATTACTACTACTGCTATTATTACTACTACTATTACTACTACTGCTATTAGTACTACTACTACTACTACTACTACTATTAATGATAAACCCGCTCATAGAAGCTTCTTTGATTTATCGCTAAATTTACCATTAGTAGAAATAAGCATCATATAGTCTGGACACAACGTCTGGAGACATTAGAGCTTTCAACCAACAAGATATATAAAATTTATACCATGTCAGATGTGCAGGAAAATGTTTAAGTGAAGGCAGACTTCTGCTTAATACCATTATTTTCATTTCTCAATAACCCTGAAAACCCATTATTTTTTCTCTTTTTTTTTCTTCAGACCTCTTTGTCAAATATGGACTTATCCTTAGATACGGTAACTCCCGATGTTTTTGAGACGATTACCATCAAGCGTCGAGTCTACACTCAACAGGACTTGGACAAGGTCTACAATGAAACGCCAACACCGAAAATCTTGAAACAACACATCGGAAATTCATGTCGGTGCACCAAGAACACAGTTTGTAAAGGCATCCTGTCAATGTTACCCATTTTCCATTGCATTAGGTGGTATAAGTGGAGACAGAACCTGGTCAGTGATACACTGGCTGGTCTTTCTGTTGCCTTCATGCAGCTACCAATAGGTCTCGCCATGGGTATTCTTTCATCACTTAAACCTATTTATGGGTTGTACAGCACGTTCTTTGGAATTGTCTTTTATGCAATCTTTGGCACATCTCGACATATGTCATTTGGAACGAATGCTGTATTGTCTCTTCTAACTGCCACTATAGTTGAAAGGGAGGCCGATTTAAAATATGGTGGTGGTGGTGGTGGGATTCCTTCAAACCTAAGTGCGGTTGACCCAGCTTTAGAAAATGAAATACTGCAGTACAAAGTGGGTGTCGCAATGGCTGCCGCTTTCATGTCTGGACTAATTTTACTTGTGATGGGTTTACTGAGATTCGGTTTTATCACCAGCTATCTTTCCGTCTCATTCGTTGGTGGATTTACAACGGCAGCAGCATTTCACATCGCGACCAGTCAAGTCAGCAAAATATTGGGCATAAAGGTCGGAGGACACACTGGACCCGGAAAAATCGTTCTCGTGTATGTGGACATAATTAAGAACATTGCAAACACAAATGTTGGGGATCTCATTGTTGGCTTGATAAGCATGGCCATTTTGTTAGGTGTGAAGGTTGGAATCAACGAACGTTATGGGAAGAAAATGAAAATGCCTGTGCCTATAGATCTCATAATTGTTATTACTGCAACAATAATTTCACATTTTGCAGAGTTTGAAAGACGCTTCGGAATTTCTGTAGTAGCACATATTCCATCTGGAATGCCTGTACCACGTCTACCAGATGTAAGTGCATTAGGTAGAATCGGCCAAGACAGCTTCATAATCGCTATACTGGCTTTTGCTATGTCAATATCCATGGCAAAGCTTTGTGCTACTCTGCATAGCTACGAAATAGACAGCAACCAAGAGTTAGTAGCCTATGGAGCAACCAACCTGCTCGGATCATTTTTTCAGTGTTTTCCAATGTGTGTGGCACCACCAAGAACCATGCTTCTTAGTTCGCTTGGAGCCAAAACAACGCTGAATGCGATTCCAACTGCCATATTTATGCTGGTAGTGTTGCTGGTGGCGGGTCCACTCTTCGTCTCTCTTCCAGTAACTGTTTTGGCAGCAATGATTATCGTAGCAGTGAAGAATGTACTGCTTCAAGTGAGACAACTCCCTAATCTTTGGAAGGTCTGCAAATCAGATTTTGTGATTTGGCTGGTAACAGTAATAGTTTGTATTCTAGTTGATCTTGATATTGGTATTATCGTAGGAGTGGGAACATCCGTATTTACAGTCATCGTCCAGAGTCAGTTTTCGTCTGGGCGACTGGTTGGAGTCTCAGAACAAGAAGACATTTACCTCGACCTCAAGGGTCACAAAAATATCAAAGAACTGAAAGGAATAAAAATATTTTATTTCAACACAACGCTGTTTTTTGCCAGCGTGGAAAGATTTAAATCTCAGCTTTTTCAGAAAACGTTTAATCCATTACATTTTGAGATGGGTAAGTGTATTATTGTTGATGGTTCAAATGGCAAAACAATGTCAAACAGTGTAAACGAAGACAAAAACTGGATACATCATATCATTATAGACTGCTCAGCAATGACCTACATTGACACGGCTGGTGTAAATGTCCTTAAGATGGTCATTACTCAATACAGGAGAGCTGGGACAGAAGTATGTTTAGCAAACTGTTGCCGTTCGATGTTGGTTGTGTTGGACAGTGCTCAGGTTTATGACATCCTGCCTAAAGATCATGTTTTCTTCAGTGTACACGACGCTGTGACCACAGCAGCTGGAGCTAGGTTATTTGTGGTGAAACTGTAGGCTAATATGACATTCCGTTGGATCTGATTATGGTAACATGACTGTCCCTGGGATGTGGAAGGCACATATGGGTCGGTATTAGGACATTTCACCGGTTTTTACCCTTGGTCACAACCATCATTTTCAGTGCACATGGCAGATATGCCACATATTTTTAAATAATATTATACTTCCTAACACTAATCAAACAATATACCAAATAGCTCGTGTTCAAATAAGATGGAAATCATGTATGTTAATTAAACGGTTTTCAATTAAATGTCAGTTTTGTATGGTATTTTGGGGGAGGGCCGTAAGGTTTAAAAGGGGCAGCTATAGTCAGGGGTCGAAAATGGCTGAAATTATTTCCAGATCTTAGGTCCGGCAAGCCTCAAATTCTGCTGGACCGAATTTAACCTGCCGGACCAAACATGAACATAAAATATTTAAAAGCAAAATAATTGCCTTTCTTGCCCACTGGACAGGGTTATCCAGCTTTTGCACGGTGATAGAAAAATCTGTCTAACCCTAGGGCTAGATAAATCTGTCCGACCCGAGGGCTACACGATTTCTACATACGCGTGACGTCATAACTCATGTTTTACGACGATTGATGTCATAACTCATGCTTTTCAGAATTCTAATAATGTGGACTATATTTCTCCGCATATGATAAAAGGAGTTTGTAGGTGAAATATTTATGAATCGTTCTACAATAAACAAAGCGTAGCTTACAACATTAATGTTTTGTTACTGTAATTAAATGGGCAAAAAAAAGAATCAATCACCGTTGTGGGGTATAGATAAGGCAATTCCAACCCTCGGGACAAAAACATTTTGTCCCTCGGGTTGGAATTGCCTTATCTATATCTCACAACGGTGATAGATTCCCGTAGTCCGACGGGAGAAAGATAGAAATATCTCTCGACCCGTGGTGATGTTGACCGGCAAAAATCGGTTGTTACAGTAGTATTTCAACCACTGGCAGCTATAGACCTAGTACTCGTATAGTAGATGCAAGGTAGAAATATGGAAACTACCGTAGTGAAAATTGCATTAGCATGTATTACATAATTACAGGAGGCAAGACGTAGCCCAGTAGCTTGATGCACATTCAGTCTGGGATCGATCCCAGTCGATGGACCCATTGGGCTATTTCTCGCTCCATCCAGTGCACCACGACTGGCATATCAAAGGATGTGGTATGTGTATATGTCACGGGGATTCTATAATACCCGTAACTGAATAAACACGATTGTCCAAATATCTCTCCTGACTGTATATCTATTAGATCTCTCTGTAACGGGCGGTTAGACCCTAATGTGGCTCGTCTAGGCATGATCAGAGATACGATCTTATATAAGTATATATTATTATAGCACGTTTAGTTCATTAGAAAACACAACAAAAACACAATACACTTTGGAATCTGTATTAACCTACGCTGACAAATATACTGCCGCAGTAGTTAATTAATAACAACAATAATAACAACCCAGAACTGATCACTTAATTAGTTAATCTCTAGGTGTTTAGTTTACACAATATGCTAATCACTTCACCGTGACACAACACCCACACGTGTGATAATTGAGAAACGCTAACACACACACGTGTGATAATGGAGAAACGCTTCCAGAGGAACTTAATTAATAAAGGAATTACAACACTATTCCTAACTGGTTAATGTTTAATTAACCCTAACTACTCATTCAATAACCTTGTAATACAGAATTAATACTGGTACCTATCACAATAAAGACAATAACCTACAGTTTACCTAGGTCCTCTAGGATGACTGGCTAAGCTTTATATATATATATATATATATATATATATATATATATATATATATATATATATATATATATATATCAGAACGGTGAGCCTACAGAATACTGCGTCAGATGACCGGCAGCACCGTCTAAATAATATTGGTATAATACAGTATTAAAATATTTAAAGTCACATCAATCACATCAAGGTTATACACAGAGCAGAAAATATATATTTACCAAAGTCCCGTCTGAACTAATATAGATCGTTCAGTGGACGGACAGCGATCCCCTGGAGCCTTCCTATCGTTTTCTCCTCGATATCTCTAAATCCTAGCTATTTATTCAAAACTCTCAGAGACAGCGAATATCGCCTGGGGGTACATCGCGGCACCGAATCCCTACAAGTGCTATTTCCACCGTGACCAACGGAATGTCATATTAGTCTCAGATCGTCAGACTTAATGTCGCCAGTTCGCTAGAGATTCCACGGTCGCGCGGAGGTATTACGTAACTACTGGCCACATGGCCTCCGCCCCTGACTGGGTGTGTATTAGAAACTGCACACGGCCGTCGCGCAGAGGTATCACGTAACAAGTTGCCCACCTGGGCTAAGTGCATTTGGAACTGCACACGGCCTGCTAAAACAATTAATATCGCCACAGGCAAAAAGAAATGAAGAGCATGTACCGTCACAGTATATAAAAGACCCCTTGCTAATAATGAAATATACGGGTTTCCTTTCTAATATTATATGCCAAAATTACCAAATGTTCACATCCAATGATTAATAAATCAATGTGCTCTAGAGGTGTCGTTAAACAAAACAAACGTACTTCTTTCTTCTTTTAACATAATTATAAACGTCTCTAAAAACATCCAGCTGACAGCTATAGGACTCATACCCTCATTAAAAACCAATTAGTTGTTTTCATCCGTTAAACGACGGATTTTGGGGGGTTTTGAAAATGGGGTTACGCACCCCTAACATGCTGTGGAACCCAAGACCGTAGCTAGCGGGGAGGGGGGGGGGGGGGGGGGGAATTTGTCCCCCCAGAAAACAAATCCGAAAAACATAGAAATTTAAAGAAAATTATCTTCTTAACCGTTTAAGGAGTTTTAGAGTATTAACTACTCAGTTGCCCCGCCCCCTCTTCCTTCGAAACAAAAAATCCTAGCTACGGCCCTGGAACCGCAGTTGATTATTATATGTATTATGCATATAATGTTAAATAAGATTGATTTAATTAATCTAGCAAACTTTTGTATACTTAATGCAAGTAAATGGTTCTTTTTCGTCTTAAAAATAGGGGTTTATTATAATAAAAAATTAGTGGACAAATTTATAGGATTAATGCTATTAAAGGTATTTTATCTCCAAATAAGGCTTATAGTTAACAAATTTATGTTCAATGTGCCAATTTTTAAGGTCTTCTGTCAATTTGTGCTGAACAGAGTTATTTCCCCTTAACAGGAAATCTTGATTTCATATGTTGTAGGTTCTATTGCCGATGTTAACGTTTACTAATAAAACTGATATAAGCAGCGTATCAACACACCCAGGAAGTACAGCAATAAAAAGTGTGGCACCTCACATCTTATCTACCTGCAAGAAAATGGGGGGTCACGTATCATTTAAGAGATTTAATTAATGTTTTTAATAGCAACCGTAATTTTTGCTGAAAATTGCAGTTCCATTTTTAGTTTCATCCTCTGGTGTATACTGCATAACAACTGTATAACAAATAAAAGTGTATTTATTTATTTATTTATTTATTGTAAATGGATAATAGTATTTGCACAAATAATCAATGTCACATATTACTACCAATCACACCAACAGCTGCTTTTACTCTGTAAATATTAGACGGTGTACATTGAACTTTGACACGGAACTCTCTTCTTTGGTACTATGCAACCTGTAAGTCACAGTCACAATGATATGGGGACAAAGAAAAATATATAATTGAAAACCTTTTGGCAAAGCAGTATAAGTTTTTGTTTGGCCATAATTTTTGCATCCTGTTATGTACTATCAGGCACTGCGGAGCATGGGGGCTGGGGAGGCTTTAGCCCCCCCCCCCCCCCCCCCCCCCGACACTAATTCTGAAACAAAACGATTATTGATAGTAAATCGTAAGGCAGAGATGAATTTTACTTGTAGAAATTTTGCACTGCGCCCTCGATCTGTCAGCCCCCCCCCCCCCCCCCCCCCCCCCCCCCCCCCCCCCCCCCCCCCCCCCCCCCCCCCCCCCCCCCCCCCCCCCCCCCCCCCCCCCCTCCCCCCCCCCCACCCCCCGCCCCCCCCCCTACTTGCTACCGCCGTGCCTGACAATTAAGAACTTACAAAACTTATTCCATATTCTACCCATTCAAAGTTACATCCACACTTTTGCCGTGGACTCAATGATGGACGTGCTTGAACCCTAATTTGATGTAGCACGTTAACATATATTCTTGGTTCATGCAAACTGCACTGACAATACCACTGCAACTGAAAGAAATCTAATGAATTTCATAAACAGTTAGACACCATGATATTTTCACATAAAGGACATCTCTCTAAATAATAATTTATTTTTATACTTAAGTGTTTCCATCAAGGGGGCAGTGGTAAAGCGCTCGCTCGATGCGCGGTCGGTGTGGGATCGACCCCAGGCTATATCTCGTTCCAGCCAGTGCACTACGACTGGTATATCAAATGCCGTGGTATGTACTACCCTGTCTGTGGGATGGTGCATATAAAAGATCCCTTGCTGTTAATCGAAAAGAGTAGCCCATGAAGTGGCGACAGCGGGTTTCCTCTCAATATCTGTGTGGTCCTTAACCATATGTTCGACGCCATATAACCGTAAATAAAATGTGTTGAGTGCGTTGTTAAATAAACCATTTCCTTCCTTCCTTATCAGACAGCAATTAGGTTTAACCAAACGAGACACTTATGGGAAGTGTGGTATTATCACTGCTGAATTGGCTGGAATACGTAATTCATTTACCAGACTTAGTATGTTTATTTAGCATAATCGATGTCAGCATGCTGGTGGTATTTTATTTGTTTCATAAAATAAAAAAATCATTAAGAATGAGCACTAGCACACCAATGTGTAGTGAAGATGGAGAGTTTCAAAACTGATGCATTCGTTATTGGCAGAGTTAGCTAGTTCTGTAAACATACCCAAGAAAATGGTCATATAAGACAGATTCCCGTGACCACAGCATGTACCAACAAGATCTTTTGACTCTACCCTGGAGAGTACATAAACACGCAGGGGAAGTCTCATTGGTATCCGTCATTGTTGAACAATGTTCGGTGTCAGAAAAAAAAATTGTTGATGCTGAAAACATATTTTACCTGCAGTGTTTTGCAATTATACTGATAATTATTTTACTAGTGCCACATTCATAAGTAGATACCATAACTAGAAAAGGGTTTTAGAATTTAAATATTTGACTATCAATTAAAAATATACTCTTCAAAAAAAGTAGGGGAACCTGAAATATTAATGTTAATATCAACTATTAGACCGAACATACGTGATGACCACAGAAATCCTAGTAAAGAACGTTCAGGTCTGTTTATCAACACACCGAAACACATTCTATAGTCTGCACATGCATCACGCAGTTGCCCCGTACACGTCCGTGGGGTGTCATTCTCGAGTTTGAACATTTCAAGGAAGGTCCATTAATCACTGTGGAACATTATTTCTGTCAATCTTTTTCATTCTGTTGATCATACAGTTGTTATTGTTTTGTTTTTAGTCTTTTTTTTTGCTTGAATGTGCGATTTACTGATAAAAAAAAAAGTCAACTTTCAAATTTCACTTCTGACCCAAATCGTCCTTCAAGATCTTTGGTGGTCATAAAACCTACTGTAACACTGAACTACCGGTTGTATTGTTTGCCCAATTAATTCACCATTATCATATAACCATTCCCCACAGCTAATATACCTTACAGTTTTGCCAATTGTAAATTCTTATTAGAGTTCCTCTACTTTTTGTTTTGAAGAGTATATATGGGGTTGGTGTTTTTTAACTGCACCTAATAACAGGAAAACTACGGCTGAAGGTGATACTTTTTTATGAGTTTACGTGTTCTATAAGACAATTTCAGATTGACCCTGTATTAACTTTTATTCCGCATTTAATTACCATTAGCATACGCTACGACTCCGGACCCCTATGCACCCATGATCAAAGAAATACTATTAAATACATGCATATACTTTGGTTGTAATGTAAAAAGGAGTTTGGCGTTAATACATGTTTACACTATTTTTTCAAACGTATATCCATTGTTATTATAGTCCAGATGATATGTGAATGAATCCTGCATTTAATAAAAGCTTGACACTTGGCACACACATACTACACTATTAATTTTAAGATTGGAGGCATTCTCAATACGACCTCTGTTGGCGGTGGCGGCCATTTTTAAAAACGAAGTAGGAGGACGTGATAATACCAGGATGGCTAGTTTTGCTGGCTTCTAGGGGTTCGACGTCGCAGAAAGACCCGCCGCCCGCTGTTGAACAACTTGTCCCCTCAACACACGCCCCTCTTTCACCCTTCCCGATAGATTCCTTTTGGGACATATCATCCTGTGTGCGCAACATAAAACTAAAGTAGCTCCTTTCCACACCTTCTCAGCATATTTCCACACACACACACACACACACACACAGAGAGAGAGAGAGAGAGAGAGAGAGACAGAGACAGAGAGAGAGAGACAGAGCCAGACACACACACGCCGACACACACACTCTCTCTCTCTCTCTCTCTCTCTCTCTCTCTCTCTCTCTCTCTCTCTCTCTCTCTTCTCTCTCTCTCTCTCTCTCTCTCTCTCTCTCTCTCAACACACACACGCACTCGTGGAAGTAGTTCCAAGCAAACTGGCTCAAAATTAAAGAGTATCTTTCAGCTGTCAGTATAGAAATTTTGAACTTTTTGAATAATATCTACTAATAGATGAAAACATTTCATCCCAACATTAACCTAGTTACGACAGAAACATACAAAGTGGCATATAATTACCGAAATTGAAACTTTTCTATTAAGATAAAATAACCGTTGACAGAAGACCTAAAAACAATAGGCACAATAAACATTTGATAACTTTAAGCCTTATTTTTTGTTAAAATAACTTTATTAGCATAACCTCTATAAATGTTTTCACTATATTGTCATTATAATTTTAAAGTACACGTTTATATCATTTTAGAAACGTTTGCTAGATTGATTAAAACCATCTTATTAGACATTATACACATAATACATATACTAGTAATAATGAACCACTGTTCCTGGGGAAGCGTCTTAGGAGTGTACAACCCCCATCTTAAAATACCTCCAAAATCCATCGTTTAAAGAATGAATATAATTAATTTGTATTTAGTGGATATTATGACACCTTTTCACTTGACATTTCTTACACACCCGTTGGTGCGAAAATTATGCAATATTTTGATAACACATAGGTTGTTTACATACGTACGTGTTAACAATTTCAAGACATACGACTGGCTGATCCTAGGTGATTACCAGGTCACCAGTGTTATGCATCCAATGAAAAACAACACAGTGGAATTAGATTACACTGTGACGTATATATATATATTATAAAATATATAGTTTACCTGACAATCCTGCGCGTAAGTTACCTACAAGTGCAACCGCTGTATATAACTTTTAGTCGAAAAAGATGTTAAAATTTGCTTAAAACCTGGTTTTTGAGGATATGTAAGAAACAGAATAATACATTCGTGTCCGTTAGATACCATTTATCTCAAAACTCGTTTAAAAACGTATCAAACTCGCTTTCGCTCATTAAATACATTTTAAAACAATTCGTGAGATAAATGGTATCTAACGGTCACTCATGCATTATTCTCTATACATACTTTACATATTATTTGAACATGAGCTATTTTAAATAGACATAGTTATCGTCAGAGTTTAAAGATCTTCAACTGACTTTACAGCCACTTCACTTTGATCATGTTCTTCCTTCAAAACATCACAGAAAACAGATGTGTTGGTGGTAGGCATCAGCCTTTACTACAGTGGCTTATAATTCGGGCAAATCCTACCCCAACCCACCCCTAATGTTTGTACATTTGTATTTAACAACTGGTGGATATAAATCCCAAATGGCTACATTAGTTTTGAGCCGAGTGTTTGACAGTACAAATACCTAGCTACCGGTGTAGGTGCTTCTATTTATGTAGAAGCCACTGGCCGAGTGGATAAAACGCTAGATATTATATTGTCAATTTATAGAATATCAAGTTTTAAAAGACGTGTAATAGCTGAATCAAGAGGGTCAAATATCAATCTGGTCAGAATTTTTAAGCACTACATGCGCCAGTTCTTTGGATTACTTTTGAACCAATATCGTCATAATAAACTTTCTGTTTTACTAATAAATATATTAAAGATAATATATTTCTTGACTTGAACGATGATGCATTAATCTTTAAATATCCTCTTGAAAATTATTATTAGCAGTCAATATACTTCAGACTTATAAGGTGGTAGTAAAGTTTAACTAATTTTATAAGTTTGTTTCGTGTGTGGTTGTTTGTGTTTGCTATTTTATTTTATTTTTTATTATATTCAATCATATACATGTTGTATTTATAGAGGATAGTCCCCGAGTGTCTTGTGATATCATAATTTATCAGCACGAGTTGATAAAAGTATGAAATCCGAGTGCTGATAAATTGTGACCGGCCTCGGTGGTGTCGTGGTTAGGCCATCGGTCTACAGGCTGGTAGGTACTGGGTTCGGATCCCAGTCGAGGCATGGTATTTTTAATCCAGATACCGACTCCAAACCCTGAGTGAGTGCTCCGCAAGGCTCAATGGGTAGGTGTGAACCACTTGCACCGACCAGTGATCCACAACTGGTTCAACAAAGGTCATGGTTTGTGCTATCCTGCCTGTGGGAAGCGCAAATAAAAGATCCCTTGCTGCCTGTCGTAAAACAGTAGCCTATGTGGCGACAGCGGGTTTCCTTTAAAAAAACAGTGTCAGAATGACCATATGTTTGACGTCCAATAGCCGATGATAAGATCAAAAAATCAATGTGCTCTAGTGGCGTCGTTAAATAAAACAAACTTGTTTTTTTTTGATAAATTGTGATATCACAAGACACGAGGGGGTATTCTTTTTATCATCTATTATCATTCTTTTCATTTGCGACAGTTGTAAACAATGTCAGTAATGTGGTTTAATGTCAGCAGTAGACTCGTTAACTAGCAGAACGGCAGTGGTGTGACGTCACCAATGGTAGGTTTAGCGCTGAAACAAACACAGTGACGTAACAAAACATTGTCTTGTTATTAAAATTTTACCAATCAAGATTTTAAGAAGCGATATCTCCGCAGGAGATATCGCAAATTATAGTGCCAGCGATATCTCCTACAAAAGCCTTTAATGGATGATAAATGTATGTATTATGTTGATATTGTAAATAAATATATGTATTTTTTTTTTTTTTAATGACGCTAAAGTGTCCAATGCCACGCGAATCAGTGCAGTAGGTTCGAAACCTGCCAAATGACACTTGCTATTTTTACATATTATAACATTAATCAGAACTCTTGGTGTATTCTATGATCGATGTTAGAAATCATACTATTAGTATTTCAAAAGTTGTGGCATATCTAAAATGTACATTGAACATGGACGAAATCACTGGTGGAAAAGAAGAGAGACAAATGTCCTGATACCGAACCATATGCTTCTTCTATATCAAACAGACGTCCATGTTCATCATAATCAAGTTTTAAACAATTTTATTTCAGCCTACAGTTTCACTACAAATAATCTCGCTCCAGCAGCTTTGGTCACAGCGTCGTGTACACTGAAGAAAACATGATCTTTTGGCAGGATGTCATAAACCTGAGCTCTGTCCAACACAATCAACATACAGCGGCAACAGTTTGCAAGAAATACTTCTGTCCCAGCTCGCTTGAATTGCTTAATGACCATCTTAAGGACATTTACACCAGCCGTGTCAATGTAGGTCATAGCGGAACAGTCTATAATGATGTGATGGATACACGTTTCATTGTCGTTTATACCCCTACCAATCTCAAAATTTAATGGATTAAACGTTTTCTTAAAAAGCTCCGATTTAAATCTGTCCACGCTGGCAAAAAATAATTGTGTGTTAAAGTAAAGTATTTTTACCCCGTTCAGTTCTTTGATATTTTTGCGACCCTTGAGGTCGAGGTAAATGTCTTCTTGCTCTGAGATTCCAACCAGTCGCCCAGATGAAAACTGACTCTGGACGATGACTGTAAATATAGATGTTCCCACTCCTACAATAATGCCAATATCAAGATCAACTAGAATGCAAACTATTACTGTTACCAGCCAAATCACAAAATCTGATTTGCAGACCATCCAAACATTAGGAAGTTGTCTGACTTGAAGCAGTACATTCTTCACTGCTACGATAATCATTGCTGCCAAAAGAGTTACTGGAAGAGAGACAAAGAGTGGACCCGCCACCAGCAACACTACCAGCATAAATATGGCAGTTGGAATCGCATTCAGCGTTGTTTTGGCTCCAAGCGAACTAAGGAGCATTGTTCTTGGTGGTGCCACACACATTGGAAAACACTGAAAAAATGACCCGAGCACATTGGATGCTCCGTAGGCTATTAACTCTTGGTTGCTGTCTATTTCATAGCTATGCAGAGTAGCACAAAGCTTTGCCATGGATATTGACATAGCAAAAGCCAGTATAGCGATTATGAAGCTGTCTTGGCCGATTCTACCTAATGCATTTACATCTGGTAGACGTGGTACAGGCATTCCAGATGGAATATGCCCAACCACAGAAATTCCGAAGCGTCTTTCAAACTCAGCAAAATGTGAAATTATTGTTGCTGTAATAACAAGAGTCAGATCTATAGGTATAGGCATTTTCATTTTCTTCTTATAACGTTCATTGATTCCAATCTTCACTCCTAGCAAAATGACCATGCTTATTATGCCAACAATGAGATCTCCAACATTTGTGTTTGCAATGTTCTTAATTATGTCCATATACACGAACACTATTTTTCCAGCTCCAGAGTGACTTCGTACATTGATGCCTAATATTTTGCTGACTTGACTGGTCGCGATGTGAAAGGCTGCTCCCGTTGTAAATCCACCAACAAATGAGACAGAAAGATAGCTGGTGATAAACCCTAATCTCAGTAAACCCATTACAAGTAAAATTAGTCCAGTCATGAAAGCAGCAGCCATTGCAATACCAACTTTGTACTCCAGTCTTTCATTTTCGATAGTTGAGTCTACTGCACTTAGGTTTGAAGGAATGTCTACATCACCATATTTTAAATCGGCCTCCCTTTCCACTATAGTGGCAGTCAGAAGAGTCAATACAGAATTCGTTCCAAAGGAAACATGGCGAGACGTGCCAAATATTGTATAAAATAATATTCCAAAGAATGAGGTGTACAACCCATAAATGGGTTTAAGTGATGAAAGAATACCCATAGCGAGACTTACTGGTAGATGCATGAAGGCAACAGACAGACCAGCCAGTGCATCACTGACCAGGTTCTGTCTCCACTTATACCACCTAAAGAAATGGAAAATGGGTAACATTGACAGGATGCCTTTACAAACGGTCTTCTTGTTGTACTGACATGCCTTTCTGGTGCGTTCTTTCAAGGTTCTAGGCGTTGGCGTTTCATTGTAGACCTTGTCCAAGTCGGGTTGTGTGTAGACTCGACGCTTGATGCAAATCGTCTCAAAATCATCATCGGGAGTTACGGTATCCAAGGACAATTCCATAGTTGCCGAAAATTGCAGTCTGAAAAACAAAGTGTGATCAGGGTTATTGTGAAACGCAAATAAAGGTCAAGCTATTGTTGTCATCCGCCGCCTGTCTTAAGAAGACACTTAAAAATGTTCTTGTATGTCTTATATGGTACAAACTGCCTTGTACATCTAAAAACAAAACAAATTAAATTGAGAAATAGAGAACAGAAACTGTGGTATGTCTTGTCGGTGGAAGGCGACATTTTTGTGATGTTGTGTTAAGATTATGTGATGCCTATTTCTGTTAGTCGAAGATTCTATAAGCGGATTTAGGAAGGCATTATTGTTATTGTTATTTAAATACATAGAAGCGTGATGGTAACTTCCTGACGAATCCTACTTACCCAATATTATCAATGTTAATAATGCTGCACATATTAGTTTTCTGGTGTATTTTGTGTTCTTCATGCCAATCCCGTAAAAACCTGGAGAATCGGGGTGGGAGTGGGCCTGCTCATTTGCATACACCCATTTAAGGACCAAACAATGTACCCTTTATCCTACTATATTAGTCCCAAAATTAAACTGTTCATGGATTACATGTTTTGATGGTTTCACAGGTCCAGTTAAGCACATCATGTGAAGTGAAGAAGATGCTGTTGTCTGTGACATCACTGCTGCAAACCATCACGTGTACTGGGAATGATGTATAAAAATTAGCATGTTAATAACTGGTGTGTCCACTAGCTGCGTAGGTGACTGCAGTGCATTTTCTGTTTCACAGACGTGTATGGAAGCTTGCAGAATACAATTCCATATAGCGATGAGTTGCACCTCCAAATCAGTACGTTGTCTGGTGAAGTTTGTAAGTAACTGAGTTGTCATTGCATCTCGATCTTATGCGATCAAGCTACGTAGATGATCATGCTTTAGATTTGGAGTCGGTTCTGTTGAAAAATACCACAATCTTAATCAGGTCTTCTTTGGTGCCCCAAAGTTTGTCTGTAAAACCTTGCTTGGTTGTACATGGGGCAAGACTGCAGGGAGTGCTCTGGGTATCCCGTTCAACACATGCTCAATGGGGAACAAATTGTCCGTGATGTTGATGACATCACAAGAGACCACCACATGAGACATTACAAGAGCTTAGTAACGTCAATGACCAGATAACCGTTGCATTCATATGGGCAATTGCACGGTAACTGACGCCACATTTTCCACCCATTTTAATTTTTTATACCTGTATTTTGGTTGCTTATGTATCCAAGCATGCCTTGCTGTTATGTTCATATGCGTACGGGATACCATTTTTGAAGGGGGGGGGGGGGGGGGGGGGCAGGCTAATTTTAGCTCTAATTAAACGAAAATGCCCGAATCTGGATAACAACATTTCTTAATATTAGCATTACTACCAAACAGCTATATAGGGTTGCAAACAAATGATTACGCATTTTATCATGGATTACAACTAATGTTGCGGGTGATGAACTTGATGCCACCTATTCATAGATAATAATGGAAATAGATTGTAAAAAGGTCTCAGGTTAGCACATTTCCCCCGAATATCTCTTATTATTTTTGACCGAATTACAGGTTTGGCTCCAGCATTAAAAGGGTTTGCCACCCCTTCCCTCCTGCCCTGTGTCTCGTACGCGTATGGTTATGTTCATATCTGAAGACCATAGGCTACGTAATGCTGCAACAAAAATTCATCTTACGTGATCTTTGGTGACCATTTAATTACTAGTGATTGACATAATAAAAATGGAACTTTTTTTAATGTCATTCACTGTTAATTAACTAGCTGCCAAACTCTATGGGTTTTTTTTTTTTTTTTTTTTTTTTTTTTGGGGGGGGGGGGTTATGTTAGTAGCCTATTGAGAGCTTATTGTCATCAGATATGAAAGTAACAGCAAGTAATGCATGAATGCAATAGTGACAGAAATACAGGTATTTGAAATTCAAACAATGTTAACGTAAAATTACCCATATGATGTCGGTTGCAGTGGCAGTTTTAACAATTACGTTGACATCGAGTGGATTTTAGGCTTTAGTTAATAGGGCACCAACCATCTGCACTGGTTTCACAATCATTCACGGCACACAAGTGAAAAACGTTTTACATAAATCGGTCTGTTGTGTTAAAATGTCTGCTGATTTTGTGCTATTCGCATTCGTAAGTTTAATCTAATTATCATGATTGTTTTATAGACTGGAATTTTTTGTCAAAAAAGACCCCATTACATCTCTTAAGTGGTCTTCAAATATCGCTCAGGACTATGGAATAAGCTATAAAAAGATAATTAATTATATTACTGGAAAAAATTAAATAAAGGAGGGAACGTACCTTGAGAGAGAAGTGAGTACATAACCAACAATGGCAATTTTTGTCATGTACAAAACATTTGAAACCCCCGTTTTTGACGAATGACACCACGTTACTATTATGATACTATCGAAGTAATTAAGCAAGGGTTGATTTCATGTTACTTAACCCAACTAGTAAAACGTGACACTTGCAACTATGACAATGCATCCTTTATATTGCAAGGCTAACGCAAGCGGGCGAAGTGAACCAAAACGTCGCTTTGACCAGCTTGATTTGAGTGCCAGTCAATGTAAGGCGAAATCCGTGTTGCCTTTTTAAAATAGTACACAATGATGAACTTGAGGAACACCCATTTATAGATAATAATTAAGTGTTAAGTGTCTGAGAGTTCGAAGCAACACTGGCGCCACAAAATCTGGCCACAGACTCACAGATATGCAGTCTAGCCCAGACAACGTCCGTGTAGGGTATATACTACCAAATCAAATCCCATAGACGACAATACTAACATATGTGGCTAAAACTCCTACCTGCAGCGTATCAACCGACATAAACCCCACGGATATAAATACTACCACCCCTCACACTTAAAGTGAATCAGAAAAAATTGGGGGTCAAGCTGCTCGTTTCTGAGACAACGGGTAGTGTCTATGACTACCCTAGTTCCGCACAAAATTCGAGTACTTTTTTTTACAGGTACCCCATACATGTTTCAAGCACACGGCTACTTGACACATTGGTACTAGATGAAATAAAATAGCTTTTTTTTTTTACCCAGATGAAACTATTATTTTTTACAACCAACACACTCACATTTATAACCAATCACAGGACTTGTGGTGTTCACTTCTCTATCAAAAGTTTGGTGCACCTCTAACTTTGACCCAGCCGGAAGTTATTTGGTTTAGTACTACCTATACTGATAACATACATTTTTCAAAAAGTGTCCAGCTATGTGTCTTTATGACAACCAGGATCTGGTGTATTCTGACATAAACTTGACAACCTCACTGAAACTGTTTCTACAGTGCAACCTAATATAATGTACACCTCAAAAAGCATATATATTGCATATAGTTTTGTACAAATGCAATATGTCATATTAAACAAAATGTTTTAAAATAAAAACTGTTGAAGATATTTACTTTCAGTTGGGTGTGTACTCAGGTATATATGTAGAGACAACAAAGATAGTCAGAGTCTTTATTATAAACCTTAACAATTATGTATATTTGTGTGCGTATCTCTCTCTCTCTCTCTCTCTCTCTCTCTCTCTCTCTCTCTCTCTGTCTCTCTCTGTCTGTCTCTCTCTCTCTACCCACACACATACGCACACACATACGTATTCAGTGGTCTCTCCAGTATTCAGGAAAGGGATGGAAGGAATCGGTAGAGCTGGTTCCACTTATATAAGTTATAGAAAGGGATGGTACCTAAGATTTGCAGGGTACAAGTACTTCAAAAATGTCTTGTAAATGACAATGAACCTGAATACTCTGGTAGTTCAAGATGATGGCATGACTTGTGAGTTTGGATGGCGGCCTAAATAAACGGATGGCGGATATTACTAACGCTGCCAATGGATGGCGGGTGTATTGGAAATTAGTCTTAAAAAATGACGGGTCCGCCATTGCTTATGACATGTAGCAAGACCCCAGATTATATACATATACTCAAAAAAAGTAGGGGAACTATAATAAGAATTTACAATTGCCAAAATTGTAAAGTATAATAGCTGTGGGGAATGGTTATATGATAACAGTGAATTAATTGGGCAAACATTACAACCGGTAGTTCAGTATTACAGTAGGTTTTATGACCACCAAAGATCTTGAAGGACGGGTGGGGTCAAAAGTGAAATTTGAAAGTTTACGGGGTTTTTTATCAGTAAATCGCAAATTCAAACAATAACAACTATATGATTAACAGAATGAAAATGATCGACAGAAATAATGTTCCACGGTGATTAATCGACCTTCCTGCGTGATGCACCTGCAAACTATGGAATGTGTTTCGGTGTGTTGATAAACAGACCTGAACGTTCTTAAGCGGCCCTCACATATCAGCCGGCGTCCGCACGATTTTTGTAATCGCAGGAGTCGCTGGGGGATTTAGAGCTTGTGGATGGATCGGGCAAATTTCATGTCTGCGACGTGTGCCCTCACATATTAGACGGGGCCCGGGCGATGCCCTTTAAACATTGGATCGCAGTGGAGACAGTGCAGCCGCCAGGGCGTCGGCCGGACACACCTAGATAGTCTGGCAGGCTGATCAAAGAACAGATCGGTAGGCGTCCTGGCGGAACCCGCACGGGCGACTGGTGATTGGTGTCGGGCTGCCCCCTGGCGTCCGCGCCTCGAGTATATATAGATGCATTGTATAAAGTTGTGGGGGTCCCGGTAACGAGCTACTCTTGGCGTACTAAAATTCAGGCCTTCTAGAATACGGTGGCCCGATGCCCGAGGCCAGTGTTTCTGGGATTCGGGCCAGTAAAAGTTACTTTGTGCAATCCCATGGCAAGTGGTTAAAAAAAAAAATAATAAATTGTTTTTTTAAAAATAAAAAAATCTACAACGCTACGTCCTACGATCATACAAAACAAAAGAAACATCTACAAGTCACTTCTTTCGATTTGCTATCACGTGCAATATTTCACTAACAAATAGTTGGCCACCAGTAATCTCTGACCCATCTATGACATCAATATACCTACTGATATAACTTTATTAAAGTTATAAAGTGTAAACATTGGAATTTTAACGAAAGTTCATTGTTTTGCCGCCATTTTGTTTTTTACACTGAAATCCAAAGATTTGTTACTCTAAATTCTAATACTAATAATATGTAAAACGGTAACCAGTCTTTTATTAGTTTTAAAGGTTGCACGTCACTATTTACAAATACTTTAAATGTACACTTTATGCTAATAAAGGTTCTTAATTGTTTCTTTTCTCTTTATGTTTTTTGAGGGGGTGGGTAAGTTCCCATTCATAAGTAAATGAATAATGCTGTTAATTGTTGTAATATCTCGGTAACATGGATTATTTTTTATAACTTAGGTGGTTTTAAATCTAAATCTAAACTGATGAAAATTATTTGCATATTTTTCTAAACAAACCATAAAGCATGCCCAATGAGCCTACCTGTTGTGTAAATTGACAAATTGATTAAACATGATCTCAGTATGAAAAATGGACATTAAAAAGTTAATTATTTTAATTTACTTGTTTTGTTTTTTTTATCAACAGTTAAAATTGGGCAAGTGAATTTTTCACCATGGCCAGTGAATTTTCAAATCCACTGGCCCTATGGCAAGTGAATTTTAAAAATATTCTAGAACCCCTGTAAAATTCCAAACCTACTCGTAGCTTCCTATCTTTCACTTTCGGCAGACCGTACAAAATTGCACCAAAAATCTGTCACCTAAAATGCGCACCATTTCTCTTTGGCTGTAATTATCAATTCCAAATTCCACAGCACCATACCACCCTCCGCCTGTTACCGGTCACGGCCGGACTGCTACTGCTCTATTGCACTTGCCAGTGCAGGCGGTCCCTCCTCCTACCCACCCCAAACTTTTCTGTCCTGGACAGACATGCGCTAAAACAGCTTGTTCTGAATGTGCACGTTAAACCCTATTGGATTGGATTGGATTGGATGTTGTGGGGGCTGTTTAGAAGCCGCCGTGGGGGGGGGGGGGGGGGGGGGGGGGGGGACCAGCAGGCGCCTGGCCGATGCTGTACAAATCGCTCGGGAGGGGGCCGTCAGGCTATCGTAGGGTGCCCTTGAGGGGCCCGTGGAAATCCCACGGCACCCGGCAGATTTTTTTCCAATAATTTTCCATTTTTCCAATAATATTTTGGCCTGTTTTAGGAGTCGAGCGGGCGCCGCGACCGATATGTGAGGGCCGCTTTATAGGATGTCTGTGGTCAAAACTTATGTTCGGTCTAATAGTTGATATTAACATTATATTTCAGGTTCTCCTGCTATATATATATATATATTATATATATATGACCTCACATTGTAGGTTACCAACTTTATGAATACACTGGTTTATGAATGAAGTAACTCGATCTACGAAGAGTGTTAAAGCGACCGAGAATAGTAGGTTGTGTTAAAGCCGCACACCCTAGCTCCATCCAGCGAAAATAAATTATAATTTGGTTAATCTACAAACCTGTAACACACTTAGATCATGTTTTTATCAAATGGAGTGAAAAAGCAGGTTTTATATCGATAAATACCATGGGAATCCCCATGTCCCAATTGCTTGAAATAATTTTGAAAGTTAGTATTCTGATGTCACCGGTAGATGTCGCTCGAAGCACAACAATGTCTACGTCACGACAAATTTGACAGAGTGCGCACAGACTTGGGGTGCGTTCTATTCACCTCTCACTGTTCTGTCCTGGTTGTATCCCCTCTCCAAATATAGTACGACTTAGCAACATTATTGGTTTTAAGGGTTTGTAACGTTTTGTATTGAGACACTTACTTGTCTGAACCAAAATGATAACGGTCACGTGGTATACCAACGTCTGTGACATTGAAATGGAAATATCTCGTCTAAAAATAGATTAGACCTTGTCTGCTCAACGGTTTCTTCTCAAACATGCGTGCGTTTTTAATAAATAAGAAAAATGCATTTTGTGGTATTACAAAAACCAGGATTACCAGGATTACCAAAAAACACTTCAGGTGAATGGAAATGTATATTCTAAATAATAAACGGTAATTAAAGTGCAATTTTATTTGTGAAAAAATGGGTTTAATAGCGAAAAACAACGCCGTAATGGTTAACAACTAGCCGTAACTAGGGTGTGTCCCTTTAAGTCGATCATCGAAGACGTCAACGGGAATGTTTACAAAAGAAAGGTGGTTTGTGGCCTAGGACTTGCCACAAGTGTTTAGTTGTATGTGTTATCGTGCATTTACATGTACTAGAAACATTAATAAATTATAACAATTAAACGAATCAAATTACTGTGGCTCGTTACCGCTAGGTTACCTGTTGCAAACTTTGAACTTGCGTATTGTTTCCTTCTACGTGCATTTATATGTACTAGAAACATTAATAAATGATAACAATTAAACGAATCAAATAATTATTAACATCACGGTTTTTTTTTTTACTTCATGCTTTTTGACACCATTACAGTGAATCGTTACCGCTAGGTTACCTGTTGCAAACTTTGAACTTACGTATTGTTTCCTTCTACGTGCATTTACATGTATTAGAAACATTAATAAATGATAACAATTAAACGAATCAAATAATTATTAACATCACGTGTTTTTTTTTACTTCATGCTTTTTGACACCATTACAGTGAATCGTTACCGCTAGGTTACCTGCTGCAAACTTTGAACTTACGTATTGTTTCCTTCTAATCAATTTTGGATGATTGTCGATCTATTCAAACGAGGGCATTATAACCAATGTACATTTCAAATCCATACTCCACAAGTGTGATATCAATTATATCATAGTTGTTCGATAGTTGTCATTTCTGAGCACGTCACTAGCAAACTGCATGTTCAGCAGAGCGAACGTCCGCGACCAGTTTAACTGGTACGTCTGTCGCATTACATTCATGTAACGTTAGGCGCAAAAACTAAACTAGCGAGTGACGGCGAGCGTTCACCCTCCTGAACAAGCCTCTGGCGTCTGTCCTTCACGCACATGTAATTTTGTGTTAGCAACAATGGCGGATCTGACCGTGACCTTCACGAATAACGATTGATTTACATGCGGGACACAGCTATCAAACTAAGTTTTGTTTAGCGTTACAGAAGGGGTGTTGGTTGGGGGGGGGGGGGGGGGGATTTTTTAAATTTTAATTATTTTTAAACGGAATTACATAGATTAAATTTTATTTTGCGTGTTTATTAAAATAATTTATTTGGGAAATATTTCAGTGTGAATAATAAGGAAGTTAGAGTGCAGTTTTACTAAACGTTTTAGTGACGGCATTGTTTTCCCCAGCCAAAATAAGCGAAGGCAAATTTTTTTTATTTTTTTTTATTTTTGGGTTTTCTTTACTATGACAAGAAAAATAGGACAAGAGAAGACTTGTCTTGCGTCCTAAAACATTTTGTAAAAGTGCTCCCTAACTTCCTTATTATTCATATCGAAATATTTCCTAAATAAATTATTTTTATAAACACACAAAATAAATTATAATATTTGGTCGTCCAACGTTAAATGAATGTGATGTGATATAATTGCTTGTGAGGTGCTCAGAAATTCTCAGATTGATGACGTCCTGCCAAAAGATCATGTTTTCTACCATGGATAAGCTACAGCTTGATTATCTGTGGATAAACTGTAGACTAATATTTGATGGTTTGCTTGTAGACACATGGACTACTTCCATTGAAAATATGGACGAAGTGTGTGGGTCGATGTCAAGGCATTTCTCCGGATATTTTTTCTTTCTTTCTTTCTTTTAATCCTCTTCCAGTCCAACCGGAGGGGACTACCGTATAGGTTTTATCTATGTCTGTCTATCTGACTGTCTTTCTGTCCATCTGTATGTCCCACATATAATTTTTCGAACTTTGTTTTCGTAATGCCTCAAGACATTGAGCTAAAAGTTTGTGTTTAACTCTTACCATATAGATCTAGTGATCGTTTCACATTCATGGCGATTTAATCTGATTAAAATTAGCTCTACTGGTTTACCAGTAGATCTAACAGCATTGCGTGGACTCCCATATCCAGGTGACATTTCATCAACAAATAACAATTTAAATATCGACCAATTACACTTCGCCTTTTATTGCGTTATTCGGGAGCATACAAATTCTAAAAATATCAAGCGAGACTATTTATGCAATAGGCGAACTTGTTGGTCTACTTCAACATTAAAAAACGGGGAAAAGTGCAGTAATAAACTCTGGAATGTATACTAGTATAAACAGATTTTATGGCTATACCATCACGGTGTGTGTGTGGGGGGGGGGGGGGGGGTTCGTCTTGAAACGAATTTTATATAAACTTTTATATTGAAATTAGTTTCCGGCATAATTCGTAATTCACCCGAATCATTTCGTATACCCTCGGCATAATCCCGAATGTTTTCAAATCACTGGCATGGTTTTGCAAGTACGGTTTTGGTTGGTCGAATGAAAGGTCAACTGGACATGAGCTCCAACGGGATGCTGTTAGATCCACAGGTAATAGTAATTAACCAGGGAAGCTAATTTTAATTAGATCGGTGGCTATTTGCCGCTTATTTTTACAGTTATGGCCCCTGATCTTAGGAAATACAAATATGTGTTGTGTCTGATAGGGGACATGTATTGCTTAAACAGAATGCTTGTTTTCCCCTATCAATGTGCATGTCAAATATGCAACATAGTTGCAAATACCCGGTAATAGTATTTTCCTAACATCGATAACAGGATAGACTAATAGTTCTGATTTATGTTATAAAAGCAAGCACGTGTACAGATACTGGGGATTTAGGATTTGTCCGAATTACAATTTTAAAAACAAAGGTCCAGTACTTTGCTAGACTGGTATTCTCTTTGCCCTGTTTGTATACGGCGAAACACGAATTGTGTGGTATGAGACGTCATCACACAACAACAACTCCTCAGTAACATTTTAAAATGCAAGACAAATGTATTCTGGCACTTAGCCTTTGTGGTAAAGGCGAAGTACTGCGTTGTAAAGGCGCAGGCCCTAGTTTCAACTCGTAAAAATGGACACAAGTTTAGTTCATCTACAAACCTGTGTCACACTTGGATAAAGTTACAACAGAGTGAAACAAGAGTCTGTGACTAGAATTCGAATCAATCAGACGCACGTGCGTTTTTAAACATATGAAAAATTTATTTTGTGGTATTAGAAACAACAGGATGACAAGAAACACTTCGGTTCTGCGGAAATGGATAATCTAAACAATAAAATATAAGTAATGTTTGATTTCAGTGATCATAAACGGCTCTAATAGTGAAAAATAATTATGCTGTAGTGTTTAAAAATCATGATTCAGTATGTTATGCTACTCTACAATGAAATAGTGTGGCCCAACACATCACTGTTTGGTTTGTGTTGATGAATATGGGTCACACCAAACTGTGTGGAGTATTTCAGGCCCTCTAACTTCAATACAAATTGCACACTTGAGTCAATTAGTTGGTCAAATTAGGGTACTTTTTATCATTATAGATTTCCATTTTAGTTTTCACTAAAATCATCCCTTTGTTGTAAACATATATTGAACATGTTTTATGTTAAAATGGCTATCGTTTCCAAACAATTCTATTCTCTTTACAATGGGAGTTAGTTTATAAAAATGGATCATCAGGTTCCAAAGTTATTGCAATTTATGTAAATGTACTAGTTCGTTATGCCTATACCTTAAGTCTATATGAATATTAAGTCTTTAAAAAGTAAGTGAAATTAAATCATGTTACACTGAATTTTCTCACAAATAATTAGTATTTATGATTTAGGAATAAAAAGTGCAATATCTTTTAATATTACAAAAATTTAACAAAATTAAGGCAACTTATAGGTTTGTCACATAATATCTGTCGTGTCCGTAACCATCTAATGATATATACTCGCGGGAAAAGGTTCCTGTGCACCAAATAATTGCATACAGAATATAATTTACTTGAAATTTGGTCATACAAATTTCAGCAAATGAAATTTGGTCATACAAATTTCAGTAAATGAACGTGTCACAAATTCCTTCCATATTCGAGCGGTGCCCAGTCAATTGCAGAGCTATTCATGTTTTGTGATCGTATGTTGCATTACTAGCATTCTTGGTCACGTGCTCCTGTTTGACGTCATTTTTCTTATCATTGGATTCTAAAACTATTGTATGGATTCTCATCACTCAGAAAAATACTTTTGTTGGTATCTGATCGTCGTCAGTGTGATGTCACGCCTCCAAGAAAAGGAACTTCTTCGAACGATGTGTATGATTGCAGTTAGCATGGCATAGACGTTGTTGCTAGTCATTTTGGTGTTCACTGGTGTTCATAAGAAAACTAAGCAGTGTCTGCGGAAATGTTCTCGACAGTTTAGGAATACTAGGGATCTTCCATGTTTAGGGAGTCGACACGTGACGTCACGTTAACCAACCGTCAATATCAAGGGGTACACACGTGGAATCATTTGAAAATGACAAGTTTAATATCCCAATGCATTCCTGTGTTAAGGTAAATCAGTGGAAGAACTGTACGCAACCGATTAGGTGATCACAAAGTACGACCATGACAGTACGTCAATGTGTTGTTCTGTTACATCGTCACCGACGGCGCAACAAGCATTGTGTAGACCGTATTTCAAGTTCAGAAGACAGGAGAGGATCACTACTTTTAACAGATAAATAGTACATCTATATAAAACACAGTATTTTAAAATTTTATAAATATACGTCTCACTAAAATTTTAATTATACATGGGAACTTTCTTCCGTGAGTATATATACAGTGTGCGATTTTGAGGAGAGTCCGAGAACCGAGGGTCGCAAAAGTCATGTAGGACTCTCTAGCTTGGCTAGCATACGAGTCCGTATGGTTCGTAAAAATTATTTGTACAAATTACATTGATTCTTCGAAATGACACAGTCAACATATATCTCAAAATCCCGGGAAACCAGTCTTGAATAGCGCTCTTTCCCATGGTTTTAAGCAAAACATTTAGTGTATCTTCTGTTCCACTGGAGACGCGTGGTAGGGCTCGCTGGGTTGTTGGCGGGCTCTAAAGATATGTAAATAGGGAGTCCTAATGACACTTCAATTTTTTAAACCAAAATCGCACATTGTATAATATATAATTTAAAAACTGTATTTTTTAAATATAAGATATGTTATTTGTTTTGTTTCAAACTTTTTTATAGTTATATTCAACGTTCAAATGATTTTGTTCAAATTTATGATTAACGTTGGGTTTTAACAAGGTTACTGTTTAACGGTGTAAACAAACATACCATTTATTTTCTGATTGTTTTATGAACATTTTAAGCTAAAGAAAAAATGCACATATTACTTGTTTGATAGTACATGTATATTTGTTTACATACTGTGTATGTACATTATGATTTTGTATTTAAAAGACAGGTTTTGTTTGGTATTGTCCATAACCAACTATTACTGACTACTATTTCAGATTCTTTGCCTGTAAGTTGAGTGTAAATCAGTATATTGCGCTTTAAAATAACCCTATTGCAAATAGTTGGAAACGAAACTATAAGTTTAAGATATCAGAGCGCAACTGGCACTTTTATTGTATCTCTAACATTCATATGTATCAGTCATATGATGCATAAAAGCATACATGGTTATATAACAGTCAGTTAAATCTTAGATAAAATAAATATTATGTTTACAATTGTTCTGAATCGGCCATCCTGGCAAATAAATACCACAATATTAGTTTGATGAAGTGCATTTATGTCTTGTTATATATAAGGCTGTAGTGTCCGTAACCTTATGTGAAAAAGAAAGAAGCTACGGTCATAAGCATAAACTTGGAATTACAGTTCCCATTGTTACATTTTCCAATAGTGAAATTTGCATACTTTTATTGAAATAAACTTTAGTTAGATCTACTATGAACTGTTAATACAAACAGAAAGGAAGTGTTTAACATTTTATGAATATGGCATACCATTATAGTAAATTTATGACAAAGATTAAAAAAATATATTTAAGTTTTACAACAATAATTACCCCTATTAATTTGTTGGAATACATTAAAAGAATTAAATAAACATTGATTTAATTTGTTTTTGCAGGGTTTTATTTTTATTTTTCATGGTGTTTTTGTACCAGTGTAGTGTCTGTAACCACCGTTTGTTGGCAGATGACAACGTCTGTGATACTTGCTGAATAAATATGTGTACTTACAAACTTTAAACATTTTACATCACACAAATATGTGGTTTTAAAGTGCTGTTCCAGATGTATGATGTATTAGGCTATATCAATCGACATTTTGTTTAATATGATTAGAAAAATAAAAATAAAAATTATAAAAAATTATATACCGATATATTTCCGATTAAAAAAAAGTCCCCTGAAAAACAGAATCAGCTGAATTCGTTTCGGGAGTTTCCGTAAGATTTTACCCGTGACGTCATGAAGGGAACCCATTTCGATAATCAGCGCCATTGTGAATACGAAAATTTAGTTCATTGCTTCTTTTGTCTTTATTATGGTTAAACGGTGTATTGTTGGCGGCTGTAGCAACATAAAAGCCGATGGATTTAGTTTACACGCATTTCCTACTGATGCTGCTGTGAGAAAGTTGTGGGTAAATGCCATTAAAACAACGCGGAAAGACTGGACAGGAAGAAATGTCCGAGACCGTGGCGATAGCCAAGTTGTATGCAGTGGACACTTTACTTTCGATTCGTTCGAACTAACTTGTCGTCTGAAGCGAGATATGGGAATACCTTGTCTTATGGTTTTGAAAAATGATGCCGTGCCAACAATTTTTGTGCGACACAAAACGATTGAACAGAGTCCTGGATGCAACAGGCCGACTCCATCCCCACCGAAACGACCAAGGAATGCATACAAGAAGCGAGAGGTAGCTAGGGTAAGTAGGCCTAAATGTTAAATATTCACTGAAATATAATATATAAAACAAGACACATGTACACATACGTACTCAGTGTTTCTGCCAGAAATTGTTCTTAGACTTTGGGTATGGCGCTATAAAGAATTGAATGCAACCACAGTCAACGGGGTATTGGGGTGGGTGGGGGAGGGCTCCCCCAGAAAGAAAATAATTTTAGGGTTAGGGTTAAGAAAATCATACAGTCGTGATCAACAAGAGTAATTAATTTTGTCAAATGGTTAACCAAAAACATATAGGTATAATGGCGCCATACTCGTTTTACCCTCTGACACAAACCCTGAATAAAAATAAGAATAATTTATTTCCATAACACCCGCATATGGGCAGAGCAAAAATAACAATTTCTCTCACTCACTCTTTTTTTCTCTCTCTCTCTCTCTCTCTCTCTCTCTCTCTCTCTCTCTCTCTCTCTCTCTCTCTCTCTCTCTCTCTCTCTCTCTCGATACCATCCACGTCCCAAACTGTTCACGTAACAAAAACACAAATACGATATTTACAAAAATATTCTACATTTTTCAGCTATGATACATGAAACAAAATAGATTGCAATCAATTAACGTAAACAAAAATCAACAATGTGGACGTAAAACAATCCATTTCGGTAAATAAAAGTGAAAGCCTTCTGGTAAACAGGAAAGAGTGCGACGTTTCTAACTGCATTCAAGTACAGGCGCTTACGAAAAGTATCGTACCACGCATGTGCGGTTCATCATTTTCCATTTTTAAGGCCAGTACATGAAACAATATGTTTCTTAACTATGCACAGTTGATGAAAACTTTGTTTAATATTTTTTCAAAAGGAAAAAATCATTTTGTCAAGCGTTCTGGTCCGGTCCACATTTTACCAACTCCCATCGCTAACACTTGATGTCAATACTGATAGGCATTACATTCATACCAGTGAATAGCAGTGTTCTACGTTGCGACCAAAATGTTGGCATGGTGAATGATTGAATGTATTATCGTCGCCATCTGGCGACTGACTTCAAAAACATCTAAGTATTAAATTATTTGCCATGTGTGTTCAGAGTCCTAACATCGAAAACAAATGAAATTTGTTGATATCATTGTGCAGTACGAACATTACGTTATTTACGAAGTTGTCCAATTGATCACTGTGAATTCAGTATTAATTGTCAGTACTGTTCGGAACTCATCGTTGATTTTATTGATTTGGCATAACACAGTTAGGGACTTTGACGACATGTCATTGGGGGTGGGGTGGGGTGGGGTGGGGTGAGGTGGGGTGGGGGTAGGATTATTAAACCACCGATGCCCCAAATTCTCATGCTCACTGATAACACTTTATATCATGTCAATATAGATAGGCAGTATGAATAAAAAGAAAATTATACCCTCAAATTCATTTACAAAATTGTTCTGAATAGATGTTTACTCTTTACAGCATAATTTGACTGTAGGCTATATACCTAAGTTCAGGCAAATTGTACTATATAGTATGTATATCTCAGTATTTCAAGCATAACACAATTAGGGTCATTCTAATGTGTGAGATTTTTTGTGCTGGGGGCGTCGTTAAATATTTATTTCCAATCATGTTTCAGACCATACAAGCTGTCATAGATGACACTGAAATTGCTTCTGCTGCAGACATTGATGTACATGTTGACCACGATGCAGATGTTACTCATGTACAGGTAGGCTACATATATTGAATTAAAAGTAAATGTACTTTATATCAAGTGTTCAGGTGATATGGAGATATTATTTAAAGTTTTGATACTGGCAGTTTCCAATTGCATTGTAGTTAGCCTCAGGCAAACATCTGATAGCCAACCTTTCAATTTTTTTTAATTGCCCTTGGCTAAGTAGTACCAACGGTTTCTTCAGGCGTTTTAGCGAATGCTAATTTTTATCCTTGATAATTACATTTATATGTCCATATACCATATACTTTTTCCAAATGATGAAAAGGTATCAGCTTTTTTATATTTTTGCAGGTATTGCATGCCTAATGTACTAGCCATATGCATGTCTTTATGTGCATGTTTAGAAGATGCAATTTATTTTTTAGGAACAATTGCCTGTTCAACCTACAGATGTAGTCCATAATGTACATGTAATGCGCCAGACTCAGCGAACTCAGAAGTCCAAGCGGATACAAACGTTAATAACCAGTAAAACTGTACACCAAGGTACCTTGAATTTTAGTTTTCAACACTCTGAAATATCTGTACTGTACTAGTATATCATTTGGGATTCTTTTTTATATCATTTATATTTTGCTTCAACAGATCTATCTATGTATGCATCTATATATATATATATATATATATATATATATATATATATATATATATATATATATATATGTAATCTGTTGAAGCATATTAATTATGTATTTAATATTTAAACAGGATGTCAGGTGAATATCAGACCTGCCTATAGGAGCAGAGGTATACAGTGTAATCTTCCATCAGCATCTACACCAGCTTCCAGTTATACTACTGAAGATGTTGAAATGACAGATGTCGACAATGACCACTATACTGATGTTGATGATGACAGCTTTGAGAAATCTTGCAATGAGTCATTGTACGAGCCAGGCTCCAGCCTGTACTATTCAGAGCATAGCAGCTCCATTGATTCTCAGTAAGTATGGTCTTTTTTTGTATTCAGTTTTTTAATTTTGTAATTTAATAAATTAGTACATATATTATATAAGCTGTCCGGCATTCAGAAAACAAAAAACAGCCCTGATAGCTGAGGTGTGTGCCCAAGGCAGTTTGCTTGAACCATAATTGGATATAAGCATGGAAATAAGTTGAAATAAATAGTAATAATAAGATTAAATATGTCTTCAGCCACAGTGGTCTTCATATTTTTACACCCATTTTTCAATGTATTTCCCTGATTTTTCAGAATGCATATTGTACCAATTTATGAACATATGATTGCGATAAACATCAATTAGATATTGTACATAAGTTTTAAAAAAAAAAATCATCTGTTTGTTGGCGATATTAATTTGGACTTGTTGGCAAATATTATTTGTTTTGTGATTTTCATTGAAAACGTTGCACCATTGTTCTATGGATGATCGGAACCACAGCAATTTTTGGTTTGGCCTTATTGTGTTATATTTTTCAGATCCAAGATTAGCAACAATGTTCACAGTGAACGAAAATTTATTGTTTTTGAAACGGCACTCCTTGGCCTATTTGTTGTGTGCCGAGAGTGCTTTTCATCCACAACATGCCATGTAAAGCGAGTGTTTGGAACATACATAGAAGTTGAACAAAATTGTGAAACATGTGGAGAAAAACGGATATGGTGTAGCCAGCCATTCCTGGGCACTGTTCCTGCAGGAAATGTGCTTTTGTCCAGTGCCATTTTATTTGCAGGTGCACTCCCAGGAAAAGTTCTTCGAGTATTTAAAAATCTATGTTTAGCTGGGATTAGTATCAGCACATATATGATGCACCAAAGACACTACCTGCAACCTGCAATTACTGAAATATGGGAAAAGCATCAGAGGACATTACTCGAAGAAATAAAGTCAAGAAAAACACCACTTGTTCTTGGAGGGGATGGTCGGTGTGACAGTCCTGGATACTGCGCTAAATATGGGTCATATGGACTAGTAGATGAGAAAACAGGGAAGATAGTGGACATCAAAACTGGTACAGGTTGGGCTCATAATTTATTTTTGGTCTATTTCTCCAAAATTTAGAAAATATGCTTCTTGAAAACAAAACATGTAGCCTTTGACATTATTTATTATATTAACAAATGAACATATACATGAATCATACCATGATAATATCAAACAATATATATACCTAAAAGCAGAACTAAATTAAAAGTGTTGCCACAGTAATGATAGTCTTGTTTCAGGGCTAGCTCTGGCCAAAACATTTCGCCAAATTGTGTCAGGCAAATATCAATTATTACATGATTTTTTTCCCGTCAAATTAAAATAAAATTTGTCAGTTGTTCCTAAAATTGGCGAATTTGGCGATTGACAAAGCTAGCCCTGTGTTTGTATTTCATTCTATTTCAGAGTAATGAAGTGAAGTCCAGTGTTCACATGGAAAAAGAAGGCTTGATGCGCAGTTTTGCATTTTTGCAAGACATGGGACTAACTGTCAATGTTTTGGTGACAGACAGACATCCACAGATAACCAAATGGATAAGGGAAAATTTACAGGATACTCAGCATTTCTTTGATGTTTGGCATATAGCCAAAGGTAGATATTCTTATATAGCTATATATAAAAATAAATATACACCACAAATATGAGTGATTTAGTGCCAGCTGAAAATATGCTTGCTTATACAAATGGCCTATTCATTTATAACTATAGATGTTTTACTAATCATTTTGACAATATTAAATTTACACAAACTGTTTCACATAAATGTAGATAGTGCAGATATGTTCATTATACAATTCATTAATAGCTTATAAACTTGAGAGTTTTATGTACTTTGTGTAGGTATTAAGAAAAAACTTGAAGCTCTATCCAAAGAGAAGGAATGCAATGAGGTGAAGGCGTGGATACAAAGTATCAGTAATCACCTGTATTGGTGTGCAGCCTCCACTCCAAACCAGAATGGAGCGACCATTGTGGCAAAGTGGAAATCGATAACAAACCACATACAGAACATCCACTCTGGACATGGGGATGATCTTTTTGACCATTGTATGCATGGAGACTTGAACGATGGACCAAAGCATAAGAAATGTTTAAAGCCTGGTAAGTACCTCTATGTAGGCACTAAACCCTTTTTCAAGGCAGGACGTAATTATAAATGTGTTGATTGCATCATTAAATGAAATATCCCTTTCTTCATTTTAGCAGAAACTGGTTTTAATAATGAAAAAAGAGAATACCGTGTGCTGACAATCAGGATTTAAAAAATTCTCAATAATCTGAAAATAAAGTTTTATTTATTTTTCAAATTATATCTCTCTCTCTCTTTCTCTCTCTCTCTCTCTCTCTCTCTATATATATATATATATATATATATATATATATATATTGAGGGGGCGGGGCGTAGCCCAGTGGTACAGTGCACGCTTGATGTGCGGTAGGTTTGTGATCGATCCTTGTCAGTGGGGCTCCATTTGGCCATTTCTTGTTCCAGCCAGTGCACCACGACTGGTGTAACAAAGGCCATGATATGTGCTATTCTGTCTGTGGGATGGTGCATATAAAAGATCCCTTGCTGCTAATTGAAAAGATTAGCCCATGAAGTGGCGACAGCGGGTTTCCTCTCTCAATATCTGTGTGGTCCTTAACCATATGTCTGATGCCATATAACCGTAAATATAATGTGTTGAGTGCTTCGTTAAATAAAACATTTCTTTTTTTTTCTTTCTTTTTTTTGGAAGGTATAAACTGGTGTTTACCGCCTCACGCCTAGCATATGTTTGTACCTGGTTAAAATGTTCATAAATGAACAAACCCTTAAAAGAAATAATATAGAAAACAAGTAATGACGAAAGTTAATTACTATGGTTCCCTGATTTCAACTTAAAAAAAAAAAAATATATTATTGTTGTTTCAAAGGATATAAAATTGTGTAACTTTCAATTATACAGCTGGTCTTCAGCATATGAAATATTTTTTAAAGATTTCCTATTCAAATAATTTGGACAGGATGCAATTTCATGAGCCCTTTGAAATAACCATATTATTTCCATATTTACACAAACAGATTACGTTGCTGAATTGATGGACATGATAGAGAGTGAAGTGCCGAAGAAAAGCCTAGCTGGACCAGCACCTCTGTTTCCAGTCCCACCACATCTGACTGACAGTTTAGTGAGACCGAATAAAATCGATGCCATCAAGCAACAAAAGACACGCTTCGCTGAAAACTCCAACTGAAAATATGAACTTGCTGACTTTAAGAAGAAGAAATGTTTTATTTAATGACACACTCAACACATTTTATTACGGTTATATGGCGTCATATAGTTAAAGACCACAAAGGTAATGAGTCTGGAAACCAGCTGCCGCCTCTGCACGGGCTTCTCTTCCTGAAAAGGCAGCTTTTATATGCACTATCCCACAGACAGGACAGTACATACCATGGTCTTTGGTATACCAGTTATGGGGCACTGGTTGGGACGGAAAAGAGCCTAATGGACGAGGTTCCATCTCGGGCAAATTTGCTAACTTGGGTCAGGATATCTATGGAGTTATTTGATATAATTATTAGCAAGAGGCATTTTCGTCAGTACTGAAACCCAATGTATGTACCATCTGGGCTTGGAAACGTGTTTTCTGATTTTTGTTACAACACATGATGGAAGCACAACTCTGACATCCTTCCCAAGGTATCCCCAACACCATCGGACAAATTGTCTGTATGCAACATACCGGTTTCTCCTGCAATAGAGAGTGAGACACACAATAACACATTTTAGACACTGACTACATTAAAATTAATTGTGTTTATTTTAGCATAGATCCAGGGTTTTTGTAGATTATGGTAGGTGCACTCCTATGGCTAGTGATATTCAATGTTTGGGCTAGTAAAATAACTAACATTGCCATGCCCTATAACAGTTAAGTCTATTTTGTAAATATGAATAGTCTACCCCCTAATGTTAGTGTTTTTAAGCTCTATCTCCCTCTCTAGGTGACATATCTGATTATTACTATTATTTAGTAAAATTGTATTAACTTGAAGTAAAGTAGGGCTAGTAAAATTTTAAAAATCGCTGATCCCATGGCTAGTGGATTTTATAAAAATTCTAGGAGCCCTGATAGTGTTTATTCAGGGGATGTGAGTGCCCTTTAACTTGTCTTTTCGAGTATGTGACATTATATGATTATAATTACAACTGGATGAAGCGGAGATAGGGAGTTTAAATGTACTGCACCTTTATCAGATGTGTATACCTCCCAACACCCCTCCCCAAATTCAGAAGTGTTAATTTAAATGTACTCCATTTATTATTTTCATAAAAGGTGGATGTGTTTTGTTCATGTGGCAGTTTCTGTGCAAGTCTGCCATATATTTCATGTTGGTAAACTTAAGTGCATATGAAAAACAAGTCAGTTTTGTGCAATATACCGAGGTCCACTTGGATGTTCAACTCTGTAACCTTGTCTGTATGAGTAATACGCAGCTTCCAAGGTCCATTCATCGAGGCATACTGTGTGGAATCCTGGATGCTGTGTGATGCATGGGACATTCATGTCATGCGTGTCTGCCAGGGATGTGATCCTGTCTGAGAGTAGCGTTATCTCTTGACAACACACACACTCTCTCACTGTTGACATTACCTCACAATGTCCACAAGTGCACCTGTGTAACAAATGAAAGATAAATTAATAAAATTATTTATGTTTGTCTATAACAAAAAGACAATAGTGTATATTGGGAACATTTAATGAAAATTAGCTCCACCGGTTAAATACTAATACCTGTAGAATGAAATAGACCAACAAGTTCGCCTATTGCATAAATAGTCTCGCCCAATTTTGTATGCTCCTGAATAAAAGGCGAAGTGTAATTGGTCGATATTTATGTTGTTATTTAGAGATGAAATGACACCTGGACATGGGAGTCCACGCAAAGCTGTTAGATCTACTGGTAGACCAGTAGAGCTAATTTTAATCAGATTGGAAGAAAACATTTTTGTACATGTATTTTGTTGTAAAAGTACAGGCCAACTAGGCCCAGGCCAAGGGCACCAAATTTTAGGGGTGGGTGGGAGGTGGCAACCTTTGAATTGGTTTTCTACATAGACCATGCAGTGGCGTAGCGTGTGCGGGGCCACCGAGGCGGTTGCATTGGGCGCAAAATTCTGGACTGGTGGAAGGGACCCGGGGAGTTCTAACGGTCCACTGGTTAAGGGGCGCAATACTTGCCTTGCCCCGGGCGCTGGCAACCCACGTTACGCCACTGTATACCATATGTATACTATCAGTATTATATGCAGTTTTACAAAAATCACAAAACGATTAAACTTAGCCAACGAAAATACATAATACTTTGATAAAAACTCTGAAGTGTTGTTTATCGTCTTTTCTACGACGTCTCAAATACTGTAACATATAGTGTAGCAAAATATTTTGCACGAAAAGGTAAAGAACAAAACAAGATTAAAACTTGCCATTCATTGGTAAGCAATCTCCCTCTAGTAGCATCTTCGTCGTCGTCATCTGTCAGGCCGGTGGCCGCTATTCCTTCTTCTTCGGAAGACGTTTCTGGCTCAAATTGATAGGGCATTATTTTTTGCGTAGCACAAATATTTGCCCAGTCGTCGGCACTACAATCTTCAGCCTCAAAAGGAGAAGACTCGCACGATAACTCGGCCTGACAGTCACTGTCGGTTACACTTGCGCTGGAAGTCATCGTGTAGTTTTCGGTGAAGCGTTCCCTTCATGACGTCACGGCTATTTGTTGACAAATTTTTTACGAAGTAGAATTTTACTCGGGCGTTTCCGGCAGTGTTCTACGGGAGTGGTTTTAATTACTTTTATGGGACATTTTCGTAATTATTAATTTGCATATCAGTGTAAAATATTATAGCAGTGAATTAAGAAAAACACTTAATTGGCAAATTAGAAGTTTTAGTGTATGGTCTGGAACAGCACTTTAAGTACCACAATTAACCTTTATTTTTAGACCCATGTGGGAGTGAATGGTGCCCTTTATTGTAAACAGCCGTAAGCATAAAACCTGTCTTACATATGAGCACCCTGATACGTTTGAAGCCTCTTTACTGCAAAGGCAGTTTCAGTGGATACTGCCTTTGACGTAATGAAGAATAATGTTATGTAACCGTCA
Organism: Gigantopelta aegis; assembly: GCF_016097555.1. Classification (NCBI taxonomy): domain Eukaryota; kingdom Metazoa; phylum Mollusca; class Gastropoda; order Neomphalida; family Peltospiridae; genus Gigantopelta; species Gigantopelta aegis. The sequence continues at coordinate 37,301,548 of NC_054707.1, read as the reverse complement.
AGGTTGAGCGACTATATATAACAAGAAATCCCGTTACAAAATCAGAATACGAAAAGCTGAAATACTAGCCATTTGTACCAGGAAAATTAACTGAAAAGCATTCACGGTTCGAGTGTATTACTGAGCTGGCACAAGGCATACTTTCCAGATTTCTTTTTACATTCATTGGTACCTCTGCCATGGGCCTTGTTGCAGATGAATTTGACATGAGCAGATAGTCTAACCAAATATTTTAAACTATTGTCGACGGGATTGACTTGGTCCAGATAGTAAATGGTGATTGTGTTTACTTTTTAGAGGTGGTAAATCAATGTTGCATAAAGTATTATGAGTTGGAAGCCACACAAAACGTGGGACTTTCACTAAAAGCAATGAAAGATCATTATTAAAGAAAATTCTAAATAGGGTCAACCGAGTGTCAATGCATCATATATTGTAAAACAATTGAGAACCTTTGGGAGTCAGGTCACCAATAAAACCAATGTACTTACTTTCCTAGTCAAAGAATGAAGGAACGTAGTACACATTACACAAATATACTCCAAGGAATAGTGTTTCAATAACAAATGTTAAAATAGTATCCATGGCTGTACGCTATCCAGTGTTGTCAAGTGGAAGTTGACTGACGCTTGCTATTGCATACAGCTCAAGCAAGTTGCCTTTAGCTCCGAAGACAGAGACTATATTTTGTACTTCTCACAAATGTCCTAAACCTGGTGCACGTATCGTTGAATCTGTATTGACAATGAAAATGTTTGTAGAGATGCATATGGCATATTATATTATGCTGGGGGTTACACTGCCAGTGTACCCAGAAATCAGAATCAAGTGTCTAATTTGAAGGTTTTCCGGATGAACGCGGAGCATGACGAAACATAATAAAATGTTCCGATAAATGTTCACTTTGCTTATTTTTTTATCACACTTCTTCCCTTTCTTCTCCTACGTTTTTAATTCTAGATTAGAGCCTACCAGGATAGGTTTTTGTTCTGTGCAAAGAAGGGCAGAATCCAAAGACACCAAGTGTAACTATGCAGGGATTGTTTGATAAAACATACACAACATGCAGTCAACCAGACTGTAACATAGAGTATGACCCAGTGATACCAAGTGCCGTTGATATAGGCTGGAAAATAGAAACAGAAGACGCTATATAGCATCATGTATACTGGTATAATGTTCATAATTGAAGAATGTGACAACTAGGTTGTAAACAAAGACAGTGATCGAAATGTAGCACAGAATTTTTATATCTGCAAAAATATGCATCCATCTTTATCATGCAGGTATCAATTAATATGTGATCAAAGTACATATTAAGTTGACAGGGATCTTTAATGGGTTTATATTAATTAGAAAATAATAAAATTTATATTGAAATATTTTTTGAAACATCCATATGAATGCTCATCTTAATAACTTCATCAGCAAATAGCTTCACAAATACATACAGTATATGGAATATCTAAATAATGCATGGAAGTCCAAGAAACATCCAGGTACAATAAAGCCCAGAAAAAGGTGTAAAGCTAAATTAACTTCAACTGAAATTACTGTTGTAAAATGGCGAAAATTGCATTACCTAATAATGTGAGACCCTAACCTTAAATTTAAAATGGTGTCACTATTGCTTCTATACCTCCGTTTTATATCTCACCAAACTTAATCTACTCTTAGTTTTGTCATGCACATCTTAGTAAGTATTTTATAATGTGTTTTATTTAGTCACTGTTAACAATTGCATTGAAATATTGCTGTTCAGGAAATAGGGGTAGGGTTATTAAATGTGTAATTACACAAAAATTCCTGCAACAAAACTTTATTTATATGATGTAAATAATAAATGGATATAAAAATGAGCTTCTGTTGTAATTAAAACCTTTAGGTAGAATATTTAAGGTGCTAAGACTAAACTTTATGTTTTTTTACTCAAAAATAAAACTGTGAATTGTAATGTGTAACGTTACTAAAAAAAGGTGTTATATGAGACCCTAATCCTCAAAGGATTTCAATATTGGTCAGATATCTAAATTTTCCAATCCAATAACTCCCAATCCTTAAGTTTTGTATTCCTAAAATCCCTGACAAATATTTTACAAGGCTTTTAATATAGTCACCCTTTGGCAATTCTGTAAAAAAAAAAATAATAATAATAATAATTTTTAAAAATAAGAAGAAAAAAAAAGCTTTCGTGGTAGGGTCATAAAACGGGTAGATACATAGAAAGTTGTGAGGCCTGCAATGCAATCATAAATTTTCCATTCGTAGGGATGTAGGCCGTCACAAAACTCACTATGAACATCCGCCCCACCCCCACATCAGGAGGTACCAAACTAAATGGCCAACTTTTGGGTCCTGGCTATTTGCAGTTTTCAGGGGGAATATATAGAGGATACCAAGCGAGTGGCCATTTGATACCATTTATCTTACAACTTCTGAAAACGAAAATGTCAAGTACCCAGTTTATTGTTACTGTAAAGTGATGTAAAGTTACGTCATTGAAACAATGACGTCATTCAAATTCAAATTTAGCTACCGTATATTAATACAATGCTTCGCCACATTAAAATAAAACCGATCTACTTCATTTGGCTCCTGTCAAAATAATTCAAAGTTCTATATTATTATTATTATTATTATTAACTGTTGTGCTTGTGCATATCTACTTGGGCCGGCTGGGGTCAGTGACATCGCCGTAGAATGGGATATTTTAGTGCACGTAATCAAAGTGCTGATTTCACGATAGTGTGGTTCGAAAATCAGCGAATAGCTGCAATTTATTTCGATAATTATTGTATTTGAAGAAACATGATTGTCAGATAATTTTGAATTAGATATTAGAAAGTTTTGTAAAATGAGCATGCTAAAAACCAACACGAGCAATTCGTTTCATAATGGATGAGTTTGTCGACACCAACTGGCTGTCGTTTAAACCAGGTTTGGTTGCCGGGTGGTGTCAGTTTAGAATTCGTCGCAAAATACATGTAGAAATGGCTATCTGGGGATGAAAAGTTGCTTGATCGAAGCTGAGAATACAGTTTAAACAGTTTTACGTGACTGGGTTCGTCATTTGCAGCCCAAGCGTTTGGAGGTAGTAAACGGACATTCCGAGTGCAATAATTCTGAATCAAAAATATTACTGGTAGTAAATCTTAAGGCAGAGATGAATTTTACTTGTAGAATGCAGGAAATTGCATTTCAGGACATCAAACGTTTTACGGTAGAGCATGTCCCCGAACTCCCTAGAAACTTTGCTTTGCGCCCTCGATCTGTCAGCCCCCCCCCCCCCCACCCCCCCAACGTCTACTTGCTTCCGCCGTGCCTGAAAATAAAGTACATACACATATCTACTTAAATAGGCCTACTGGAGGTGTCTTCTTTAAACTTTACACCGCCTCCCTGAAAAAACATCCTGTATCCGCCCCTTAAGTCTTATATTCACTTGTAACTGATAATAATACTATTTCACTAATAAATATTTTTAAATATATTTTACTAACTTACTAACGCAGCGTTCTCATGCGATCAGTCGTAGCGACTCGAATCGTGGGGGGGGGGGGAGAGACGTTACGTCATAAGATTTGATGACGTCAAACAAAGCTCATCAGTTTAAAAATATTTTGCGGGAAATGTAAGTGAAATAAAGAAAACTTGAATGTAGACAGTTTACTGATGGCATTACGTACAAAACAATTATTGACCACATCTGGACAGTAATAGGTTTTATGAACCCAAGAAATCGGACAATTTGACATGTTTATACACTGGCGTAGGAAACGGCACACACACTTTTCAGATATTTTCCTTTATATTTGCTTTATAATAGTGTAAAAGTGTGTAAATATAATAGTGTGCCCCCCCCCCCCCCCTTTGGAACCTTCCTACGCTCGTGTTATAATTAAGCAAATGAAAAAACACGGAAGAGACAAAACGAAACGGTTTAACCTTAATGTGATTTGATTGGCTGAGAGCTTAGATTTTTCGTGAGAAATAGAACATGTTCTAATTGGTACGATTCCTACACGACTATAAGTCGTGTTCTGGCAGTACGATTCGATCGCATGAGGCAAGTCTAATCGCGTAATGAGAACGCCCCTTAAAGGGACAATGCCGAGTTTGCTACATTATAAGATGTTTCCGAAAAATTAAATATTTCTACGATTAAACTTACATATTAAATATAGTTTCTTGTTTAGAATATCGGTGTCTGTATATTCAATGTGTTTCTTAATATGTGTAAGAAGCTCAAACTGGATTTTGTCTTCAAATAATTTCGTACCTACGAAAAAACAATATTTTAGGAAATAAAATGAAATTTAACCTATTACAAATATTAGAACGATCAGAAACACGTTTAATATACAGCCACTAATGTTTTATGCAGAAAAATATAGTTAATATGTACCATCGACGTCCCAAACACGAATACGATATTTACATGAAAACTATATGAAATTTTTTTTCTTAACTATGCACAGTTGACAACACTTAGTTTAATATTTTTTAAAAAGGAAAAATTCAATTTGTCAAGCGTTCTGGTCCGTTCCGCGTTTTATCAACACACATCGCTAAAACTTGATGTCAATACCGATAGGCATTAAGTTTAAATACCAGTGAATAGTTTGTAAAATATCATTTTTTTAATGAATCGATTCATAATTAACACAACTTATACACTCAAAATTATTTATAATTATTATGAATGGATTATGAATACTATTCACTACAATAGAGGCACAAAAATGTAGCATACCTTTTGCAGATCGAATGTAATAATTGAATACAAATTCTAACAGGGGTCTTATAAATCGTAAAAATCAAATGCTTTGGCCTTGTTGATGTGGCTCGTGTGAGGTCATGTGAGACGCACCGAATGTTAATTCATCCTTCTCCATTTTAAGTCAATTTTTACGAGTCATGTGGACCCGATATCGGTAGCTTTAAGGAATAAACAAAAACGACTTAGTAAAATTAATGGTTTTAGGGGTTTGTAAAGTTTTGTATTTAGATACTTACTTTTCCCGAACTTTATTGTTTATGAAAATGTTCCTGAAATGTGAAGAATAACCTCATAAATGAACGACATGCCGATGACAACAAATCGGATGCAGATTGCGCGAACCGTGCACGAGAAAACTGAACGGAATTTGAAGCATAACGCAGTTAGGGACGTTGACGTTAATTACAATCGTTAAAAAATCTCTGTTAGTCGATAACATCTTTAAAATTGCATCAAACTCAGGAATGTCCCTTTAAGATGTGAAATAAACACTCTGACCTGTCTTTGTGAAATCCATGCTGTAGTCTGTAGAACATTATTGAAATAGCTGCTAATTACCGTTGTGAGATCTTTAATATATTATAAATGTATATTAAATAATTTAATATGTTTTCTTGTAGACGTTAAATAAGCTCATAGACGTCAAGTAGCGATACCTTTCACATATTTCTTAATTTAAGCTAAATTCTGACGAAATTAGGTAGAGCAACTTTGACGTCCATAATCACATTCAAAGTTGAAACGTCATCATATTGTTGACGTAATAGTTATGTTTCCGGCAATGTTCGTAATATACGGAAACTATCGAAGTTTGTTTTGTGTTTTGTGTGTGTGTGTTTTTTGGTTTTTGGAGTGTTGTTTTTTTTGTGTGTGTTTTTTTTTTTTGAGGGGGGGATGGGCGTGCGTGCGTGCGTGCGTGCGTGTGTGCGTGTGTGTGTGTGTGTGTGTGTGTGTGTGTGAATAACCCGACACAGCTATAGACTAGAGATTTCGTAATTTTGGGTCAATACTCTACTAAAATGTCTTTATTATTTATTTATTTATTTTATTTTATTTTATTTTATTTTTTTTTTTATTATTTTTTTTATTTAAATTAAGATACTGTTTACACCCCCAGGGGAATGTTTCTTAATGTGTGAACAAATAAAAGGAAGGTCAAACTAATATGAAGAAAACAAATTGATATACGTAAACAAATACATTAGTAATGAAGTTAATTATTTGGTAAATTGGGAAGCTGAAGTTGTTTTGATATTCAACGTTACACATTCAATATTGAATATTTCTCTGACAGAACAACATTCAACATTCAGTATGTTTCATTCTTTAAAATCTACAATACAAATGTAAGTGAATATCCTATGATAAGGGTGGCTTAGAGATATTATAAGATAATTTATGGTGTGACTCAGAAATAAAACACAGAACTAAGCCTCACCGAAATCTACAAAACACAGTAATTATATAGCAAAAGAATCAGCATACGCACACATCTGAAACTAAACATAGAATAATTTAATTATTATATGATAAACGTTGTTCATGCAGTTCACATCCCACCGATATAATATAACAAACACAGGGTGGCTCAGGGGCAACTTCCCACGTAAAGCCCCATCCTTATATATGGTACAGTGTAAAATCAGTGTATCCACAATTCTGAAACTAAACATAGAATGTTTATCACGTGTTGAAGAGGTGCACAAATAAGCTAGATAAACATAGGGCAACTTCCAAGGTATCGCCCTTTTCAAAATATATGGCACGCAGTATAACTGCACCACACTCGTTTATAGGCACACCATTCTGGAACTAAACATAAAAAGTTTATGAAATTTTACAGATCCATCATCTGGTACATGTTCTATGGAAATGTGTAGATTATATGGTGGTTCAAGACTGTATACGTTAACGTGACGCCCCGTTAAAGGTCGAAATTTTTGGTTCAGCTCCATATTCAGATTAAATCCACAGTTATGAAACTAAACATATAATGATTATCGTATTATAAAGAGGTGTTCAGTAGTGCCCGTATTCTCCTTTAATTTTCGGCGGACCGTTAAAAAAAGCGCCCAAATTCCTTCATTAAAACCAGGCGCGTTTCCCCCCCCCCCCCCTATTTTTGGGGTCAAGTTTTTTTGTTTTTTTAACTATAGCATACACTAGAGTGGAATTACACAAAAATGCACTTATTTCCCAAGAGTCTTTAAATTATATTTTGTTCATGAAAATCGTCTTAAAGGGACATTCCTGAGTTTTCGTTGATTTCGACAGAGGAATGACTTACCAATATCATCGACGATTTTACGTGACCTGAAATATACTAGTACACCAGTTGCAGAAAGAAAGAAATGTTTTGTTTAACAATATACTCAACACATTTTATTTACGTTTATATAGCGTCAGAAATATGGTTAAGGACCACAAAACAATGAGAAACGAAACTCGCTGCCGCGACTCCAGGGGCTACTTTTTCAGATTAGCAGCAAGATATTACATACAATGGCTGTTGATACACACTGGCCCAGTTGTTCAAAGCAATGTATATTACTGAAACAACTGTTTCGATATTTCTTCCCATTTACCGGCAGCCGCAGTCAACGGAAAACCAGCCTAATATGGGAAGGAGAGATGACCACTTTAACTTTTAAAAAAAGAAGAGACCAGAGTTTATGAAATTTTGAACATAACAAAAACAGTATGACAATACCAAAAACATACGTTAATATAGCTATTTTGTTACTCAGATGCGAGGAAATCGCGTTTCAGGCCACTTAAATTTCAAAATTTCGCGCGGGAGCATGCCCCCGGATCCCCCTAGGAATCTCGGGCGCTTCGCGCCCTCGGCCCCCTCCCCCTATTTAAAAATCCTGGATCCGCGCCTGAAAACTGCGCAAATTCTGGAGCTGAGGTGGCCAGAATATATAACTCCCGAAGTTGAAAAGCCAATTAAAAGTTACCTCCAACCCCTACCTCCGTTACTGGCATCTTCCGAAGTTATTATGATCCTATTAATATTGCTCCCTTTTTTCGCCGACGTCAAAAAATAAATAAATAATTAATTAATTAATAATACATGTATATATACATGTGTGTGTGTGTGTGTGTGTGTGTGTGTGTGTGTGTGTGTGTGTGTGTGTGTGTGTGTGTGTGTGTGTGTTTAATTATATTAATGTGTATATTTTAAAAAGTAATTATCTTGGAGCAGGGACTTTCGACCCCACCCCTCTACGCCTGTTTAGATAAAATAGTCAAAGTTTCATAATTTTCATCAAGTAAAGATTTCATGTCTAAATATGTATAACTATTTTGAAAACATACTTCGATTCATTATAATAAAAGAAACAATGCCGTTTTATTTTTTATCAATGAGAATGACTCTATGCACTTCTTTGGTCAAACTTTGGAATAAAAAAATTGTGGAATGTGCCAGAAGTGTTATTGATCAGTAAATCTTACTTCCAGATGTAAATTCAAAAAGCTGTGCATAATGTTTAAAATAATGAAGGTATTGCTCCTGATTTTATGATACACATTGTCCCACAAACAGTTGGACAAAGAGCCCCTTAGGGCTACATGTTGAGAAATCGGAATGATATTTCTTTACCCCCTGCTAGAACTAATTTACCTCAATCGTCATTTATCCATTTGATAATAAAACTTTGGAACAACCTTCGAGCTGAAATTCGAAATTGTCAAAACATATCTTCATTTTTTTTGAAAAGCAATAAAATCCGATGTCCCATGCGATGCACCATACTATTCATTTGGTAATAGAAGAGAAAATATATTACATACGAGTTGAGACACAGGTGTAGTGATTTAAAAACAGACTTATATCGAGTTCGTCTTAGCACCGATTCCTCGTGTAGTTGTGGATATAAATTCGAAAACAATTATATTTTTTTCTGTGAATGCATTTTATATAAAAGGCAAAGACGTACTCTTTGGAATTCTTTGCAAAGATATCAGCCAATAGATTTAATTTACAACTGGTTTTAAATGGTAAAAGTAATAATAAAAAAAAATTCATGTACATAAGTATATAAATGAAAAAAACGTTTTCCTTTATTAGTAAATGATGTATGGATTTTTGAAATGTATGAAAATGAGCCTAATAAATTACTTTAGCACCAATTTTTATTTATTAACCAGTTCTGAACGGTCAAATGAGCCTAGAAAGGTATCATGCATTTTCTTCAGTTAATATTCTGAGGTAGGCGTTGCACATTTTTCCATTAGCAGCAAGTGATCTTTTACATGCACTTTCCCACAGATGGGAAAGCACATTATATGGCCTTTGACCAGTTTTGGTGCACTGGTTGGAACGAGAAAACAAATCAAGCAGTTGAATGAATCCACCGAGGTGATTCGATCTTGTGACGCACGCACCTGGTCCTTAGGATAATTCGGAATGTTTTCAAATTATTTTTAAATCACTGGCATGATTCTGCAAGTAAAGTTTTGATTGGTGGACATGAGCTCCAACTGGCTGCTGTTAGATCCACATGTAATAGTGGAGCTAATTTTAATTCGGGAGCATACAAATTCTAAAAATATCGGGCGAGACTATTTATGCAATAGGCGAACTTGATGGTCTATTTCCACATTGAAAAAACAGGGGTGAAAGTGCAGTAATAAACTCTGGATTGTATACTAGTATAAACAGATTTTATGGCTATACCATCACGTTTTGGGGTTTTTACCCCGCCTTGGAAAGAATTTTATATAAATTTTTATATTGCGTTAGGCCTATCCCGAAACATACAAATTCTAAAAAACATACAAATTCTAAAAATATCAGGCGAGACTATTTATGCAATAGGCGAACTTGTTGGTCTATTTCAACATTGAATAAACAGGGGGAAAAGTGCAGCAATAAACTCTGGATTGTATACTAGTATAAACAGATTTTATGGCTATACCATCACGGTTGGGTTTTTTTCGTCTTGAAACGAATTTTATATAAAATTGTATATTGCAATTAGTTTCCGGCATACTTCGTAATTCACCCGAATCATTTCGTATACCCTCGGCCTAATCCCGAATGTTTTCAAATTCTTTTCGTTTTTCAAATCACTGGCATGATTTTGCAAGTAAGGTTTTGATTTGTCGAATGAAAGGTTAACTGGGCATGAGCTCCAACGGGCTGCTGTTAGATCCACATGTAATAGTGGAGCTAATTTTAATTAGATTGGCGAGCACTCAACCGAATGAGCTAAATCCCCCCCCCCCGAGAAAACGTCTAGCGTGAACATCGAGTAAATTACTTCCGGGACGGAAACTAGGAAGCAAGTTTCGGTACAGTTTTGACAAATTCAAATTGTATAAAGAATTTGTTCAGTGTTAGGAAAACTGAATACAGTTAAAGTTAACAATAACAGTAATATCTGACGACGTACGAGTCACTTGTTATGTCAAACTTTCTTGACACTCCTGAGCGAGTCACTGAGTGAGTGAAAGCAGTTAATGCGCCGTGCACTAAGCCTAGGGTCGATGACGGTCACTGTTCGCACTCTTGTTTCGGTTTCGTACACAATAAGTAAAACATATCCAACGGTAATGTTTTGCTATAATATATTAGACAACAGGTACTTTTTTTCATTTCATCCTTTAAAACTTAAACTAAATATTTTGTCCAGAATTACGAAAAATAAAAATATACCGACATGTATGATGTAAACAGCATTGGTGTTAGTGCAGTGGGCTTATTAAAGGAATGCTTTTAACAGCAAGGCTTTTGGACTGGTATCGGTGCTCTATAAAGCGAGTAAAATACTCGCCATGGCGACTAAAAACATTTCCTGGCGTCTAAACAATAAAATCACATTCGCCAATTGGCGACTTTCCAATAATATTATTTTAATCAGTAAACAAAACAAGACATCGGAAAATACAGTGGATCAGTAGCAATTTATCTTCCATAAAACGTGTTTTCTATCGGTAGTTTGTTTGCAAAATAAAAGTTTGAGACATGTTAATCGGAGGGGGGGGAGGGTCACCTCAACATCTCGCCATGAGTTCCGCCAAACCTCTCCCAGGACAGGAACCTCCTTTTTGGGGCTTAGTTGGACTTTAAATCTTTTGGCCCAGGTTCAAAATTTTATGTTTATTTCTTTGTAAACAGTCCAACACACTTTACTTTGGCAGCCCGTCTAAATTACTCAAATCACCCTAATAACGTTTTGGCCGAGCACTCCAATATTATTTTTGGGGATTTTAAATTTTATCCAGACATGAGTCGAATGTAGCAGCTCCTTTTAGCTTTGGGTCCCTTAACCTAACTACTAAATTCGTATTCCAAATTCAGCCCACCTTAAACTCACCCCCCCCCCCCCCCCCCCCCCCCCCCAGCCAGGACCATATAGATCAGTTTTTAAACGTTTAAACCTCCATTCAAACGTTTAGGTCGAAATTACTTCTTTTTTATATTATTAAATAGTCCAATCCTCTCTTCTTTCTCTTATTTATTTTTGGACTGTTCTAAAATGCTCCAAATTATATAAATATTCGGCCGAGCAGTCAATTCTTTTTATTTTTGCCTTGTAAATTACTGCTTTTGTTTACACTGTGCATACGGGAGCTGATGTCACTTCGCCCCAAGCTAGAGTACCGGATAGAGAATAAAGTAAAATAGCTTTATGCATTTTAATTTCAGCGCTAACATGGATGCCAAATCATGTCATTGTATTGCATTTAGAAACAGGTTAATATGTTCAGTATTGTGATGGACAGCCGGCCAGTTTTATACGAGAAAATTAATTACTAGCGTATGATCATATAATTATTGTGTAACATATATCGTTGATTATCTACTGCTGAAATTATTGTCCTATATTGTCCATTGTATTATAGCTGATCATTATATTCCTCCTTGTATGGGTACTCAAGGCCTGTGATCAGACCCGAATCTTGCTAGACTCGACCCGTTCCCGAGTACTCGTGGAGACCCTAGTACCGGATTCTTCGAAAAGAAAAGAAAATGGCTGTGCCCAGTTAGCAGGAATAATCACATGTTTTTTATTAACACTAAAATTACGCGTTTTTCATTTGTTAAAGTGTTAGTATGTGTTGGTGGTCTGGGTATGCATCTATCCAACAAATATGGCTATGTTCTAGTTTACTCTCCCGTAAGGCAATACTTTTCTTAATGTGCAGGGCGAGTTACTTCCCTCTATATACAATAGCAAATTTAAAATGGCAGGTAAATGTTTTATGTTGTCGTTGGAATATTTATTTTGTTAATAATGATGCAAATACTTCGGGATTTAGTGAGTATGATAGGTTATACAATTTTTTATTTTTTTTCCATTTGTTGCACTATTTCCGTTGAGAAACGGTTGAAACATGGTGCCACAAGTTTTGAATACCAGCTATATATACACGTAGGGTATGTAATAATATTCAGATGTAGAAAGAACCACACTTTCTACGTCCCTTCGGACTCAGCGTTGTCTGCTCGTTATAGAATTTTGACAGGGGTCAGGATTAGTAGACTAGTTTTTATTTTAATGTGGCGAAGCATTGTAATCATATAGTGCAGAGCGCACATTAAGTCAATACTTTTCTTAATGTGCACGGCGAGTTGCTTCGCTCTATTTAGCAAATTTAAAATGGCAGGACATTTTTTTATGTTGTCGTTGGAATATATATTTTGTTAATGATGTAAGTCCTTCAATCGGGATGTAGTGAGTATGGTAGGTTATACATTTTTGGTTTGTGGGTCTATTTGTTACACTATTTTGGTTGAGAAATAGTTAAAACATGGTGCCACAAGTTTTGAATACCAGCTATATAGGGTATATGAAAATATTCTTACGTAGAAAGAACCACACTTTCTACGTCCCTTCGAACTATGTAATAATACAGCTAATTTTGAATTTGACTGACATCAGTATTGCAATTACATCACTTTGCATCTTACAAAAACAATAAACTGGGTGCATGATGTTTCCGTCTCTCATTGCACCCTTGTTGTGGCTTCATACACAATATATATATAACATATCCAACAGTAATTTTTTATATATGATATATATATAATATTTGACAAAAGGTACTTTTTATTTTGTTCATCTTTTTAAAACTTAAACTTAATATTTTGTCCACAATTATAAAAAATAAAAGCATACCCACCTGTAAATAGTATTGTCTGCTTGTTGTAAAAGTTTGACAGGGAAAAAGGTTAGTAGACCAGTTTTTATTTTAATATTGTGAAGCATTGTAATAATACAGCTGTTTTGAATTTGAATGACGTCAGTATTCCAATGTCACTTTGCATTTCCTTACAGTAACAATAAACTAGGTACATGACGTTTCCGTTTTCAGAATACTGTCGTCAACTTTAGGTAGGTACATGTAGGTCTTAACATGCTCATTAAGAGAAAGCTGTTGTAGTGCACGCCTGTCATGGGCGCAGATGTCAACTTCCATTGGCTCCTCCAGTAATTGTTGTAGCAGTTTAATATCTGGTTAGGAAATAGTTCCTCATAAAAAAACCCAAAAAACCCTACAAAATTCTTATATGCTTTTTGAAATATTTCTTTGATGATTACCTGTAGGTTGACCTCTGTTGCTGTTGCTTCTTATATGTAGTACTCACTGATAACAACTGTGCAAGTGGTATACTGCCACTTGTATAACAGCATCAAGAGGTGGTGCTCGGGCATGTTGATTTTTTTACATGGTACTTGTCAGTTGAGAGCGCTTCCTAAACTTAGCTGTCACATGATCCTTTCAATAGTGTTGTATTTTTTACAAAATATATTCTGACGTAGACATTTTATTGAGCTGCATGGAGCAAATATTCTGATGTCGACATTTTATTGAGCTGCATGGAGTAATTAATGGTGGTGTGTAACCTTAATTGGTATTTCTGTCCACACTTTATTTTTTTCTATAATAGTGGGTCAGTTATGTACCAACAATGTGCTGTCATTAAACAAACATTCCTTTCCACATAATGTATCCAAACTCCTGGAAAAAGGTGGAAAAAGTCCTGGAAAATGAACCAAAATAGTGCTTTAAAATCCTGGAAAATAGAACTGTGTATTTACCCTGTTTTACTAATTAAACAATATCTGTGTTGGTGTATTTACCCTGTTTTACTAATTAAACAATATCTGTGTTTGTGTCTGTTACAGGTGATGATCACTTGGATCCAATGAGTAATAATATCTCAAGTGATACTGTACTTGCAAAACTGAATGATGTGTTTCCTCAGATAGCATCAGAAATACTGGCACAGGTTGTAGACACACAGAGGAAAACCGATACACTTGATACAACAGTCACTGAAGAAATTTTCCTTCAGAGATGTGTGGAATATCTCCTTCATACAGGTTTGTTGCATTTGCTGGTATATATATACACAGTGGACTGTCCAAACTGACCAAATGTTTGGATATCCAATAGCTGATGATTAATAAATCAATGTGCTCTAGTGGTGTCTTTTAAACAAAACAGACTTTAACGTTTTAACTGTCCAAACCGGCATCTGCCTAAACCAGATTTCTGTGTAAACTGGCATAGTTTTACAGTCCTGTCCA
>NC_054707.1:37235707-37287020 GCF_016097555.1 Gigantopelta aegis | reverse complement strand
TGTGCTCTTAGACTAGTGGTGTTGTTAAACAAACAAACTTATCACTCTTTTCTTTTTTTTTTTTTCTTTTTTTGATGCTATATAATATGGTGATATTAGTTTGAATCTTGTTTTTAATTTTAGGTGAAGCAAAGAAGATTCTCCCGTCCATGGTGATAGACTTGGTCCGGGATAAAATGGATAAATATTGCATAGAAAGTATCAACAACATGCCAGACATGTTCAAGTATGTATCATTCTATCATAAGACCCAGGCTCTCTTGTATTTAGTTTTATTATGCAAAGATACTTTCAATGATGAAACATGGTGATCAGGGCCCTGTTCAACTAAAGAATCTTAGTGACTTACGATAAGTTTTACGTTGGCACATGTAAACTTCACTGTAGCCGTTCCACAAAGCAACCTTATGGTAGTCGTAAGTGCCCCTTTAATGACTAAAATCTTGTTTGCGAAGAAATACGACTTACCAGTAGTTAATTAATAAACTGATTACCGATTATTTTGAACATCTTGGATGTATTCATTGGTATCGGACATCCATGAAGTAACTTTGTCAGTTTATTTGCTAAGTGATGTGCTTAAAACATGAGGGTTATCTCCCATATTTTTGTATGAATGTTTTTCATCGAACATCGAGTTTCATAAAAGCAGGGCTAGCTCTGGGTGAGCAAAACAATTTGCCAAATTGTTTATTAAACTTAAAAAATTGCAGAAATTATCAGTTATTTTCTAAAATATGTCAGTGAGTGCCAGAGCTAGCCGTGAAAAGGTAGGTCTGTTTGGTGTATATTAGATCCATTTTAACACAAAGAGTTAGTATCCTTCTTGAAAAAATTTCAAATCATCATCTAACTGCCTCATACCAATTGTAAATATTTACCATCATTTACAATGACAGTAAGCTAAGCCACGTGGAATGGGCTGGCGATAGTAGAAAAACAAATTAAGGTCAGTATGGTAGGTATTTACGGTGATAGTAGTGCTAAGATCGCTTCGGGGAACAGGTTCCTCGACAACTATTTTTTACTTATTTTGATGCTATTTGGGCATTGTTGTCTTTTAATTTTTGCTCCGGCCAGTGCACCACGACTGGTATATCAAAGGCAGTGGTATGTGCTATCCTGTCTGGGATGGTGATATAAAAGATCCCTTGCTGCTAATCGAAAAGAGTAGCCCATGAAGTGGTGACAGCGGGTTTCCTCCCTCAATATTTGTGTGGTCCTTAACCATATGTCTGACGCCATATAACCGTAAATAAAATGTGTTGAGTGCGTCGTTAAATAAACCATTTTCTTCCTTCCTTCTTTTTAATTTAAGCGTTACAGCCATGTGTTATCCATGTTACATGATGACCAGAAATCCACTGGATTTTCAGATATTTATATTCTGTAAGCAAGAAATGTAAGAACTACGTAATGTTAACAATAAAAAGGCTATATTAGCCAAAAGCCTGTTACTATGACCATAAACTCAAGCTAATCGCTTTAAAGCTAAATATGTATTTAAATAATTCAACAAGGAATAGCCAGCTAGAAGTTTGGTTTTGGTTTTATAGGTATAGAGTATTTTTAATGTCCATACCTTTCAGGTGTCCAGATTGTGGAGTGCCTGTTGAGATGGCTTCTGGGAATAAAGAATTCCAGTGTCAAAATGAAGATTGCATGATGGTACTTTTAATTAGTGTAAATCAAACATCATACATATGCATATGGATCTGTTTCTCATTACAGTTGTAAAACATTACACACTGTAGATTGGACCTCGCTTGCTTAACGGTTTTTTCTCGATAGCACGTCCTGTTTGTATCAAAAGGCAAACGGCAACTAGAGGGGACTATATAGGTCTCATCTCCGTCCTTCCGTCTGTCTGTCCATATGTCCCACATATATATTTCTGGATGTTTCTTTCCACATTGCCTTGAGATATTGAGCTAAAATTGTTACAGATCAAGTTTGACTTTCACGATGATTAAGTCATTTTTATAGAGTTATTTCCCTTGAATGTAGGAGATATGAAAATTAGTTTTCCATACTTTTTTCCCCAATGCCTCGAGGTACTGAGCTGAAAATTTTTATGTAGCTTTATCATATATATATATATATATATATATATATATATATATATATATATATATATATATATATATATATATATATATATATATATATATACACACACACACACAGTCAGACCTCGTTACGACGACCATGTTTGTCCATGGGTCACTTTGTCGTTATATCGATATTGCCGGTGTATCGAATTGTCACGAGTTATCTCCATTGCCAAAATAACGTAACAAAAAATACTAATTAATATTAACTGTTGACTGAATAACATTTAAATAATTAATGCATTGCGATTATAATCAAAAACAACAAATGCACGTACACATATATTAAATATGTTTTTAAAAAACATCATTAAATATATTAAACAAGGCACATTCACCGTCAGTCCAATCAAGACACCTACGATTGGTACCTGTTTCGTTTACAAAATATCATGAAAACAGAAGATTTTATTGTTCAAAGTTAATCCTTTAATTGGTTAACTAAAAGCAATACATTTCTACACAAGTTCTTCTACAAATTTCGCAGACATTGGTAGCTCGGACAGCATGTAACACAGTCGGCTCACTACGAGATCAAAGATTCAAAGTGGCTCTGTGTGTACTGCCAACGTGCTATGGTATCTGTGATTATGTAATGTCATTGTAAAGAGGTGTTTTTAGATGTCGGATGCATGTTTGTTCTTAATTTGCTCTGTCGGTGTCGGAAGGTGTGAATTCCGGTGTAATGAACAGAATAACATTGATGTACGTTTGTTCCGACAGATTGTGGTCGGATGGTGTAAATGTCATAGTAACAACGGTCATTGTAATGAGGTCTGACTATATACTATTACAGCTTATGGCCCTTGAATTTAGATAATACAAAAATTTGTTGGGCCCGTTAGGGAACATGTATTGCTTTAGCAGTACTCTTGAAATGCTTGTTGACGTTTAAACTTGCATCAGCTCATGTAGCATTTTAAAATAAATTATGTTGTGTAATTAGTAAAAGGTTTCTCAACAAATTACTTTTTAAAATCTCCTCCTTTTTTATTTTATTTATTTAGACATGTTGCCGCTACTGCAAGAAGCCGTGGAATGATGGAGACCACTCCAGCTGCAGCCCGGTGCTTTCAGCAGCAGACGACATTGCTGGTATGGAACAGTTGCCACAACACTGGGACCCAATGCCAGATAAGGACACGGTTAGTTAACACCCTCACAGTTACATGTATCTCAGTTTCCAACCACCAATGTTAACCTTCTGACTACTGCAGGCGAGATATCTCGCCCGACGTCACGTCAGTCGATATACTGTACACTGTATACAGTGCATTCCCCAATTCATATTTCCCGCCGTTTTGCACACGACACTCACCGGAAACGGAAATATAATTAAAGAAAAAAGATTTTTTTTCAAAATGGTGGTTTTTGTTTTGATTTTTTCAACTGAAAATGCCTTGAAATTTTGAGTTCAAAAAGTGGTTTTCGGCAAGTATTTTCGCTTGACAACAATGGCGGCACGTCGCGGTCATTTTCAGGGATCGATAGCTGATTGTAACAGCTAATTTGATAATAAATTTGATCGTTTTACCAACAATGAAAATTACCAAATATTGCAATATGAATCGTAGTTCGGGTTTTTAAAAAAATTCTGGTCAGAAAACCACTGTTATCGGGAATAATGGACATAAATACTGGACAGCTGGCCACAAATGCCCGTAAGTAAACGCAACTTTTTCGATTTTTTGCCTAATTTTAATCACCATTAGCCGATCTAAAATAATAAAAATTACAAAAAAAGACACGAAAATAATACTTACCGATTCATATATGAACTTTATTTCATGTATTTATGAAACATTTAAGTGAATATATGTGAGTAAAAATTATAAACTTGTACCCACTCAACGTGGTTTTTGTTAAAAATTAATCCAGTAGTCTAAAGGTTAAAATGTCCAGATTTTTTACAACCGACTTTCATTCCTTACTTTTAATAACTTGGTTAAACACATTAGTGGCACAGGATGTAGCCTAGTGGTAAAGCATTCGCCTGATGCTCGGTCGGTCTAGGGTCGATTCCCGTCGACTGGCCCATTAGGCTATTTTTCATTCCAGCCAGTGCACCACGACTGGTATATCAAAGGCCGTCTGTGGGATGGTGCATATCCTTTGCTTCTAATAAAAAAATGTAGCGGTTTTCCTCTTTAAGACTATGTCAGAATTACCATATGTTTGACATCCAATAAAAGATGATTAATAAATCAGTGTGCTTTAGTGGTGTTGTTACTCAAAACACTTTTTAAATACATTAGGATATACACCTGAACAGGTATCTGATGAAAGCATATTTCAATACATATAGTGTACGTTTCTCCAATTAGAGTCGCGTTACGTTTCAAAACGATTATAATGACTCAGCAATAGGTAGGTGGGTACCAGCCTCTTACATTTTACTGGGGGTGGTCATTGGGTTAAGAACAGTTTAGAAAATACTCACCTAGACCAAATGTCAATTAATATATTTTTTACACCCAATAATAATTAATTCCTGGTAAAACAGTGCACTGAAATTTTGTTAAACTGTTCTTTCATTCATATTGCTTAATTTAAAAAAAAAAAGCAACCAGATTTTTGTTTTCTTTATATTATTGATTCCACGTAATGTTCCAGGATTTCATCAGTGTAGAGTTACAGCCGGGATCGGAAGAGTACAAAACTGTCATAGATAGCTTCCGTCACACGATGCGAGGCAGACTGGTGAAGTCGATCAGACGAATACAGAACCCGCGACTGTGGCAAAAATATTTACTGTGAGTGAGAGAAATTTCAGATCATTCTTCATTACATGATGTCATTTGTGACTGTTTTCAGTACGTCATTACACAGCTGCAGTCAGGGAAAATCCATCACAAATTACATTTATTTACTATTCTAGGGTCGTTTTTCCTTGTAGTCAAAAAACAATTTCATTGTTGTAGTGTTACTAAACAAACAACATATTTTGTCTGATGCAGTGCAAACAAACGACATATTTTGTGCATGTGTTGTAGTGTTACTAAACAAACAACATATTTTGTCTGATGCAGTGCATGTTTTGTTGGTAGTGTTACTAAACAAACAACATATTTTGTCTGATGCAGTGCATGTGTTGTAGTGCTACTAAACAAACAACATATTTTGTCTGATGCAGTGCATGTGTTGTAGTGTTATTAAACAAACAACATATTTTGTCTGGTGCAGTGCATGTGTTGTAGTGTTACTAAACAAACAACATATTTGTTGTAATGTTGCATGTGTTGTAGTGTTACTAAACAAACAACATATTTTGTCTGATGCAGCGCATATGTTGTAGTGTTACTAAACAAACAACATATTTTGTCTGATGCAGCGCATGTGTTGTAGTGTTACTAAACAAACAACATATTTTGTCTGGTACAGTGCATGTGTTGTAGTGTTACTAGACAAACAACATATTTTGTCTGATGCAGCGCATATCTTGTAGTGTTACTAAACAAACAACATATTTTGTCTGGTACAGTGCATGTGTTGTAGTGTTACTAAACAAACAACATATTTTGTCTGATGCAGCGCATGTGTTGTAGTGTTACTAAACAAACATTCCTTTCTTTGATTACTTTAATGACTGCAAAAAGCAATGTTATTCCCGCAGAACCCGGAAGCACATGTTGGATGATTTCGGAGCACAGAAACTCAACGAGCAGCTCTTGTTCCATGGCTCAGACGCCGCGACTGTGAACGCTATCTGTAAGGAGGGATTTGATTGGAGGCTGTGTGGCCAGCATGGCACAGCATTTGGGAAAGGTATCAACTTACTGAACTTAAAACTTATTCACCAATGAACTGAAGTATAAAGATTTTTATTACCATTTTACCAAGATTGTAATAATTATTCTTATTATAAAGTTTCATCTTACTGCAGTGAAACTCCTCAAAAGTCGGCCCTCAGTAAACCAAAATTCCCTAAATAAAATTTTTAAAAAGATGATTTTGCCAAGAAACATGCTGTTCCTGACAGCCCTAACTGGCCACAGATAGTCAGTTCAGTTCAACTTTATTTTCATGCTTATATCCAATTACGGTTCAAGCATGCTGTCCTGGACAAATATCTCAGCTATCTGGGCTGTCTGTCTAGGACAGTGGGTTAGTTGTTAGTGGTTAGTGAGAAAAAAAAGAGTGTGTAGTGGTCTTACTAACCCATTGAGGTGTTAAAACTCGCTCTGGGTGGGAGCCGGTACCGAGCTGCGAACCCAGTACCTACCAGCCTTATGTCCGATGGCTTAACCACGACACCACTGAGGTCGGTAGATAGTCAGCTTGCCAGTTTTTGTGGATTCTCCGATATCATAACCTTTGATTGCACAGAAATATAGTTGTACTGAGCATGTCTCTATTCTCTATTGGCATGCAAGCACAGTACAATTTCAACATTCCAGAGTTATGTGTGGGATCAGTTAATTCCTAATTATTTATCATAAATACATGTGAAAATAGCTCAGTATGGCACTTTCTAGTTATTTATGATAAATGCATGTGAAAATAGCTCAATATGGCCCTTTCTAGTTATTTATCATAAATGCACGTGAAAATAGCTCAATATGGCCCTTTCTAGTTATTTATCATAAATGCACGTGAAAATAGCTCAATATGGCCCTTTCTAGTTATTTATCATAAATGCATGTGAAAATAGCTCAGTATGGCACTTTCTAGTTATTTATCATAAATACGTGTGAAAATAGCTCAGTATGGCACTTTCTAGTTATTTATCATAAATACGTGTGAAAATAGCTCAGTATGGCACTTTCTAGTTATTTATCATAAATACATGTGAAAATAGCTCAGTATGGCACTTTCTAGTTATTTATCATAAATACATGTGAAAATAGCTCAGTATGGCCCTTTCTAGTTATTTATCATAAATACACGTGAAAATAGCTCAGTATGGCCCTTTCTAGTTATTTATCATAAATACACGTGAAAATAGCTCAGTATGGCCCTTTCTAGTTATTTATGGCACTGAAAATAGCTCAATATGGCCCTTTCTAGTTATTTATCATAAATACATGTGAAAATAGCTCAGTATGGCCCTTTCTAGTTATTTATCATAAATACATGTGAAAATAGCTCAATATGGCCCTTTCTAGTTATTTATCATAAATACATGTGAAAATAGCTCAGTATGGCCCTTTCTAGTTATTTATCATAAATACACGTGAAAATAGCTCAGTATGGCACTTTCTAGTTATTTATCATAAATACACGTGAAAATAGCTCAGTATGGCCCTTTCTAGTTATTTATCTAAATACACGTGAAAATAGCTCATTATGGCCCTCATAAATACACGTGAAAATAGCTCAGTATGGCACTTTCTAGTTATTTATCATAAATACACGTGAAAATAGCTCAGTATGGCCCTTTCTAGTTATTTATCATAAATACACGTGAAAATAGCTCAATATGGCCCTTTCTAGTTATTTATCATAAATACACGTGAAAATAGCTCAGTATGGCCCTTTCTAGTTATTTATCATAAATACACGTGAAAATAGCTCAGTATGGCACTTTCTAGTTATTTATCATAAATACACGTGAAAATAGCTCAGTATGGCACTTTCTAGTTATTTATCATAAATACACGTGAAAATAGCTCAGTATGGCACTTTCTAGTTATTTATCATAAATACACGTGAAAATAGCTCAGTATGGCACTTTCTAGTTATTTATCATAAATACACGTGAAAATAGCTCAGTATGGCCCTTTCTAGTTATTTATCATAAATACACGTGAAAATAGCTCAGTATGGCCCTTTCTAGTTATTTATCATAAATACACGTGAAAATAGCTCAGTATGGCCCTTTCTAGTTATTTATCATAAATGCACGTGAAAATAGCTCAGTATGGCCCTTTCTAGTTATTTATCATAAATACACGTGAAAATAGCTCAGTATGGCACTTTCTAGTTATTTATCATAAATACACGTGAAAATAGCTCAGTATGGCCCTTTCTAGTTATTTATCATAAATACACGTGAAAATAGCTCAGTATGGCCCTTTCTAGTTATTTATCATAAATACATGTGAAAATAGCTCAGTATGGCCCTTTCTAGTTATTTATCATAAATACATGTGAAAATAGCTCAGTATGGCCCTTTCTAGTTATTTATCATAAATACACGTGAAAATAGCTCAGTATGGCCCTTTCTAGTTATTTATCATAAATACACGTGAAAATAGCTCAGTATGGCACTTTCTAGTTATTTATCATAAATACACGTGAAAATAGCTCAGTATGGCACTTTCTAGTTATTTATCATAAATACACGTGAAAATAGCTCAGTATGGCACTTTCTAGTTATTTATCATAAATACACGTGAAAATAGCTCAGTATGGCACTTTCTAGTTATTTATCATAAATACACGTGAAAATAGCTCAGTATGGCACTTTCTAGTTATTTATCATAAATACACGTGAAAATAGCTCAGTATGGCACTTTCTAGTTATTTATCATAAATACACGTGAAAATAGCTCAGTATGGCACTTTCTAGTTATTTATCATAAATACACGTGAAAATAGCTCAGTATGGCACTTTCTAGTTATTTATCATAAATACACGTGAAAATAGCTCAGTATGGCACTTTCTAGTTATTTATCATAAATACACGTGAAAATAGCTCAGTATGGCACTTTCTAGTTATTTATCATAAATACACGTGAAAATAGCTCAGTATGGCCCTTTCTAGTTATTTATCATAAATACACGTGAAAATAGCTCAGTATGGCACTTTCTAGTTATTTATCATAAATACACGTGAAAATAGCTCAGTATGGCACTTTCTAGTTATTTATCATAAATACACGTGAAAATAGCTCAGTATGGCCCTTTCTAGTTATTTATCATAAATACACGTGAAAATAGCTCAGTATGGCACTTTCTAGTTATTTATCATAAATACACGTGAAAATAGCTCAGTATGGCACTTTCTAGTTATTTATCATAAATACACGTGAAAATAGCTCAGTATGGCACTTTCTAGTTATTTATCATAAATACATGTGAAAATAGCTCAGTATGGCACTTTCTAGTTATTTATCATAAATACATGTGAAAATAGCTCAGTATGGCACTTTCTAGTTATTTATCATAAATACATGTGAAAATAGCTCAGTATGGCACTTTCTAGTTATTTATCATAAATACATGTGAAAATAGCTCAGTATGGCACTTTCTAGTTATTTATCATAAATACACGTGAAAATAGCTCAGTATGGCACTTTCTAGTTATTTATCATAAATACACGTGAAAATAGCTCAGTATGGCCCTTTCTAGTTATTTATCATAAATACATGTGAAAATAGCTCAGTATGGCCCTTTCTAGTTATTTATCATAAATACATGTGAAAATAGCTCAGTATGGCACTTTCTAGTTATTTATCATAAATACATGTGAAAATAGCTCAGTATGGCACTTTCTAGTTATTTATCATAAATACATGTGAAAATAGCTCAGTATGGCACTTTCTAGTTATTTATCATAAATACATGTGAAAATAGCTCAGTATGGCACTTTCTAGTTATTTATCATAAATACATGTGAAAATAGCTCAGTATGGCCCTTTCTAGTTATTTATCATAAATACACGTGAAAATAGCTCAGTATGGCCCTTTCTAGTTATTTATCATAAATACACGTGAAAATAGCTCAGTATGGCACTTTCTAGTTATTTATCATAAATACACGTGAAAATAGCTCAGTATGGCACTTTCTAGTTATTTATCATAAATACACGTGAAAATAGCTCAGTATGGCACTTTCTAGTTATTTATCATAAATACATGTGAAAATAGCTCAGTATGGCCCTTTCTAGTTATTTATCATAAATACATGTGAAAATAGCTCAGTATGGCAATTGTATCTGTGATATAGCACCTAGTAAAATGTGTCTATTGTGTAACCCTTCCTTCAATTTCTGCATGTTATTTTTATTTAGGAATATTCCTTATAATCCCCTAGCTTTTGCAGTAATTTTTTGGATCTGGTTCGATTATAACCAATGATTTTTAAGGGAAATAAATGTGCTGAATTTCGTTTTCTTACTTGAATTTATTTTATTTTTAGGTACATATTTTGCTAAAAATGCTAATTATTCTGATAGATATTGTCACAGTGGTGATATGTCATTAAATTCCAAGGCCTTTCATCAAGGAGCAGCAATTCCATTTGGATTCGAAACAGGGTATAACCTTGCAGCAATACTATTGCCACTTCCACCAACACCAGCACCACACCTTACAACAGTACAGCCATTTCCACGAACTCACAAGACGGGAAGGTCCAAGTTGATGCTGTGTGCCCGGGTTCTGTGTGGTCGTATGGCGGCGGGAAACAACTGCATGCTTCGGCCTCCACTGGATCCTGGTGACTTGAAGCAGAGACCGTTCAATTCTGCAGTCGATAACCCAATCAACCCATCTGTGTTCGTAATATTTGAGAGTTCGCAGACTTATCCAGAATATGTTTTGGAATATTTATGATGAAGTGGTTCATGTCCTGTCTTTCTGTTCTAGCGCCATAATGGTAGCTGAGTATAGCTCAGTGGCACAGAAATAAATTGGGACCATTGCATTGATCACCCTGAACCCCCACCCCCCTCCTTCACCCAGCCCCACCTCCTTCATCACTGGGCAGGCTGGATATAGCTCGACAATAGAGCACATAACTCACCATTGTATTGGTCACCCTGAAAATAGCCACTATGGCTCTTTCACCCAGGCCACCTTTCATCACTGAATACATATAGCTTGGCAATAGAGCACATTCACCATTGCATTGGTCACCCTGAAAATAGCCACCCCCCTCTTTCATTTACCTCCTTCATCACTGGGCAGACTGAACCAATAGAGCACATAACCACCATTGTATTGGTCACCCTGAACCCCCACCCCCCTCTTTCACCCAGCCCCACCTCCTTCATCACTGGGCAGACTGATATAGCTTGGCAATAGAGCACATAACTCACCATTGCATTGGTCACCCTCATCCCCACCCCTTTCCTTCACCCAGCCCCACCTCCTTCATCACTGGGCAGGCTGGATATAGCTCGACAATAGAGCACATAACTCACCATTGTATTGGTCACCCTGAACCCCCACTCACCTCTTTCACCCAGCGCCACCTCCTTCATCACTGGGCAGACTGGATATAGCTCGGCAATAGAGCACATAACTCACCATTGCATTGGTCACCCTGAACCCCCACCCCCCTCTTTCACCCAGCCCCACCTCCTTCATCACTGGGCAGACTGATATAGCTTGGCAATAGAGCACATAACTCACCATTGTATTGGTCACCCTGAACCCCCACCCCCCTCCTTCACCCAGCCCCACCTCCTTCATCACTGTGCAGGCAGGATATGGCTTGGCAATAGAGCACATAACTCACCATTGCATTGGTCACCCTCATCCCCACCCCCTTCCTTCACCCAGCCCCATCCTTCATCACTGGGCATCAATAGAGCACATAACTGGTCACCGTCAGACTGGAATATAGCTTGGCAATAGAGCACATAACTCACCATTGTTGGTCACCGGGCACAGGCATAATATTGGGACCCTGATCACCCCCCCCCCCCCCCCTCCTTCACCCAGCCCCACCTCCTTCATCACTGTGCAGGCAGGATATGGCTTGGCAATAGAGCACATAACTCACCATTGCATTGGTCACCCTCATCCCCACCCCCCTCCTTCACCCAGCCCCACCTCCTTCATCACTGGGCAGGCAGGATATAGCTTGGCAATAGAGCACATAACTCACCATTGCATTGGTCACCGTCACCCCTTCCTTAACCCAGCCCCACCTCCTTCATCACTGGGCAGGCTGGATATAGCTTGGCAATAGAGCACATAACTCACCATTGCATTGGTCACCCTGAACCCCCACCCCCCACCTTCACCCAGCCCCACCTCCTTCATCACTGGGTAGGCTGGATATAGCTCGACAATAGAGCACATAACTCACCATTGCATTGGTCACCCTGAACCCCCACCCCCCACCTTCACCCAGCCCCACCTCCTTCATCACTGGGCAGGCTGGATATAGCTTGGCAATAGAGCACATAACTCACCATTGCATTGGTCACCCCCACCCCCCTCCTTAACCCAGCCCCATCTCCTTCATCACTGGGCAGGCTGGATATAGCTTGGCAATAGAGCACATAACTCACCATTGCATTGGTCACCCTCAACCCCACCCCCCTCCTTCACCCAGCCCCATCTCCTTCATCACTGGGCAGACTGGATATAGCTTGGCAATAGAGCACATAACTCACCATTGCATTGGTCACCCTGAACCCTCACCCCCTTCCTTCACCCAGCCCCACCTCCTTCATCACTGGGCAGACTGGATATAGCTTGGCAATAGAGCACATAACTCACCATTGCATTGGTCACCCTCACCCCCTCCATCACTGGGCAGACAGGGTTTGAATCAGTAAATAGAGTGCTCACCTAAGATGCATATGGGTTTTAATATTGATTGCCCTCAGTGGATTCATTGGTCACCCTCACCCCCTCCATCACTGGTCAGACTGGGTTTGAATCAGTAAATAGAGTGCTCACCTAAGATGCATATGTGTTTTAATATTGATTGCCCTCAGTGGATTTATTGTCAAGCGTTTTCTACCATTCCCAACCAGTGTCCCATGACTGCTACATCAAAGGCTATATAACCAAGGCTCAAAATTCACTTTATGAAATGGGGAGCAATTCCTGCTTATCATATTTTAATCTGGAAGTAAATGCTAAAAATTGAGAAGAAGTTGACTATTTGTGTTGACACAACATTACTCTCATTTTGTCCAGTGGTAAAGCGCTCACCTGATGTGCGGTCAGTCTAGGATTGATCCCTGACGATGGGCTCGTTGGGCTATATCTCGTTCAGGCCAGTGTACTACGACTGGTATATCAAAGGCCGTAGTATGTGCTATCCTATCTTGAGATGGTGCATATATTTTCATTTTATTTTATTTTGAACTATTTTCATGCTTATATCCAATTAAGGTTCAAGCATGCTATCCTTGGCACACATCTTAGCTACCTGGGTTGTCTGTCCAGAACAGTTAGCTAAAGTTAGTTGTTAGTGGTTAATGAGAGAGAAGAGGGTGTAGTGTCTACCCATCGAGTCGTTAAAACTCACTCTGGGTGGGAGCCGGTACCGGGCTGTGAACCCAGTACCTACAAGCCTTATGTTCGATGGCTTAACCACGACACCACCGAGGCCAGTGGTGCATATAAAAGATCCCTTGCTACTAATGGAAACGTAGCAGGTTTCCTCTCTAAGACTACAATGTCAGAATAACCAAATGTTTGACATCCAATTGCCGATGATTAATACATCTATGTGCTCTAGTTGTGTCATTAAACAAAACAAACTTTATTTATTTTACTCTCATTTTATATACTGTAATACAATTAATTTGAGCTAAATATTAATGTGACTGATGCAATAATTACTTAACAAATTATATTTTAAACAATAAAACCGCCAAGGATAATTAAAATACAAACAAAACAAACAAACAAAAAAAGCATTATTTTATGTAATGAACAAGAACAAACTTAAAATAAATGTAGTCTAGATAGGAGAAACAAAAAGTTCATCAGTTGTTGTTTACAGTAAATAGATTTACAATGTTAGCTCCATACCAAAATTGTAATTCTGAAGTGCTGTGCATAAACTTTGGAGGAAATTACAGCCAACATGAATAGCTTCTAATGATTTGACTGTCAAAATAAATATCAACTTTTTTTGTTTAATCAGTGTGAGAAAAGCTAAAATTAATTTATTGAAAACAACTCTGCATGTTTTGTTTGCATGCAGTGTGATCTTTTAAATTTGTATTTACTAGACTCATTAATACTAATAGTAATACACATTTTAGTTTATACATGCCATAACACAATAATACCATGATGCATTATTTTCCTTATTTACCATATGTTCATAATGCTGGAGCAAAACCTCAAATTCAAAATTCAAATTTTTTATTATGTATTTCCATCATTCCACCCTCAAAATTAGTTGTAATCCATGTAAAAATGTGTAGTGATTTGTTTGCAACCCTATATAGCTGTTTGGTAGTAATGCTAATATGAATAAATGTTATCCAGATTCTGGCATTTTTGTTTAATTCGGCCAAAAGTTCTCTACAAAATGTTTAGACTGACCATTATAGGAGAAATACGGTCATTTTAAAAATATTTTACAATACATCATTGAATATTGGTCATCCTAATGTAGACATAGTTGTCACTGATTACTTAATTTGAATAGTTGTTGTACTATGTTTTAAGATGGAAACAAAAAGCCACTGGTGAAATGGATTATGACAAAACATATTCTATATTTTGAGTCGCACATTGCTTCTTGCTCTGTTAATTTCGAGCCTTGCTGTACTATCCTGTTAATATAAAATACCTCTTGCTGCTTTTTAGTGTGAGTAGCCTGTGTGGCAGTAGATACGAGGTTTACCTGTCTGTCTCTAGACCCAGACATGTCTGTCTCTAGCAGTCAAGTGCTCGCCTGATGCGCAGTCGGTTCAGGATCAATCCTCGTCAGTGGGCCCATTAGGCTATTTCTTATTACAGTCAGAGCACCATGACTGGTATATCAAAGGCTGTGGTATGTGTTATCCTGTCTATGGGATGGTGCATCTAAAAGACACCTTACTATTAATGGGTGGGTTATAGCCCAGTGGTAAAGTGTTCGCTTGGGGCGCGGTCGGTCTGGGATCGATCCCCGTCGGTGGGCCCATTGGGTTATTTCTCGCTCCAGCCAGTGCACCATGACTGGTATATCAAAGGCCGTGGTATGTGTTTTTATGTCTATGGGATGGTGCATATAAAAGATCCCTTTGCTGCTAATCGAAAAGAGTAGCCCATGAAGTGACGACAGCAGGTTTCTTCTTTCGATATTTGTGTGGTCCTTTACCATATGTCCGACGCCATATAACGGTAAATAAAATGTGTTGAGTGAGTCATTAAATAAAACATTTCCTTTCCTTTCCTTGCTACTAATAGATAAATGTATGGAGTTTTCACTTTAAGACTGTCAGAATTACAAATGATTAAACTCCAATAGCCGATGATTAATAAATCGATGTGCTTTGGTGGTGGTGTTAAACAAAACAAACTTTAACCCTTTTTGTTTTTAGTCAAGTGTGCCTTGACACCACTAACAATCAACGTTTTATGATCTATGCCATTTTGTTTTAGAGTTTACAAACCACTTTGAAAAGAATTCATTAAATTAGTATTTTGCTGTTTTCATATTAAATATGTGTAAGTAATTTACAATATTAAATATATATTTTTTGTATAAGAACGTTGTCCTTTGTTGTTATTTTAAATGTCACATTGAAGCAGGCACAGTGGAAGCAAGTAGACATGGGGGAGGGGGCAGACTGACATCAAAGGCACAAAGCAAAGTTTCTAGGGGGTTCGGGGGTATGCTCCCCCATAAAATTTTGAAAACTAGATGTGAAATGCAATTTCCTGCATTCTACATATAAAATGCATCTCTGCCTTAAGATTTACTATCAATAATATTTTTGATTCAGAATTATTGGGGGGGGGGGGGGGCTAGAGCCCTAGCTCTCCTGCTAGGTGCCTGTGAACATTGTGAGAAATTCTTTCTCTTAATGTGTCAATGGACATGTTTGAGAAGCCATTTGCTGCATGTGATAAAGTAATGAACATTGTGTAAGAAAGTCATTCACTTCATGACGTGAGAAAGTCATTCACTTCGTGTGTGAATAAATAATGAACATTGTGTGAGATGGGCATTCATTTAATATGGTTGAATTGCAAGTGCGTGGTTGTGAATAACCTTGAATATTCCACAATTCTCTTAATTTTGTTTATAACTTAGATATGACGATCCAACCATGCAAAAATATAAGTCCTGTAAAATGTTATTATGTAGAGATCGATTTCCAGATACTCGGTGGCGGATCCAGAAAATCCATTTAGGGGGCCACGGTGACAGGATGTGGAATGCCAAGGGAACTTTGGGGGAGGTTTGGAGTGGGTTCGTAAAACAAATTAAAATTAATAAAATTTAGGGGGCGGGCCCCCCTTAGATCCGCCTCTGATAGTGTATGTGTTTACATTGATATCTGCTGTAACATAGCCTACCCTTCACAAAATCATTGAAGCTAAGTGACTGCGTGTTTTGGCATTATTTTCTACAGCTTGTAGCAGATTTGTTAACATTCAAGGAAACCTAACCCGTGCAGCTCGTGTGCCATTTTTTTCCCCATAAATTGTGACTACCTTCATTCCTTACTGCATCGTGCATAATCCAGAGTGAAGCCTGTAGGAATCGGGGCTGACGGGAATTGTGAGGTTTTTGGTTTCTTTTGTTTTGGTGTGTCATACTCTACAATAAATCTGGCTTGTGGCCCCCCCCCCCCCCCCCCCCACCCCCTCCAAATCCAGATATCGTTCCAACGGGCCTGAATATTTGAGGAGGTGGAATTGGTTACAGTGGATTTTCATTTGTAATCACTGTTTTTAAATGTTTAAATCCGTCTATGTTCATTTATAATGTATTCTAAATCATTGAATGGTAATATTTTCACTTTTAAAATACTTGATGGTCAAGCATCGAGTTTTGAAAAACACATTGTTCCATGAAATCAGAATAATACCACAAGATTTGTATACTCCAAAAAAAGAAAGAAAAAAAAGAAGATTATTGTGCACATTTCAAACAAATAATACAAGACGGTATATAGTTAACGCGCACAATTCACCATTAAATATAGGTTCTGAAAAATTGAAGTATTGTGGCATCTTAAACGTTTTATAATATTATGTAAACAGGTAAAACCTTTTATTTACTATAGTTAATTACAATTTGTAGTAATTAATGTTCATAAAATGTTTATAGGCATTTAACCTTTCAAATCTTATTACGACTTGCGGTGTTTTTAATCACACGCAAAACGCATACACGTATAAATTATTTTAAAACCTACATCATTTATTTTGTTTCTATTGATACTTTGAAAGTTTTTGACGGAGCGCGTGCGTGTGTATGTGTGTAAGTTAGTTCGGTGAATTCAGGCTGTAAAAAAAAAAAAAGTATATGCTCATTGCGATTAAGACATTTACATAATAATTTAAAAGTTGAGTTATGTTTTGAACATATTTATAAGTTAGTTATTTATCATGTATAGTAATTGCTATAGCACTGGCGTAGGAAGCTGTGCCCTCCCTCCCCCCCCCCCTCCCCGACCCCCTGCACTTTTATAGCATTTTATAGGTGTATAAATATGCTGGGGAGCTAGTCCTTTTCATGTGTAAAAGTGCTTTCAGTTATTTATGTTTATTTTATTTTGGAACAAAGATGTGATCTTGGATTATCCCCCCCCCCCCCCCCCCCACACACACACCCATGACTAGTACATCAAATGCCATGTTGTTTCCTGTTGCACAGCGTATATAAAAAGACCACACACACACACACACTTTTTGGCACCTTTCTACGCCACTGTATAGTTAGGTCGAGAACTTTTTGATGATCCCACGTACTACTAGTATATGGCCGTTGCGTACAATCTGAAATCAGCTCTACTGGTCTACTGGTTAGTAACCAGTGGGGCTAATTTTAATCAGATTGGATGGCAAATAAACTATTATTTTAATAAGTTGATTTTATGGTTTGTTATCATACAGTCAGTATCTTGCTACAACTGTAAAATGAACGGTTTTGTTTATTGTTCATGTTAATTGTAAAATTATAATATCACTTTACATGGTTTGTTTCGTGGGTTGTTTGTTTTGGATTTTTTTGGTGGGGTGGGGGGGGGGGGTTGTTTTGTTTTGTTTTGTTGGGTGGGTTTTTTTTTAAATACGTCTATAACCTTGGTTTAATATATAATTGCGCTGCACGCACACGCCGTGTCCAATGTGAATGTGTCCTAAGGGCCAGCACCCCAATATCAGCAGATCCATACGGTTACTTGGAGTACCAGCGAGTGGGCTACAACCCGCATATCAAATATGGGATGTGTTGTCCTGTTGGAAAGTGCATAATAGTGGTTGCTAAGTGGATTAGTAGTTTCTTCTTTTTACATCAAACTGGGTGTCACAAATTCTACGAGACATTGGTCATGCTTATTGGTATTTTCGTTAAGCAATATGCTGAGGTGTTGAAAGAGAGAGAGAGAGGGGGGGGGGGGGGGGGGGGGGAATATGTTTTATTTAAATAACATTTTTTTAGAGCAACGGTTAGTGTCGGACATATGGTTAAGAAACACACATATACTAAGAGAGAGGATACCCGCGCCGCAACTACATTTCGATTAGCAGCAATGGATCTTTTTATATGCACCATGCCACAGACCCTGAAACACGACCCAATGGGCCGACCAACGGGAATCGATTCTAGATAGTTCGCGTGTCAGGTGTTAAACAAAAACGTCTAAGCTCTTCCATGTAAAAATCATACCTTGATGTGCTTCTTTCTTCACATGTCTGTCTAATGGCGACGCCACACGATATAATACGAGTGCCTGGTAAGAGAAAATACAACTGCATAGCAATTGGTCATTCGAATGAAATCGTAATGTTTGTTTTGTCACAGTTGGCTATGTTCGTACATGGCACTCGTATCGTGTGGTGTCGCCGTAAGACATCGAACCTAGACTGACATCTCTGGAAATCATTGTAGGCTAATATATAATGACATAACTGTGATTAGCTAATTAAGGGGGAGGGGCAGATACCACCCAGGAAAATATGAAAACGTGCTCTTTTAAAGCCGCACACCCTAGTTCCATCCAGCGAAAATAAATTATAATTTGGTTAATCGATAAATACATGGGAATCCCCATGTCCCAATTGCTTGAAATAATTTTGAAAGTTAGTATTCTGATGTCACCGGTAGAAGCACAACAATGCTTACGTCACGACAGATTTCACAGACTTGGGGTGCGTTCGTTTCACCTCTCCTGGACATGTTCCAACTGTTCTGTCCTGGTTGTATCCCCTCTCCAGATATCGTAAGACTTAGCAACATTATTTGTTTTAAGGGTTTGTAAAGTTTTGTATTGAGAAATTTACTTGTCTGGACTTTATTGTTACTGAAAATGTTCACGAACTGTGAAGAAAAATCTCACAAATGAACAACAACAAATCGGATGTTGATTGCGCGAACCGTGCACGAGAAAACAAACCGAACCAAAATGATAACGGTCACGTGATATACCTATCTTGACATTGAAATGGAAATATCCCCTCTAAAAATAGATTGGACCTCGCTTGCTTAACGGTTTTTTCTCGACAACACGTTTTGTAAAAAAAATGCAAAAAATGCATTTCGTGGTTTTACAAACATCAGGATTACGAAAAAGCACTTCAGGTGAATGGAAATGTGTATTCTAAATAATAAAATGTAAGTAAAGTGCAATTTTATTTGTGAAAAATGGGGTTTAATAGCGAAAAACAACGCCGTAATGGTTAACAAATAAACGCAACTAGGGTGTGTCCCTTTAATTTAAAAGTGATCCTTCTGCTAACTGGAGAAGACCCTGCATTACTATGCCCTGCTTGTTTTTCCTTTTTGTTTTAGTCAAGTTATTTCAGGAACTTCATTGCGTTAACTTTTATTACAATATCTATCTAGTCTAAACACCCTCACTCCCCCCCCCACCCCCGTCAATATATTGTCGTGTTTCATCTTTTATTTGAAAACTAAATTTAAAAGAAATTAAATTAAAAATTAATTGTAACATCGATTTTAAAATGCCATTCACCTAACTCCTGATTCCCTTTTGTGATTAAATAATACCCTGACATGTGGTTACAGAAGTAGGCCTAATTACTTTAGGCTATTTCCTTGCTTTCATCTATCCCATTACACATGGCTACCAGGTCAGCCATCTGGACATTATAACCATCAATCTGTTAGTGTAAAGTGATACCAATATTTCCAAGCCTAGCCTATATTAACCAGATAACTAAAAAATAAATAAACAAATAAATAAATAAAATAATAATAATAGGCGTGAATCTAAGAGGTTTGTGAAAGTGGGGTATGGTAAGAAGTGTTTGGACATGCTTTTATTTATTATCTTCTTTGACGTTGGCGAAAAAAAGGGTGGGTTGGGCACGCGCCCCTCAGCGCCACTCTCCTTGGGTCCATACCTGAACTAACCTTTCATTATTATTCATACTTACCTAGTACTAGCACAACAACTATGCTATACAATCTGAGTCATCTCCTCCATTGCAGAATTGTCTTCCCTTGCCAGATGTATATCCATATCCGCGCATGGGCAGACCATCGTCCTCGATTCAAAGTCCGTAATGACCGAATCCAGGGAAGACCTCCTAGGGGCGGGTGGGAGGTTACCGTTGTTGTGCTAGTACTAGGTAAGTATGAATAATAATGAAAATTAGAAGAAAAAAATTCTAATAGTCTTATTCAACTTACTGTACTAGCACAACAACTATGCTATAACGGACGTGATTTAACACCGTTAGAGCACGTGAATTCAACATTAATGGGAGGAGGTAAGAAAACACGAGGACTTACCCATTCGACCAACGTGAATCGTCTCAAGTAATGACAAGGTGTAAGACAACCAAGACATACGAGGTATAAAAGTCTAAGTGACTATGTGACTATTAATTATCAATACCCGAATTGATAAAACATCTTCCACCCCCCGCGTGAGGCAAAACCATCTCACAAGTGAAAGGAAAAGCACTAGACTGCCCCAGATAGTAACCACACCCTTTCCTGAAAAGGTGGCTTAACTATCTCCCTGCCTACCGGAATAGAGGTCTCCCTCGTCTCGTGGCTCGTCGTACGGAAACAACCTGCTGACCAGCAATCACCGACTGGATACGTCTGGTACCATCGGAACCAACTGCCATGTCACGAAAATAGGAACGGTCGAACGTATGTCGACCCTTCCACACTCCTGCATTCATCACCTTGATAATATCCAAGGAATCGTGAAAATTCAGGGAAGCTGAGATCGCTCGAATCTCGTGAGACCGAACTGAGAAGTTCCGCAGAACATGATCTCCTGCCGTCTCATACGCCAGCTTGATGGCTGCAGCAATCCATCGAGACGAAGCATTCTTAGTAATATCTCCCGGCTGTTTAGTGTAAGCAATAAACAGCCTCTTCTTCCCACCACAAATGTGTAGTACGATGCAGATAATACTTTAACGCCCTGACCGGACAAAGGAGACTGTCAGAATTATCAGAAGGCAACGTACGAGACAACCTTTGAATGATTGCTGGAGGAAACTCCTCTCCTGGCACCTGGTTCTTAGCCACAAAGATGCGATCAGTCCGCAACGTAACCGACCCATCAGGGTTATAATCAACCAAATCATGCATGAAAGCATGAATCTCACTAATACGGCAACAAACCGCAAGAGAGACCAGGAAAAGCATCTTCCAAGTCAAAAGTCGAAGAGTGGCTGCCGTCGAATCATGTTCCGAAACTGGAGGCAAGCTTCCATCTCCAACAGATTGATATGGAGGCTCCATTCGAAGGCACTCCACACATCTGACAGATGTTGATCCCCAAGATGCGCATCGTAGCCCTCTAGGGAAGCATCGGTGAACAGGACCAACTCCGGAGCAAGAGGGTGTAAGGGAATGACCTGGGACAAGCACTTGTCGACCATACACTCTAGGATCGTCTGCACGAACCAAGGCCCCACTGGAATCAACGTATCCCAAAAGCGGCCATGCCACACACGTGAGAGATGCCACTGGAGAGGTCTCTTGAATCGTCTGAACTGCACATTCAATGCAGCCAACGACTCGAGATGTTTCAACAACCCGTGCATAGTGCGCCGTGAAATTGTGAAGGCGTGCATCCGTCGGTCAAACGGATGCCTCCACAAGGTTGAAGACAACTCCGAGATACGTGAAAACGTGAGCTGGCACCAGCTCCGACTTCACCCAGTTGGGAATAAATCCCAAGCGAAGTATCATGTCGATGACCAGATTCAAGCCTGTCAGGCATGCCTGCTGAGACGAAGCTGGAATCAACCAGTCGTCCAGGTAGTTGTGCGTGCGAATGCCCAACAAATGCACATGGCCTACCACAGCCTTGACTACACGAGTAAAGGCGTGAGGACTCGTGGCCAATCCGAACGGCAGCACTCGAAACTCGTAAGCTTTGCCGTCGAATAGGAAGCGCAGGAACTTCCAAAAATCCCGATGAATCGGAACATGCAGGTAGGCGTCTTTCAGGTCGATCGACGCCGCCCACTCCCCAACCTGGAGTAAAGCCTGGACCGACTGCACCGTCTCCATTTTCATGGAGCAATGACCACGAATGCATTCAGCGGCTTGAGATTGAGAATCAGTCTCCACTCGCCATTTTTCTTTTGAGCAAAGAACAAATGGGAATAAAAAACCCGGGAGTCCAAATCCACCTGGTGAGAAACTCGGCAATCATCGTTTCCACCAGACAAGTAATGATCGCGTCGCAACAAGAGATTGTCTGCCCACAAACGCCCAGACATCTGGTTACTTTTGTTGAGGTGCGACAACACGGCATACCCCCGAACCCCCTAGAAACTTTACTTTGCGTCCTCAATGTCAGTCAGCCACCCTCCCAAAAAGAAAATGTCTACTTGCTTCCACTTTGCCTGGTTCATAATCAATCTGACATTTAAAATAACAACAAAGGACAACGTTCTTATACAGAAAATATATTTTTAATATTGTAAATTACTTACATTTATTTAATATGAAAACAACAAAATACCAATTTAATGTGAATTCTTTTCAAAGTGGTTTGTAAATACTAAAACAAAATGGCATAGATCATAAAACGTTGATTGTTAGTGGTGTCAAGGCACACTTGACTAAAAACAAAAAAAAGTTAAAAGTTTGTTTTGTTAAACACCACCACCAGAGTACATTGATATTTATTAATCATCGGCTATTGGATGTTAATCATTTGTAATTCTTAAATTGATTTATCTATTAGTAGCAAGGTGTCTTTTATATGCACCATCCCATAGACAGGATAACACATACCACAGCCTGTGACCAATGCAATGGTGAGTTATGTGCTCTATTGCCAAGCTATATCCAGTCTACCCAGTGATGAAGGAGATGAGGCTGGGTGAAGGAGGGGGGTGAGGATGACCAATACAATGGTGAGTTATGTGCTCTATTGCCAAGCTATATCCTGCCTGCCCAGTGATGAAGGAGATGAGGCTGGGTGAAGGAGGGGGGTGGGGGTGGGGGTGGAGGTGACCAATGCAATGGTGAGTTATGTGCTCTATTGCCAAGCTATATCCAGTCTACCCAGTGATGAAGGAGATGAGGCTGGGTGAAGGAGGGGGGTGAGGATGACCAATGCAATGGTGAGTTATGTGCTCTATTGCCAAGCTATATCCTGCCTGCCCAGTGATGAAGGAGATGAGGCTGGGTGAAGGCGGGGGTTCGGGGTGGAGGTGACCAATGCAATGGTGAGTTATGTGCTCTATTGCCAAGCTATATCCTGCCTGCCCAGTGATGAAGGAGATGAGGCTGGGTGAAGGCGGGGGTTGGGGGTGGAGGTGACCAATGCAATGGTGAATTATGTGCTCTATTGCCAAGCTATATCCTGCCTGCCCAGTGATGAAGGAGATGAGGCTGGGTGAAGGCGGGGGTGGGGGTGGAGGTGACCAATGCAATGGTGAGTTATGTGATCTATTGCCAAGCTATATCCTGCCTGCCCAGTGATGAAGGAGGTGGGGCTGGGTGAAGGAGGGGGTGAGGGTGAGATGTGCTCTATTGCCAAGCTATATCCTGCCTGCCCAGTGATGAAGGAGATGAGGCTGGGTGAAGGAGGGGGTGAGGGTGAGTTATGTGCTCTATTGCCAAGCTATATCCTGCCTGCCCAGTGATGAAGGAGATGAGGCTGGGTGAAGGAGGGGGTGAGGGTGAGTTATGTGCTCTATTGCCAAGCTATATCCTGCCTGCCCAGTGATGGAGGTGGGGCTGGGTGAAGGAGGGGGGTGGGGGTCAGGGTGATCAATGCAATGGCCCCAATTTATTTCTGTGCCACTGAGTTACCATTATGGCGCTAGAACAGAAAGACAGGACATGAACCACTTCATCATAAATATTCCAAAACATATTCTGGATAAGTCTGCGAACTCTCAAATATTACGAACATGGATGGGTTGATTGGGTTATCGACTGCAGAATTGAACGGTCTCTGCTTCAAGTCACCAGGATCCGGTGGAGGCCGAAGCATACGCTTGTTTCCCGCCGTCATACGACCACACAGAACCTTGGCACACAGCATCAACTTGGACCTTCCCGTCTTGTCAGTTCGTGGAAATGGCTGTACTGTTGTCAGGTGTGGTGCTGGTGTTGGTGGAAGTGAAAATGTTGTTGTAGGATGTTGTAGTATTGCTGCTCCTCGATGAAAGGCCTTGGAATTTAATGACATATCACCACTGTGAGAATAGCCATCAGAATAACTGGCATCTTTAGCAAAATATGTACCTAAAAATAAAATAAATTCAAATAAGAAAACGAAATTCAGCACAATTAAGTTTTTCAGAACATTTATTTTACTTAAAAATCATTGGTTATAATCGATCCAGATCCGAAAAATTACTGCAAAAGCTAGGGGATTATGAGGAATATTCCAAAATAAAAATAACATGCAAAAATTGCAGGAAGGGTTACACAATAGACATATTTTACTAGGTGCTATATCACAGATACAAGTGCCATACTGAGCTATTTTCACATGTATTTATGATAAATAACTAGAAAGTGCCATACTGAGCTATTTTCACGTGTATTTATGATAAATAACTAGAAAGTGCCATACTGAGCTATTTTCACATGTATTTATGATAAATAACTAGAAAGTGCCATACTGAGCTATTTTCACGAGTATTTATGATAAATAACTAGAAAGTGCCATATTGAGCTATTTTCACACGCATTTATGATAAATAACTAGAAAGTGCCATATTGAGCTATTTTCACGCACATTTATGATAAATAACTAGAAAGGGCCATACTGAGCTATTTTCACACGCATTTATAATAAATAACTAGAAAGTGCCATACTGAGCTATTTTCACGAGTAT
Source organism: Gigantopelta aegis (assembly GCF_016097555.1). Taxonomy (NCBI): domain Eukaryota; kingdom Metazoa; phylum Mollusca; class Gastropoda; order Neomphalida; family Peltospiridae; genus Gigantopelta; species Gigantopelta aegis. The sequence goes on along the minus strand of NC_054707.1, from coordinate 37,261,798 downwards.
TTATGATAAATAACTAGAAAGTGCCATACTGAGCTATTTTCACATGCATTTATGATAAATAACTAGAAAGTGCCATACTGAGCTATTTTCACGAGTATTTATGATAAATAACTAGAAAGTGCCATACTGAGCTATTTTCACATGCATTTATGATAAATAACTAGAAAGTGCCATACTGAGCTATTTTCACATGCATTTATGATAAATAACTAGAAAGTGCCATACTGAGCTATTTTCACATGCATTTATGATAAATAACTAGAAAGTGCCATACTGAGCTATTTTCACGAGTATTTATGATAAATAACTAGAAAGTGCCATACTGAGCTATTTTCACATGCATTTATGATAAATAACTAGAAAGTGCCATACTGAGCTATTTTCACATGCATTTATGATAAATAACTAGAAAGTGCCATACTGAGCTATTTTCACGAGTATTTATGATAAATAACTAGAAAGTGCCATACTGAGCTATTTTCACATGCATTTATGATAAATAACTAGAAAGTGCCATACTGAGCTATTTTCACATGCATTTATGATAAATAACTAGAAAGTGCCATACTGAGCTATTTTCACGAGTATTTATGATAAATAACTAGGAATTAACTGATCCCACACATAACTCTGGAATGTTGAAATTGTACTGTGCTTGCATGCCAATAGAGAATAGAGACAGGCTCAGTACAACTATATTTCTGTGCAATCAAAGGTTATGAAATCAAAGAATCCATAAAAACTGGCAAGTTGACTATCTACCAACCTCAGTGGTGTCGTGGTTAAGCCATCTGACATAAGGCTGGTAGGTACTGGGTTCACAGCTCGGTACCGGCTCCCACCCAGAGCGAGTTTTAACGACTCAATGGGTTAGTAAGACCACTACACACTCTTTTTCTCTCACTAACCACTAACAACTAACCCACTGAACTGGACAGACAGACCAGATAGCTGAGGTATGTGCCCAGGACAGCATGCTTGAACCTTAATTGGATATAAGTACGAAAATAAAGTTGAACTGAACTGACCACCTGTGGCCAGATAGGGCTGTCAGGGACAGCCATGTCTCTTGGCAAAATCATTTGTTTTTTAATTTTATTTAGGGAATTTTGGTTTACTGAGGGCCAACTTTTGAGCAGTTTCACTGCAGTAAGATGCAACTTTATAATAAGAATAATTATTACAATCTTGGTAAAATGGTAATAAAAATCTTTATACTTCAGTTCATTGGTGAATAAGTTTTAAGTTCAGTAAGTTGGTACCTTTCCCAAACATTGTGCCATGCCGGCCACACAGCCTCCAATCAAATCCCTCCTTACAGATAGCGTTCACAGTCTCGGCGTTTGAGCCATGGAACAGGAGCTGTTCGTTGAGTTTCTGTGCTCCGAAATCATCCAACATGTGCTTCCGGGTTCTGCGGGAAAAAATTGCTTTTTGCAGTCATTAAAGTAATCAAAGAAAGGAATGTTTGTTTAGTAACACTACAACACATGCACTGCATCAGACAAAATATATTGTTTGTTTAGTAACACTACAACACTTGCACTGCATCAGACAAAATATGTTGTTTGTTTAGTAACACTACAACACATGCACTGCATCAGACAAAATATGTTGTTTGTTTAGTAACACTAACATGCAATGTTATCTTAAAAGTTAACTTTATAACAAGCAAAGTTAATACCAGACAAAATATATTTTACTTAGTTGTAGTTAAATATCATGAGATACTAGTACATGTTTTTATTAAGAAGGCTATTTCAATTTTTAAAACATTTATTGAAAATCCTGCATTGAAATTGTTTTTTGACTACAAGGAAAAACGACCCTAGAATAGTAAATAAATGTAATTTGTGATGGATTTTCCCTGACTGCAGCTGTGTAACGGAGTACTGAAAACAGTCACAAATGACATCGTGTAATGAAGAATGATCTGCAATTTCTCACACTTACAGTAAATATTTTTGCCACAGTCGTGGGTTCTGTATTCGTCTGATCGACTTCACCAGTCTGCCTCGCATCGTGTGACGGAAGCTATCTATCACGGTTTTGTATTCTTCCGATCCCGGCTGTAACTTTACTCTGATGAAATCCTGTAACATTACGTGGAATCAATAATATAAAGAAAACAAAAATCTGGTTGCTTTTTTAAAATTAAGCAATATGAATGAAAGAACAGTTTAACAAATTTCAGTGCACTGTTTTAACAGGAATTAATTATTATTGTGTGTAAAAAAATATATACAGTCGAACCTGTCTATGGTGGCCACTCATGGGACATGACAAAAGTGGCCGCCATAGAGAGGTGGCCGCTGTATGCAGGTCATATATAAGTCCGAATTTTTTAAAACAATTACACGTATGTTGCAATAGAACTATTAAGGAGGCATATACATGTGCAAGAACGTAATTAAAAACAAGACAAAAAATTATCATCTATATGAAATTTTATTAAGTGAAAAAGAGAATATTTAACAAACAACAGAATAATGGAGCACTGTTCTGTGCATTAAAGTCACTGATTATCCTTTAATGTTCACTTGCTAAAGAAGTCACGTATCTTGCTTTGTTTGCACGTATTTTCAACTCGCATGTTTGACACACTTTCCTGAAGTTCCATCACAGAAGTTATGATATCACATTTACCGTGGAAGAGTCCAAATTCTTTTAACTTTCGAACATATTGTTCGGCCTCTGACAGAGAACACACGGTGGTAGTATCCACACTTTCTTCGTCACTGCTAACATCTTCTGATGACTGGGATGGCTCCGAAGTTCTTCAGAAGTTCCGAAGTTGGTCTGGTCCAGTTCAAAGATCCTTCCTCACAGGTTGGAACGCCGGCATCTGAGTCAGCCAACTCTTGAAATGTACAGTTGAACAGCTGCTTTGACTTGGCCAATATAACTAGAGGCAAGTCGTCGTCATCGTCAGTGTCGACATCACTGGCTGCACTAATAGCTACTTCAGAATCTTTGAACCCACATTTTGCGAAGCACTTCTGGATGGCGGATGCTTCCACGTGTTTCCATGCATTGTGGATCCAGTAGATGGTCTGCAGAATGTTGATTTCTTTCAGAAGCTGTGAACCACACTTGCTTGTATCCTTTTCCATGGCAGAGATCACGTGCTGTAGTTGTCTTTTCCGGTATTTGAGCTTCATTGTTTGTATGATGCCTTGGTCCATCGGTTGCAATTTGGAAGTGGTATTCGCTGGCAGAAATACTAATTTCACATTACTGAGTTGAGTTGCAGGGTGAGAAGGGGCGTTATCGACAAACAGTAACACTTTTCTTCCATGTCGTCTCATCTTGCGGTTAAATCTCTGCAGCCACCACTCAAACAATCCGGTGTTTTCTTGTTGTTGGTGTATGTTACTGGTAGAGATTCTGGTGTTATGTTTTTAAAACAGCGTGGTTTCTTGCACTTTCCTATGACTAGAGGAACACATTTTTCTCCGGTCATACTTGCACATAATGCCACGGTCAGTCTCTCCTTAGACCACTTACCGCCAGCACATTCATCACCTTTCACTTTAAGGGTTGCCTTTGTTGTATCCCTGTAAAACAGACCGGTCTCGTCCATATTGAAAATGTCCTTAGGAGCATACCCGTCACACACCACTGGCAACTTTGACTTCCAGTCCTCAACTGCAGTATCACTTACGTCACCTCGCTCCCCACTTAGTGTACCTGCGACGATGTTGTGCCTATGCCTGAATGAATCCAGCCATCCATTTGACGCTTTGAAACTCGCTATTCCCATATCTTCGGCAAATTTTAACGCCTTGTCACGGGGATCCTATAATACCCGTAACTGAATGAAACACGATTGTCCAAATATCTCTCCTAACTGTATATCTATTAGATCTCTCTGTAACGGGCGGTTATACCCGCTGGCTCGTCTAGGTATGATCAGAGATAAGATCTTATATAAAGTATATATTATTATAGCACATTTAGTTCACTAGAAAACACAACAAAAACACAATACACTTTGGAATCTGTATTAACCTACGCTGACAAATGTACTGCCGCAGTAGTTAATTAACAACAACAAATAATAACAACCCAGAACTGATCACTTAATTAGTTAATCTCTAGGTGTCTAGTTTCCACAATATGCTAATCACTTCACCATGACACAACACCCACATGTGTGATAATTGAAAAACGCTGCCAGGAGAACTTAATTAATAAAGGAATTACAACTCTATTCCTAACTGGTTAATTTTTAATTAACCCTTACTACTCGTTCAATAACCTTGTAATACAGAATTAATACTGGTACCTATCACAATAAAGACAATAACCTAGTTTACCTAGGTCCTCTAGGATGACTGGTTAAGCTTTTTATAATTATTTAGGACAATGAGCCTACAGATTACTGCGTCAGATGACCGGCAGCACCGTCTAAATAATATTGGTATAATACAGTATTAAAATATTTAAAGTCACATCAATTACATCAAGGTTATACACAGAGCAGAAAATATATATTTACCAAAGTCCCGTCTGAACTAATATAGATCGTTCAGTGGACGACGTCCGTTCCCCTGGATACTTCCAAATGTTTCTCCTCGATATCTCTAAAATCCTATCTATTTATTCAAAAATCTGACAGACAGCGAATATCGCCTGGGGGTACAAGGCGGTACTGAATCTTATCATGTGAATTTCCACAGCGACCAAGCGGTATTTTTTCTCTCATTTTCATATTGGAATGCACGGTCGCACGAAGGTATTACGTAACAAATTGCCCATCTGGGCTAAGTGCATTTGGAACTGCACACGGCCTTCTAAAACAATTAATATCGCCACAGGCGAAAAGAAATTAAGAGCATGTACCATCACACGCCTTCGCCTTAATCAGTGGACCGCTGACATTTATTCTACGAGCAGTGGCATCTTGGAACCATTTCCAAACCAACATGTTAATATCCTCATTGCCTGTAAGTTTTCTCGGCCTTTTTCTGTCAGAGGGCTGGTTGTTATCATAATCTGCCAACACCTCCGCTTTTCTCTTTAAAATGCCATCAATCTGAGTTCTACCCACCCCGAAATGTTCAGCAATTTTTCTAGCACTCAATTTGTCTTTCTCTGATTTTTTAATGACCTCTACTCTCTGTTCCAACGTTTAGGTGGCATTTTGAAAATAAATATCAGAAATAAAACTGCAGCAGTATTTAATTCCTTCTAGAGTTGACACGTTTAACTCCAGTTGTTTTAGGCTAGATACCCTCTTATCAACTGCGTTTAATGACCACCGCCAATGACTAGTACATCGCACCGTTAATCCAGATTAAAAACACTTGTTAATTAACGAACACAGCTAAGCGACCAACGACCTTTAAAGGACCGCTGTTTATCAAGCCAATTGGTTATATCAACAAAAATATCTTACGGGTTTTTTTTTTCGATTGCCGACATTTCTTTATAACTTGCACTAAAAAACAATTGTGGACGCGATAGCAGGTTCATTTTCGCTTTTTTATGACAAAAGTGTGGCCGCGTTACCATATAGAGGTAAAATATATAGTAAAATGCATTGGGGGGGGGGCCTCAGGGTGGCCGCCATGGACAGGTGGCCGCCATATGGAGGAGGTGGCCGCGAAGGCAGGTTTGACTGTATATTAATTGACATTTGGTCTAGGTGAGTATTTTCTAAACTGTTCTTAACCCAATGACCACCCCCAGTAAAATGTAAGAGGCTGGTACCCGCCTACCTATTGCTGAGTCATTATAATCGTTTTGAAAGGTAACAGGACTCTAATTGGAGAAACGTACACTATTATGTGTTGAGATATGCTTTCATCAGATACCTGTTCAGGTGTATATCCTAATGTATTTAAAAAGTGTTTTGTGCAACAACACCACTAGAGCACACTGATTTATTAATCATCTTTTAGTGGATGTCAAACATATGGTAATTCTGACATACAGTCTTAGAGAGGAAACCCGCTACATTTTTCCATTAGAAGCCCAGGATATGCACCATCCCACAGACGGCCTTTGATATACCAGTTGTGGTGCACTGGCTGGAATGAAAAATAGCCTAATGGGCCCGTCGACGGGAATCAATCCTAGACCGACCGAGCATCAGGCAAATGCTTTACCACTATGCCACATCCTGCCCCACTAATGTATTTAACCAAGTTATTAAAAGTAAGGGATGAAAGTCGGTTGTAAAAAATCTGGAAATTTTAACATTGGTGGTTGGAAACTGAGATAAATTCTGAGTGTGTTAACTAACCGTGTCCTTATCTGGCATTGGGTCCCAGTGTTGTGGCAACTGTTCCATACCAGCAATGTCGTCTGCTGCCAAAAGCACCGGGCTGCAGCTGGAGTAGTCTCTATCATTCCATGGCTTCTTGCAGTAGCAGCAACATGTCTAAATTTAAATAAAAAAAGAGAGGAGATTTTTAAAAGCTCTATAATGCAAGAGTAATTTGTTGAGAAACCTTTTACTAATTACACAATGTAATTTATTTTAAAATGCTACATTCCAAGAGTACTGCTAAAGCAATATATGTTCTCTACCGGGGCCCAACAAATTTTCGTATCATTTAAATTCAAGGGCCATAATCTGTAACAATATATATGATAAAGCTACATAAAAAATTTCAGCTCAGTATCTAGAGGCATTGGGGAAAAAACTTATGGAAAACTAATATTCATATCTCCTACGTTCAAGGGCAATAACTCTATAAAAGTCAAACTTGATCTGTAACAATTTTAGCTCAACATTTCAAGGCATTGTGGAAAGAAATGTCCAGAAATATATATGTGGGACATATGGACAGACAGATGGAAGGACGGAGATGAAACCTATATAGCCCCCTCTGGTTGCCATTTGCCTTAATTTTGATACAAACAGACTGTACAGTGTGTAATGTTTTACAACTGTAATGAGAAACAGATCCATATGTATATGTATGATGTTTGGTTTATACTAATTAAAAGTACCATCATGCAATCTTCATTTTGACACTGGAATTCTTTATTCCCAGGAGCCATCTCAACAGGCACTCCACAATCTGGACACCTGAAAGGTATGGACATTAAAAATACTCTATACCTGTAAAACCAAAAGCAAACTTCTAGCTGCCTATTCCTTGTTAAATTATTTAAATATCTAGCTTTAAAGTGATAAGCTTGAGTTTATGGTCATAGTAACAGAGTTTTGGCTACTATAGCCTTTTTATTGTTAACATTACGTAGTTCTTACATTTCTTGCTAATAAAATATAAATATCTAAAAATCCAATGGATTTCTGGTCATCATATAACAAGGATGAACACATGGCTATAACACTTTAAATTAAAAAGAAGGAAGGAAGGATATGGTTTATTTAACGACGCACTCAACACATTTTATTGACAGTTATATGGCGTCAGACATATGGTTAAGGACCACACAGATATTGAGGGAGGAAACCCGCTGTCACCACTTCATGCGCTACTCTTTTCAATTAGCAGCAAGGGACCTTTTATATGCACCATCCCACAGACAGGATAGCACATACCACTGCCTTTGATATACCAGTCGTGGTGCACTGGCTGAAGCAAAAATTAAAAAGACAACAACGCCCAAATAGCATCAAAATAAGTAAAAAATAGTTGTCGAGGAACCTGTTCCCCGAAGCGATCTTGGCACTACTATCACCGTAAATACCTACCATACTGACCTTAATTTGTTTTTCTACGATCGCCAGCCCATTCCACATGGCTTAGCTTACTGTCATTGTAAATGATGGTAAATATTTACAATTGGTATGAGGCAGTTAGATGATGATTTGAACATTTGTCAAGAAGGATACTAACTCTTAGTGTTAAAATGGATCTAATATACACCAGACAGGCCGACCTTTTCAGGGCTAGCTCTGGCACTCACCGACATATTTTAGAAAATAACTGACAATTTCTGCAATTTTTTAAGTTTAATAGACAATTTGGCAAATTGTTTTGCTCACCCAGAGCTAGCCCTGATATTATGAAACTCAACGTTCGATGAAAAACATTCACACAAAAATATGGGAGATAACCCTCATGTCTTAAGCATATCACTTAGCAAATAAACTGATAAAGTTACTTCATGGATGTCCGATACCAGTGAATATATCCAAGATGTTCAAAATAGTCGGTAATTAATTTATTAATTAACTTCTGGTAAGTCGTATTTCTTCGCAAACAAGATTTCAGTCATTAAAGGGGCACTTAGACTACCATAAGGTTGCTTTGTGGAACGGCTACAGTGAAGTTTACATGTGGCAGCGTAAAACTTATCGTAAGTCACTAAGATTCTTTAGCTGAACAGGGCCCTGATCATCCAGAAGGATAAAGTTAAAGTTTCTTTTGTTCAACTACATCACTAGAGCACATTCATTTATTAATCAACAGCTATTAGATGTCAAACAGCAAGGGATCTTTTATATGCATTTACCCACAGACAGGACACCATGTATACCATGTCCTTAGATAACCCACTTGTGAGGCACTGGATGAAATGAGAAAAACACCAGTTAGAGAATGAAAGGGTCAACCGAGGGCTTGGAACCTGCAAACAAAACACCGTAGACGAATGCTCTACTTTAGTTCCTGCCACTCCGAAGGTTAACACGTATCAGGAAATTTGAGAATGAAACTTCAGTCTTCACAGGGTGGGATGCAGCCCATTGGTAAAATGCTCACTTGATGCGTGGTCAGTCTGAGATCGATCCCTGTCTGTGGGGCTATTACTCGTCCCAACCAGTGCATCAGGACTGGTTTACAAAAAGCCGTAATATGTGCTATCCTGTCTGTGGGATGGTGCATATATAAGAGCCCTTACTATTAATGGCAAAATGTAGCGGGTTTCCTCTATAAGACTATATGTTGAAATTACCAAATGTTTGACATCCAATAGCCAATGATTAACAAATCAATGTGCTCTAATGGTGTCGTTACACAAAAACAAACGTTTTTAAAACTTTATTCTTGACAACATTCTCAAGTGATCTGTGTTTCATCGTTGAAAGTATCTTTGCGTAATAAAACTAAATGCAAGACAGTCTGGGTTGTATGATAGAATGATACATACTTGAACATGTTTGGCATGTTGTTGATACTTTCTAGGCAATATTTATCCATTTTATCCTGGACCAAGTCTATCACCATGGACGGGAGAATCTTCTTTGCTTCACCTAAAATTAAAAACAAGATTCAAACTAAAATCACCATATTATATAGCATCAAAAAAAAGAAAAGAAAGAAAAAAAAGAAAAGAGTTGTACATGTAAGTTTGTTTGTTTAATGACACCACTAATCTAAGAGCACATTGATTTATTAATCATTGGCTATTGGATGTCAAACATTTGGTAATTACGATTCGTAGTCATCAGAGAAAACCTGCTACATTTTTCCATCAGTGGCAAGGGATCTTTTATATGCACCATCCCACAGACAGGATAGCACATATCATGGCCTATAATATACCAGTCATGGTTCACTGGCTGGAATGAGAAACAGCCCAATGGGCCAAATGATGGGAATCAATCCTAGACCGACTGTGCATCAAACTAGCACTTTACAACTGGGCTACATCCTACCCAGCAATGAAAGAAAGAAGTGTTTTATTTAACGACGCACTCAACACATTTTATTTACGGTTATATGGCGTCAGACATATGGTTAAGGACCACACAGATTTTGAGAGGAAACCCGCTGTCGCCACTACATGGGCTACTCTTTCCGATTAGCAGCAAGGGATCTTTTATTTGCGCTTCCCACAGGCAGGATAGCACAAACCATGGCCTTTGTTGAACCAGTTATGGATTACTGGTCGGTGCAAGTGGTTTACACCTACCCATTGAGCCTTGCGGAACACTCACTCAGGGTTTGGAGTCGGTATCTGGATTAAAAATCCCATGCCTCGACTGGGATCCGAACCCAGTACCTACCAGCCTGTAGACCGATGGCCCAACCACTACGCCACCGAGGCCGGTTACCCAGCAATGAAGTTAGAGTTTGTTTTGTTTAATGACATCCCTAAAGAACATTGATTTAGTAATCATTATATATAATGAATACAGTGAACATGCTTACCAATAGGAATCTCACTCTCGCACAGATTAATGGGACAATTGATATGAACCTGGAATGAAAGAAAAAGAGGAAAGTACATCAGGCTCCTTGTTTTAGAAAACTTTTGGGGCCGAATTTACAAAGCCTGTTTTAGACTTACACATGCGTAATTACATGTGATAGCAATGCTTAGACATCTGTGTTTAAGAAAAACAGGCGTCGTAAATTCGGCCCTTAAAACTCTAGACAGACCCTAGTTTTTAAACACTAAGGCAGGGCGGGATTTAGCTCAGTGGGTTGAGTGCTTGCTCGAGGTGCTTACGTCGCAGGATTGACCGACCTCGGTGGATCCATTCAACTGACTGGGTTTTTTCTCATTCCAACCAGTGCACCACAACTGGTCAAAGGCCATGGTATGTGTTTTCCTGTCTGTGGGAAAGTGCATGTAAAAAGATTCCTCGCTGCATTAGGAAAAATGTTGCGGGTTTTCTCTGATGACTACGAGTCAGAATTACCAAAGTTTGACATCCAATAGCTGATGATGTAAACACAATAGCATATTTTTCACTACTAGTACCATTTTTGATAATGGAATCATAGTTTACTTAGATTTTATTGTTTAGATTATCCTTTACATACATCCAAAGTGTTTCTGGTCATTCTGGTGTTAACAATGTCACAAAATGCATCGTTCATATTTTTTAAAACGCACATGTGTCTGAGAAGTAACAGTTTTGCAGTTGAGTTTTAGTCTATTTTTAAGGGTATTTCAGCGTTTCAGCATCACAGACTCTTGTTTCATTCTGTTGTAATTTTATCCAAATGTGTTACAGGTTTGTAGATTACCTAACCAAACTTAGTGTTAATTTTTACAAGTTGAAACTAGGGTCTGTGACTTTTAAGTACACACTCCAAATGTTACTCCCCATAATGCATCAAAATGACATAATCCACTTGAACATAATCCACAATTATTTGAGCTTCAAAAACATTCTGGATTTGAATGTACAGCTAAAAGGTCTGCAATCTGAATGACGTTAACCAGTCTTAAAAGCACAACAAAGGCATTCTTGAGAACACCACTGCACAAGTAAAAATGCTATCTATTGATGGTTGACAAAATGTAAGATTGAATAATAATACTGGGCACCGGTAAGGACATAATAAAATAAATGCTAGACTTTCAACCATATTTTTTTTTTCAAAACATTTTATTTTATTTTAAAAAAGATATTTTTAAGACATATAAAACAAGCAATCTGAAAATTCCAAAAAACTCTCGGTTTACGAAACTGCGGAGCTGTATTTTCGTCATTATCATCAACTGCATAATGAAATAAGAAGTAAGCCGCTATATTGGTTTCTAGTCTCCGACAACCTGTCGTAGGATCTATGATGTATTTACAATATTGTGGAGTTACAACAATTTTGAAAATATGCTACGACATTTGGTGCAGTCACTTACGATGGATTTATGATATATCGTAGCTAAGATGGCTTCGAAAAAATTGGCTCTAGTAACCTATAGTTAGTACCAGCCTTGGTGGTGTCATGGTTAAGACATTGGACATAAGGCTGGTAGGTACTGGGTTCGCAGCCCGGTACCAGCTCCCACTGGGCCGCCAGTGTTCGAGATTAATGGTTACCCGATATCCCGGGGATACCCCATTTTAATTTTGGATACCAGACTTCAAGAACACAGTATCCCACCGGAATACCATATAATATTGGATTTTTTTTTTAATCCTGAGTTTTTATTTTTCTTTGAAACAAAGAAACTTTTCATTTATTGGCAAAGTTAAGTAACAGTATTTTGAGCTCGTACCCAGTCTAATTCGACACCGTAACAATATTTCCACAACTCGTACCCAGTCTAATGCTACACTGAAGCAATACTGGTGTAGCAATAGACTTGGAACTGCTTTGTCACTATTATTTTTGTTGGATGTTTCTGCCCTTCAAATTTTATTTTGAGATATTGATTTCATGTCTGCAGAAAACTGATACAAGTAGGTTTATCATTAGTAATGTCTAGAACACTTATAGATTACTACTAAATACTAATTTATGTCAGTATTATGCAAAATTATATGCAGCAAATCTTTTTGCCGATGATTCTGTTTGATTGCAAATTCCACAATTTGAAATGTGATAGCGGCGTAGCAATAGACTGAGAATGAGAACAGTGTCGTCCAAGTTTGTTAGGATGTTATTTATGAATTTTCTTTAATTGAGATACTAAATTTTCAGGTGGGATACCAGATTTTGAAATGTTAGTATCCAACTGGGATACTGCCCCCCAAATTTTAATCTCGAACACTGTTGTCACCCAGAGCAAGTTTTAATGACTCAATGGGTAGGTGTTAGACCACTACACCCTTTTCTCTCTCACTAAACACTAACTAACCCTCTATCCTGGACAGACAGCCTAGATAGCTGAGGTGTGTGCCCAGGACAGTGTGCTTGAACTTTAATTGTACGATAGAATGAAAATAAGTTGAAATAATAAATATAGTTTACTACACATTTATGAAGTCTACAGTTCCCATTATAATCTCTTCACAAACACGCTGATACGTTGTTATTCATTCATATCACTTCTTGTTCTACCGATTCATCAGTGTGTAATTTATAATTAATGCACAACTGATTAAAATTTAAATTGTGGTTCTTTTGTTTAAGAAAACAGAAAAAAAGAGAGTGGAAAACGAAGTATACCGGGCCCCGTTCCATGAAGCGATCTTAGCTCTAATATCAATTTAAATGTATAACTACCTAATGTACTTAAGGTGATCTTAGCACTAATATCATCTTAAATGCATAACTACCTAATGTACGTAAGGTGAACTTAGCACTAATATCATCTTAAATGCATAACTACCTAATGTACTTAAGGTGATCTTAGCAGTAATATCATCTTAAATGCATAACTACCTAATGTACTTCAGGTGATCTTAGCACTAATGTCATCTTAAATGCATAACTACCTAATGTACTTCAGGCGATCTTAGCTCTAATGTCATCTTAAATGCATAACTACCTAATGTACTTAAGGTGATCTTAGCAGTAATATCATCTTAAATGCATAACTACCTAATGTACTTAAGGTGATCTTAGCAGTAATATTGCTTTGTGGATTGGGGCCCTGGTAACCTGAATGACCATTCTCCATTTATTTCGATGTCTGCTTTTATCCACATGATAGGCAGTGAAGGAAGGAAGGGTTTTATTTAATGATGCACTCAACACATTTTATTTATGGTTATATGGCATCAGACATATGGTTAAGGACCACACAGATATTGAGAGAGGAAACCCACTGTTGCCACTTAATTGGCTACTCTTTTCGATTAGCAACAAGGGATCTTTTATATGTGCCATCTCACAGACAGGATAGTACATACCACAGCCTTTGTTACACCAGTTGTGGAGCACTGGCTGTAACGAGAAACAGACCAATGGGTGGACAGGCAGGGATAAAAATCTAGGATCTCTGTCATGACTTAACCTTTCAAAATATAAACAAATCAATGATACAGAAACAAAGGTCAGTCAGAGTACCTACCAATATGCATACAATCGAATATATATACAGTCAAAGCTTAAAACAAACCTGGCTGTCACTGGCAAAAATGGCCTTGACCTCTGGTTCAATACATTTTTGACATACGGCATGTCCATCACAGCATTGGGTTACTTCCTCACACTCTTTGTAAGCTCCACAATAATTGCACTGAAATTGACTGGAAACCTCTACCAAAAAAAAGAAAATTTAAATCTCAAATCTAATGACAGGTTCTATACGCATCTATATGCATCATTCTGGTTTTCCAATGGACCAAGATACAAGCCGCCATTTATGAAGTATGGAAAATTAGCTTTTTCAGAAAATGTATGGGTTAGTGTATTAAATGACTTGCAGCTAAGATATCTGGTCAGACAGATGACAGACCGACAGACATGCAGGCTGGCCGGCAGACAGACAAACCATAAACTTACGGCCAACTCATGGGGTAAGCTCCATGTCAAATCCAAAGTAAACCTACATGTATTAGTGTGAATCAATCTATGTGTTTAATGACTGGGTCCTGTATGTAATTCGTCAATAAAGGTCAATAAACTGATACAATACGGTGACGTATAACAATGTCTCCATTTTCATAAGTATACACAAAGCAGAGTTCGACAAATCCGCTTGCCCGACGCCCGTGGCTAATTGATTTTTAAGTTCGGGCTAGTGAGAAATGCAAAACCACTATTCCCCTCTTTATCGCGGTTTTTTTTCTTTTTCTCTCGGGTGAAATTTTCGTTTAATAAATTTGATTGTGACGTTTGTCATCGAATAATATCAACAACGCAATCAGTATATAATAATAATCCACTTGAACTAGGTCTGCAAACTGCAGTAACATGCTATCTCTACATCGCCACAGTTACAGCATGCATTGTTTACTTTTCCCTTTCAAGTTTCTGGCACAGGAAATAAGTCTAATGACATGCGTGTTTTGACTGGTTGGACACGTCACGTGGTAGTTAATCTCGCACATATGTTTTAGGCTGAGAACTTGGAAATCACCAATCGCGACGACAGGTTAATCTCAATCAAGCAAACCCCAGTCATGCTTTGAATTTCAGTGTTTGTTTTATTTACCTATTGTTTTCTAATTTAACACTTCGCTGACATGTGTTTCTCGGCAATCAGGAGAACAATTTACTTTAATGGTAACCGCACATGCAATGACTCTGCTTGGCCTATTACGTGTAGCAGTTTTGATAATGCGTCACACTCACAGCTGCCAATACAAGATGATACCTTTTCTGCTCATCAATTAACAACAGATTAGATGTCACCGTTATATTCTTTTGATATTGGTCTGACATGGGGGTAATGCCCTGTATTTGAGCAATTGACATCACCGTTCCTGGCAACATAAATAATAGGGCCCTAAATGTATAACCCAATATCGAATACACTGAACCATCTATTACCGTGTGTCACAATGTCGTACCCTCATTTAAATTTAATTATTTTGATAGTGGGTTTAAATATCAACCATGAGTTTGCTCAATTATTTTTCCCCGGGGAGAGGGCAAAAGCGAAAATGGAACAATGACGATGGATCACACTTTACAAAAAACCAAACGTACAACACGACAAAAAACTGAAAGTTTCAACATGATATAACTATAAGTTTTTGTTTTATTTTACTGTTATACTCGTAAATGTGTAATGTTACAAAAATTATATAAAAATCCAGTTATTTGGGCTAGTGCTTTATCTTGGTGGTTTAGTGGTTTTTACAAACCCACTAGCCCTGTGGCTACTGACTTTTCAAAATATTTGTCATACTCTGCACAAAGAGTACTATTTATTCTGCTAACATCCCAACTCTTAAAGTGTCCATAAAACATTTTGTTACTTTAGTTACTAGTAAAATAAAATGCAAATGGTCACTTAATTCTGTCAAACGTTATTTCAAAATTAAATGTATTTTTACCATCAAATGTTTCGATGCAATAAGGCTTGCCTCGTGGTGTTGTAGACACATCAATGGTCATCTCATTTGGAGGCTGTCTTTCTGGGGTATAAGGCAAATCAACTTCCATATCAGTCTGCCAAAAAAATGTAAAAAATAAAATCACACATTGTTAAAAGCTCATATTTGTTGAAAACGGTCGTATTTCTGTTCTTATGGCGACTGTCACTGGGAATTTCGCACACACAATCGACGACACTGTCAAGGTGAGATAACGTTTCAATCCTCAGGCAGTTGGTAACCCATGTTCTGTCTGCATCAGGGAATATACTCAGCTGCCAGAAAAGAGAAACATATTTACTGTTATAAAAAAAACCTGTTTATTGAAAAATATATGTATACATTAATAAGAACACTAACAAATGTAGCCTAGTGCTCTACATCATCATCAAGCATTAAATTTGGGAATTTTTTGGTTTGCTTTGTTTTTGACAGAATTGTAAAAATGATGTAGTCTCAATATGTTGGGATTCCATCTCATAAATGTGTTCTTTGGACTCAAAACCTGGTTTTTGTGGAAACAAAAAGCCTGCTTAACTTCATAGCCTAATCATGCAATTTTCAACAATTCTACTTAGTTTCTACAATAAAAGGTTCAACAAATTATATTTTTTTATTTTATTTATAGTTCTTATAGTTACTCTTAAAAAAAAAAGTAAAAAGAATTCAACCTATTATTATTTTCTGACCTATGTTTTAGTATCAATGTTTTAGTTTAGTAGCAATGTTGGAAATTAAGGCGGCATTCCCTGGAATATTTTTATTATTTAAGCATATAGAACAGAAAATCCAATTATGTTTGGTGCATATATGACGCCGCGCTCCGCATTGGTTTCACTACGCTGGCTTATCTACATGTAGGTAAAAAACAAAGGCAGTATTTCGAAAGTGGGATACTTTTGATGGGCTCCTAGCGATCTCGGTTTTCATTGGCTTATTACAAGTGTGGAATTCCCCAACAAGAGATCACGTGAGATTTCGCAATTTTTGAACAAATTTAACTGTCTTGATTGAGGGGTCGTCTCATATCTCCAAAACATAATTATATCCATAGAGGTATGGTACAACGCCTTTCCAGGGGTCGGTGGGTGGGGGATTTGCCTTGAAATTTTGACAGTGGCCAGCTGTTGGCATATGCGTTACATGTAAGGGGGTGTTACTAATTACGTAACGCTTTAGGGGTAGAGGAAGAGGGTACTGTGTTCGATTTACGTAACATTTTTCAAGATTATATGTTATTTTTATTCATTACTTAGACCTAAAAAGGTGGGTTTTTTGGAAATGCGCTGTCAGTCTAGGATCAATCCCCATCGGCAGGTATATAAAAGACCATGGTATGTGATATCCTGTCTGTGGGATGGTACATATAAACGATCCCTTGCTAAAAAAAAATGTAGCAGGTTTACAAGGCGCGTGTGCAGGGATTTCAGCAGGGTTGGGGTTGTAGACTGTTTTGAGCAAAGTTTATATGGGGCCCAGAAAATACATTTCAATTTTTTTTAAACTTGGGCAAGTAAGGGTTTCGATCTCCAATACCCTCCCCCTGCACATGCACCCGATTCCTCTCTAAATGTCAAAATTACAAAATGTTAGACATCCAACAGCAGATGGAAGGAAGGATAGGATATCTTTTATTTAACGACGCACTCAACACATTTTATTTACGATTGTATGGCATCGGATGATTATTAAATAAATATGCTCTAACTTTGATGTCATTAAACACCCCCACCCCTAACTTTACCCTTCCAAACAAAAGAATATTTATTTGAATTTGTCGATTTTAACATGTAAAATTAAGAAGTGAAAACGTTCATGGTCTACTTTAGTATATATATATTTTTTTTTAATATATACATGATTAATGTGTTACTGGTATACAAACTAAACTTTGAAAGTTCTACTAACACTTTATAAAATATTAATTCTGAAATAGGAAGGTACGATTGTCGATAATACGTTGTCAAGATCAAACCGGTTTTAAGGAAAGACTCTAGTACCGTATCTTCAACTGAACGTTCTTCGTACAGCGCAAGATTTCTCTTTTAATTTTTTGAGACAAACCCTACAATTTGAAATCGGCAAATGCACGTGTAAACTGAAACTGACAACAGGCCTTCGTTTGTGCTTTGCCAAGCTATGGTAGCACAGACGACGAATCAAGCATATACTTTTGACAATCTCCGTTCATAGCGAACAAACACGAGTATTTTAAAAGTGCATTTGAGCTTGTATTTCATATTTGTAAATGATGTTATAATATGCTAACTAGAGAATGTAACTTTAATACTTGACTACCTCAACAAAGGATGGATGTAGCTCAGAGATATAGCATATTCATTTACCTTGGTGGACCCAATGACTTATTTCCTAGCACTGGAACTAGAATCAGGAGGACATGAGTCATGTGCTTCCTCACTTTTTTAAGCTCTATACAGGTAATTTTTAATATCTGCTTTAATAAAGTGTAAGCTTTGCAAGGACCTCAACGAGTCATGGAGAAGCATTTCAGAACATTTAATGTTCCCAACTTTCGGGGAGAACCCGCCCAAACACACACACACACCAAACTTTAAAGTTTAGTGATGTTGTTAAACAAAACAAACCACATTAATTTATTAATCTTCAGCTATTGGATGTGAAACGTTTGGTAATTCTGACACATGGTCTTAAAGAAGAAACGTGCTACATTTTTCCATTAGTAACAAGGGATGTTTTATATGCACCATCCCACAGAAAGGATAGCACATACCACAACCTTTGATATACCAGTCGTGGTGCACTGGCTAGAACGATAAATAACCCACCGACAGGGATCCGAAACAGACTGCGCATCAAGCGAGCACTTTACCACTGGGCTACATCCCGCCTCCACACACCGAAGTGTCAGACAACAATTGCCCCAGGGTCTCCTGGAAATATTGGTACACGTACCCCCTCCTTTTTGGTATATTCGTGCACCATTGCTTGTTCTAATGGACTGCTCTAGACCAAGTCTTGTAACTGATGATAGGGAATTACATTTAGTACAGTGAAACCATTCAAACTGGATCCTTATAACCAGAATTTCCTCAAAAACATTTTTTACAGTCCCGTTTTAAATATCAGTACGGATCATAACCTCTCTAAAGCAAAGACCCTTTAAAACAGGACTTTTTATTTGGTCCTGTCGGTGTGGTTTAGAGGTGTCTACTGCAGTACCTTATTTATCAATGTGCTAAAATGTTGGTAGGCAGACATTCCTATCCTTTAAAACAAAAAAACTTACCTCTTGAGTCACCTGCTCTGAAACATCGGTCTCCTTTTCTTTCCCAAAACCTGAATCTGTGTCATATTTCACTGTCAATGGACTGAAACGTAACAAAGTACTGTTTGCTAGTACCGTACCGTTTAGACCGGTTTTACCTAAACTGTCCAAATGCATGTTACCAGTACTACCAAATGAATAAACATTTGAGGATTCTGAATGCGTGTCGCCACCAACTGTATAACCTGCTGAAGATTTTGTGCCATTCTTATTCTCCCCCAACACCACATCGGATGAATCATTAAGAAAGCTGAGATTTTCGAAGTCTGAATTCAAGGAATCTAACACAGTGTAGACGTTGCTGTCTGCCCTCAGATCAATTCGGTCAGGTTTGGAGTCTGTTGCTCCAGTCAGTGTGGATAGTCTTGATTCTAATAATCTATCACGAAAGTTTCCATTCAGATTTACTGATCCACCAGACCCAGCCTTGAACGCATGGGCCACATCACCCTCGCTTGTCTTGTCAGGGTGGCCTGTAAAACAGTGTAAGTAACATCACAAGTAAGTCCATTTATTTGATATATCATGTTTATTATATTACAAGTAAATATACAGCAGGTGAAGGGATTATCTGAAGTGAAACTTTTGTAAAATAAAAGTATTTTATACTTACACTGCAGACATTATACATTAAAACTAACACACGTCCACTGCAATCCATGCATTTTACTAACGCAAGGGAACTATAGTATAACACTTAAAAACAGTTGTTTACATCACCTTTTTTACAATATGTTAACTGACAACAGATAACCTGGACCCATATTTTCGAAGCTATCTTAGCAATACAAATTAAATCGTAAAATTGTTGTAGGCTATGACGTCATTATAGCGCACACACCATAGTGACGTCATTATAGCACACACACCATAGTGACGTCATAGCGTACGATTTTGTAGTGCTAAGGTAGCTTCAAAAATATGGGCCCAAGTTATCAGTTATCAGTCAACATACTGCAAACAAAATAAAAGAACTATTTTTTAGTGTCATACTATAATTCCCTCAAGTTTGTAAAATGCATGGATTGCAGTTGGCATTTGTCAATACATGTATAAAGTGTGTAGTGCAAGCACAATACAGTTTTACTTCAGATAACGATATAGTACCAGATCATGTTCCTGTTAAAATGGATCGATTAAAATAGTCTGGGTGATGCCCAGTGAGGTCTGGAATAATCCCAAATGAATGTTGTTGTTTTTTTTTTATAATCCATAATCCGGTCTTTAAAACTGTGAGAATGATCAGTTTGTTTGCATGATGCTTGTTTATAGTCAATTTTGCATACCCCATTCAGGCCTCTGAGAATCTGCATGATCCATTTATCGTTTACGTAAAAATAAATCCATGTAACCCATTTCCTTTTTGCTTAACCCATTGTCCATGTAAATAGCGGTCAAAATTTTCCGCGAACAAAAAATAGGTTACGCAAAATTAGATTTAAATGAGCAAAGCACAAATGAAAGAACCTTTCTCAAAATTTTCAGAGGCCTGCTATTCTTCTGTTTGCGCAAAATAAATGGTACCATTTACATGGACGTAACTGGTTTGGCAGAAATCATCAAATGAAATGGGTTACCTGAATTTAATTTTTGCTTAACGTATAAACTGCTGGTACAAATGTTCAGTTATAAGAAGCCTCATAGTTAGAGAAATATGGTCCTGTATATCTGTGGTAATATATGCCTTTTTATTACCCATATGGTTAAAAATATCATGGTACATATCAAAGTGATACGTCCCACTAGAATGCCAAGTGGGACGTAACACTTCAACGTCACACGATGACGTCATCAATTGGCACAGTCTACAACCTCACAGGAACGTCAACAAAACGAGATGAGTGACATAAATTAAGATCGATTATGGGTAATAAATAAGATATTAAACTCACTACCATTTTGTATCATGTTTATGTCCCTTGTCAAATAATTTTCATTGTCACTCGCTAAAGCTCACGACAACTGAAAATCATTTCACTCGGGACATAAACATGATACGAAATGGTAGTGAGTTTTATAATTATATATATATCTATATCTATATCTATATCTATATATATGATTTGTCACGAGTATTTTTTAATATGGGAAATAACAACCGAGGCTTCGTTAATCTATATTTGTCGAGCCTTTGACAAGACAAATACAGATTAACAGGCCGAGGTTGATATTTACCATATTAAAAAATACGAGTGACGAATTCTATTTATCATATCACTGTCAGTTTTGTTTATTTTTCACTTAAATGATTAATAAACAAAACCCCAACGCTTGGACGTAACAATTTGTTATGACGTATGAATACATGTAGATGTCAATCACTCAGCTGATAATCGGTTTGTCAATACACCCTGAAGGTTATCGATGCTTTCTGAAACTAGGTTAAAAGCGGACAGAACGCTTGTAGCTATTTAAACAATTTAATACTAATTCAACAGTTTTATATATACATTGTAAACAATGAAATTATAATAAAATAATTGACAATAGCCAAATTTTTCAAAATAACTTTTCCCGGCATTTTGCTGAGTACTAAGTCATTGTCAGACATAGGCGTATCTACGTCACTGATCTATTTAAGGGCTTAACAAGTTCAGTCGGAGTCGGAATCACTGTCAAAAATTATTCTTCGTCGTTTTATGGGGACAATTAACAGGACATTTAGGCTGAGCCACATTTATTATGATGTTGTCCCCACTGAAATTGCCTCCAAACATGGTGTTCACAATGCCGGAAATATTGATGATCTGTGATTGTTTTGAATTTAAGTGTTGTCAGATTTCCTTCGAAGACGAACACGTGGGAACCAAACTTGAGGATTCACCAGATGTAGATATCGCGGGCAGAATGTGCGACAGTTCTTTGTGTTGGTTGTGATTTATATCGCTGTATGCATTAACTGAATGAATATTTTTGTGTCCTGTTATCTGCATGATTTAATGAGCAGGAACGTGATTGTCGTTAAGTTTTTGGACCAGATATTTGCGTGCAGAGTGTTCGTCAGGCATTTAGTGGTACAAATATTACCACTCGAACACGTTTTTCATCAGTCCAGCAAGTTTATTTCTACCAATGCATTGCCTGAGGAACCACTGTTCTCCTGCTTTCGGCATACCGAGTGTGTGTGTGTAGAAGAATAAAACTTAAAAACTTCAACGGGACATCGAAGGGGATTTTGTGTGTTTGCCCACATTTTTGGAATAAGTCTCTGCAATCGCGGGGATTTTCTCATTAGCGACCGCAGCTGCGCCCATATTCCGAAATGTCACGAGTTTGGTTCACAATTGGTAGTGTTGTTCAAGGCCAGAATACGCTTATTTTGATGACGATTTTGCATGTTTTTTTTGTTGTTATGACAAGTACACACCTTCCGATTGATGTATATCCTGTTTCCGAAGTTGAACGACTAAAAAAAGACTTTTTTTGAGGCAAGTGAAACTTTGAATACGTCTTATTTTGCCCCAAAAAGGGCGATTTCACTGAGATATTGATAGATATATATAGTAATATAATAAAACAGCATAAAAATAATTTTTTGGTAATTTAAAAAAAAAAGCAATTTAGTTTAATTCGACATCGAAAATATTTCAAGGGAGGTAACTCTGACCCACTGACCCGCAAAAGCGAAAATATAGAACTTCACAGCAGGGACACATTTGATAAAATAAACGTATTTGATGCTTTGTCATTATTATCCACCCATTATTAACTTTTTGGGTAGAATATATATCATACTGAAGCGTTATTTTTAGAAGACTGCATATTTAATTCAAAATAACTTAAAATAATGTTTTGCTTATCATGATGACTCAGCAGTTTCTGATAGCTGAAGTTGATTTTAAAAAACATTTGATAATGCATAACTATTCAAATATAGACGTAAATCTATTTTTATGTAAATCATTTGAAGAGTTTAGCATATGACTAGATCAGTTTTATACAAAAGAATAGTATTAATGCAATGGAAATAAATTAAACAGAATTTGTACTTTTAAGTCTGTTATATTTGTAAATACCTTTTTTGAAAGAAAATGTTTCAGGTACCATAACTTCTCACATTGTGACACAAACTTAAATTTTATGGTAACCAAGTAACATTAAATTCTAAGTATAATTATACTTTTTCATCACTTCATCAATGAATATTACTGTTAAAAATGGTAAAGAATTAATTATTTGTAAAAGATACTAAAAGTAAAGTGAAAATAACTACATACAGAAAAAACATTGAAGGTGTGTTTCATCTGATGTAATGAATATTTCTGTTTACAAATATTATGTCAAAACTAATTACAATATTTGAAACAAAAAGATAAATAACCATGGTCATAAATGGGTATTTTGTCTTTATTCAGGTAATGTGTAGTCTCTGTGCTTCTATGGAGAAACCTGAAATGGAAACGGAGTGGGAGAGTACACGTGGTTATGAGACAACTTTCAGTAGATTCAATTATACTTCAAGCTTGATGCTGTTATGTTTTCTGTTTCCAACTGTGACAGAACCTAGAACAGAAATGAAGTGTGTGACAATAATTCATAGACAAATTTAGACTAATACTCTTTCATGGATGCTAAATTTGGTAGATCTAGCCATAAATGTTTATTATAATTCAAAGTGGTATATAGTTATATTTATAATAATTCATTGTTTGAATTTGTTTTTATAAAGCACTTATTGAACTAAATAATCATAGCTGCATTTAGTAAATTATTTAGCACACGTGTGGACTGCTGTCTCATGCCTTAAGTGTTTCAGCTGCTAAAATATGTTTTGGGGATATTTTTTCTGGATAGAAATTACCCTTCTGATATTGTACGAGTGTTTGGACATTCCTTTCAAAGGTGAAATATGGCTACTTATATTGCTTTGTTTCTAATAATGATATTGAAGGTGTAAAGTATGTAAATATTTTTGTAAGAAATTGATTAAACATATTGGCCAATCATTGGCATTCGTCGTGTGATAAGTTTTTACTGGTTTGAGTTAAAAGACTGGTACATATGATAAGTTTTATTGCACTCTTTATTGAAATCTTCAAGTATTCAATATTATTATGAGTCTAGGTAAATTTTTTAAAAATATTTTGAAACAAGAAGCTTATTTTTTATGTAACGTGTATCCACTTTCCATCTGCGATCTAAACCTTTATGTTTTCCTTTTTATTATTGGTCTGGATGTACATTATTGTATAAGCGTAAATAAATGTGAACTGAAAATGTTATTCTGATGTAACATTTGCATCAATTATGTCATTAAATTACGTATTCCAAGATTTCTGTGTTTTTTTGTCATTTTGGAGCGGTTTCGAACCTACCCCAAGAATACATATGTTATCAGAAATAATAGTAACCCTTTATATTTTCACTTGAAATTTTCAGAGATGCAACATTGATAACTGCTTGTAACATGTATAAGCTTACAACAGAAATTTCTCTGTTATTTTTTGGTTTACAAAAGTGGACGTAAATGACAATTAAAATCGTCATGTCGGCCATGTTTGGTCACAGAAGTACAAGGCTACTACGACTTTATTTTGCTTCATTTGGATAATATAGTGATGTTTTTTCAATAAGAGCAACATATTTAATGAAACTATGACCATAAAGAAAAAAAAAAATTAAAATATTTTTTTGGTCTGCGGTACCTATTCTCATACTTTGCATACTTGCAAAAGACGACTTCAAAAGATGCCATGTTTGTTCATCAACAATTTTGACAGGTGAAAATAGTTCCACGTTTCGGTATATAATTTGCATAATAATGTAATTTCAATTTTTTGTGTTTTTTCTCTTTTTAAAAAAAATGTTTATTGCCTCAGAAAAACAATAGATAATGTCAGGGTTGGAGCCCCAAATCATTACCGTACATATCAATTATACACAGAATATACCATAGGAGCAAGGAGAGAAAAGGAAGAAAGCTGAAATAAGTATTTCCTCCAACCCAGCAACATTGTAAAACAAACAACCATAGTCTTTTTTTTATATAAAAACAAAGGCTGGCTGTTTAAATATTTTCCAAAAATCTAAACCAACATTCCCAGTTTTTGTCGAATTTTATTTTGTTCAGTTACTACATTGCCATCATCTAATTCTAGTCTAGAGATAAATTTACTATAATAATTTCGGTTTTCCAAATTGCAGAAATATTTAGTGGGCTTTTCACCTTCTTCTATCCATTTTGCTCTAGATCGAATGAGTTTACCCTTTAACTTATTTCTTCTTATTTCTATTAATTGATTTCTCTTACTTTCTAACAAGTCTGAATTAATATTATCTTCATTTTCTTCTAATATTTTTATTTTGTCAATAAGATTCAATTCCAGTTTCTCTTCAGATTTTTTTTTATACATGTATGTACCGGTAAGTACACATGTAGAGTATGCAATAGTTTTCCCTCGAATTTTCATTAGCAAAACTTCTAAGAAAAGCTGATCATTAACAGTGTATTGAATACTTTCATTTGGAATATCATCTATATTTTCAAGGTTATATACTGGTAGAGCGTACTGACATTTAACATTTTGTATTGTTTCTTTAATGGAATCAACGTAACATTTGTCCTTAAGTAGTGAATTATTGAATTTCCATAGTCCTTTACCTCTGACATAGTTACGAATTTTCAAATATAGAATTACACCTGAGTGGTCCGACCTGTACCTACTATCAATCGACACTTTGTTTACAAAAGGCATTAGATTTTCAGATAAGAGATAAAAGTCCAATCCAGCTTGTTTAAAGGGATTCTTTTTTCTCCATGTATATTTCTTTACGCTGGGATAAAGTTCTCGGAAAGGATCTATAAATTTATATTTTTCAAAATTTTCTACAATTTTAGCTCTAGCTTTAGGGTTGTTTGTATGTATATAATATTTTGTATTTAAATCTTTATTAAGTACCAAGTTAAAATCCCCGCAGACTATAAATTTTTCGTTTTCAAATTCATCTATCAGGTTAAAAATATTTTCGTAAAATTCTGGTTTATCATCATTGGGACCATATATGTCAGCAAGCGTAATTCTCTGCCCTTCGATAGTTATGTCAATTATAATATAATTACCTGAAATATCGGTATATATTTTATGTAATGTATATTCAAAATTATTGTTCAGTAGTATAGCAATGCCTCTTGAATTACTTGAAAACGAGCTGAAGAAACATTTATATCCCCACTGTGTTTCGATATAGG
>NC_054707.1:37163155-37235507 GCF_016097555.1 Gigantopelta aegis | reverse complement strand
GTCTAATTTTCCCTGAAATTAGTGTGTAAAAAAAACATTTGTTGCAAATGCCCCAATTTTGTGACTTTCACCATCCCTCTGACACATTTCTAATAAAGTACCATGAATTCAGTCACCATATCTTTAATAAGCCTCCACTTATCATATCTAAAATGCAAAATTTTACAGTTTTAGATTTTAATTTTTATCAAACATTTAAATTTAAGTTTAATATTTAATTAAAAATGAAGTAAAATCTACTGATTGCTTTTTTTTCCTTTAAATATTTCAAAATCTTTCCAAGACAACACTGTGCAGATAGAACATATGTAGAAGAAAAAATAGCTGCTCATTGTATGAAGAAATTCCAAAATTTGATAAAGTTATTACATTTTGAAGTTGGTGTCCCTCAAGTTTCCATTGCTAAAATTGGCCATGGCAAGGCACTGTGGTAGGCGTTTTAACATATCCTCTATATACTCTCAGTTTAAAGGTGACATCCCGATACTTACTGAGCATTGCGTTAATATGTATATCATTGGAATGCATTAGTGTGGGCCAGTTTTTAGGGGGGAAAATGGACTGATAGGCCTCAGATTACAGTTATCTTCCCATTTGGTTGTCGAAAATCCGGAAATTTGACCGCGCAAGTAGTCTGCTGTTTGACTGTAATTATTTCATGGCAGACAGCTATGAAGTGGCAACTGTTTGACTGAAGTGACAGGGGATAGCATGTAGTTTGTAAACATGTGTAACTTGTTGACATTGAAGACTTGTTTGTGGTAATTCCAGCCCATGCAAAAGTAGTGCTTTTTGTGTAAAATGGGTGTACTCCGGCCTGGTTTAGAGGGTGTGTCTGTTTAAACCAATATGCTGGGAGAAAGAGCTGGACAACAGGGGTTGTCCTTTTCAGGGTATGTGTCCCCCATGCAGGCAAAGGTACATACAAAACTTCACGGGCCTGCTGATATTAATAAAAATGTTATAGCCACTAAGGCTATATAGAAACATATAGCGAAATTAATTGTGGTCTGAGGCCTGATATAGTCCACACATTACACCGGTTAAATGCTTGATTCTGATGAAAGTATTATAACCAGAGAGGTGAAATTACACAGACTGATTGTGAATACCACAAGGAATATGAAAACTCTTTTATTTATTTTCTAAATATTTTATTAAATTAAAAAACTTTTTTTTTTCTTTTTTTTTTTATTAAAAATTAAAATTAAAATTTTCAACTTTTAAATTTCAATATCCTCCAAAATAGCATAAAATGACCTCTGATGTTACTACAGGTTGTTGCAATATTTTTTAACAGTTTTGAGCTAATAATTTGGTAAAAAAGAGCAAAAGTTGGTTTTTGTTAGTCAATATTGAGATTTAATTTTTTTTTTACATATTGAATTTTAACGAGTTTCTCAATTATTGCAATTGGACAGAAGATCTAAATATAATGAATATATCACTACTAAATGTAATTAAACACTTTAAATAATAGTATACAGTTTTTAACAAGATTAAGTACTCTAATAATACATTTCACCTACATTTATGTAAATTACACACTTCAGTCATTTTTCAAAAATGGACTTTTATCCTTAGAAAATCTAATAGGCTAATATTCTATGCTGTCTGAATGTATTTATTGTGTTCAGTAATCAGATGTTGGTATACTTGTCAAGTTTATTGCAGAAAATCTGCCAAAAAGGTTAACATTTGGCTTGTAATACATATGGCAGAATAATCCATAATGCATATTCAGTGGACATTACTACAAACATCCTTCCAATCAAGAAATACTACACTGAGGTATCCAAGACACTGGCACATGACTACACTTGTTAACAGTTATCACTGGAAACTGAAAAATATGGTGCAAGTACCTCTTGGTAGGATTTATATCAGCATTTTGTGACAAAAATCTTCATTTTCAAAGTTGTCGTCAACAAAAAACATATTATGGTGTATACCTAAGTAATACCTGTAGGGCATATTCATATTAATATGCATTTATATGGACTGTTTTGCCTTTTACAAAGTGGCTACATGTCTAATACAGTAAATGAAGTAGATTAAGTAAATACAGCAGGTCAAAATTGAATCTGAGGCCTATCATGTCTAATTTTCCCTGAAATTAGTGTGTAAAAATTTGTTGCAAATGGCCCCAATTTTGTGACTTTCACCATCCCTCTGACACATTTCTAATAAAGTACCATGAATTCAGTCACCATATCTTTAATAAGCCTCCACTTATCATATCTAAAATGCAAAATTTTACAGTTTTAGATTTTAATTTTTTTCAAACATTTAAATTTAAGTTTAATATTTAATTAAAAATGAAGTAAAATCTAATGATTGATTTTTTTTCCTTTAAATATTTCAAAATCTTTCCAAGACAACACTGTGCAGATAGAACATATGTAGAAGAAAAAATAGCTGCTCATTGTATGAAGAAATTCCAAAATTTGATAAAGTTATTACATTTTGAAGTTGGTGTCCCTCAAGTTTCCATTGCTAAAATTGGCCATGGCAAGGCACTGTGGTAGGTGTTTTAACACATCCTCTATATACTCTCAGTTTAAAGGTGACATCCCGATACTTACTGAGCATTGCTTTAATATGTATATCATTGGATTGCATTAGTGTGGGCCAGTTTTTAGGGGGGGAAATGGACTGATAGGCCTCAGATTACAGTTATCTTCCCATTTGGTTGTCCAAAATCCGGAAGTTTGACCGCGCAAGTAGTCTGCTGTTTGACTGTAATTATTTCATGGCAGACAGCTATGAAGTGGCAACTGTTTGACTGAAGTGACAGGGGATAGCATGTAGTTTGTAAACGTGTAACTTGTTGACATTGAAGACTTGTTTGTGGTAATTCCGGCCCATGCAAAAGTAGTGCTTTTTGTGTAAAATGGGTGTACTCCGGCCTGGTTTAGAGGGTGTGTCTGTTTAAACCAATATGCTGGGAGAAAGAGCTGGACAACAGGGGTTGTCCTTTTCAGGGTATGTGTCCCCCATGCAGGCAAAGGTACATACAAAACTTCACGGGCCTGCTGATATTAATAAAAATGTTATAGCCACTAAGGCTATATAGAAACATATAGCGAAATTAATTGTGGTCTGAGGCCTGATATAGTCCACACATTACACCGGTTAAATGCTTGATTCTGATGAAAGTATTATAACCAGAGAGGTGAAATTACACAGACTGATTGTGAATACCACAAGGAATATGAAAACTAATTTATTTATTTTCTAAATATATTTTATTAAATTAAAAAACTTTTTTTTTTCTTTTTTTTTTTATTAAAAATTAAAATTAAAATTTTCAACTTTTAAATTTCAATATCCTCCAAAATAGCATAAAATGACCTCTGATGTTACTACAGGTTGTTGCAATATTTTTTAACAGTTTTGAGCTAATAATTTGGTAAAAAAGAGCAAAAGTTGGTTTTTGTTAGTCAATATTGAGATTTTTTTTTTTTTTTTACATATTGAATTTTACTGAGTTTCTCAATTATTGCAATTGGACAAAAGATCTAAATATAATGAATATATCACTACTAAATGTAATTAAACACTTTAAATAATAGTATACAGTTTTTAACAAGATTAAGTACTCTAATAATACATTTCACCTACATTTATGTAAATTACACACTTCAGTCATTTTTCAAAAATGGACTTTTATCCTTAGAAAATCTAATAGGCTAATATTCTATGCTGTCTGAATGTATTTATTGTGTTCAGTAATCAGATGTTGGTATACTTGTCAAGTTTATTGCAGAAAATCTGCCAAAAAGGTTAACATTTGGCTTGTAATACATATGGCAGAATAATCCATAATGCATATTCAGTGGACATTACTACAAACATCCTTCCAATCAAGAAATACTACACTGAGGTATCCAAGACACTGGCACATGACTACACTTGTTAACAGTTATCACTGGAAACTGAAAAATATGGTGCAAGTACCTCTTGGTAGGATTTATATCAGCATTTTGTGACAAAATCTTCATTTTCAAAGTTGTCGTCAACAAAAAACATATTATGGTGTATACCTAAGTAATACCTGTAGGGCATATTCATATTAATATGCATTTATATGGACTGTTTTGCCTTTTACAAAGTGGCTACATGTCTAATACAGTAAATGAAGTAGATTAAGTAAATACAGCAGGTCAAAATTTAATCTGAGGCCTATCATGTCTAATTTTCCCTGAAATTAGTGTGTAAAAATTTGTTGCAAATGGCCCCAATTTTGTGACTTTCACCATCCCTCTGACACATTTCTAATAAAGTACCATGAATTCAGTCACCATATCTTTAATAAGCCTCCACTTATCATATCTAAAATGCAAAATTTTACAGTTTTAGATTTTAATTTTTATCAAACATTTAAATTTAAGTTTAATATTTAATTAAAAATGAAGTAAAATCTACTGATTGCTTTTTTTTCCTTTAAATATTTCAAAATCTTTCCAAGACAACACTGTGCAGATAGAACATATGTAGAAGAAAAAATAGCTGCTCATTGTATGAAGAAATTCCAAAATTTGATAAAGTTATTACATTTTGAAGTTGGTGTCCCTCAAGTTTCCATTGCTAAAATTGGCCATGGCAAGGCACTGTGGTAGGCGTTTTAACATATCCTCTATATACTCTCAGTTTAAAGGTGACATCCCGATACTTACTGAGCATTGCTTTAATATGTATATCATTGGAATGCATTAGTGTGGGCCAGTTTTTAGGGGGGAAAATGGACTGATAGGCCTCAGATTACAGTTATCTTCCCATTTGGTTGTCGAAAATCCGGAAATTTGACCGCGCAAGTAGTCTGCTGTTTGGCTGTAATTATTTCATGGCAGACAGCTATGAAGTGGCAACTGTTTGACTGAAGTGACAGGGGATAGCATGTAGTTTGTAAACATGTGTAACTTGTTGACATTGAAGACTTGTTTGTGGTAATTCCGGCCCATGCAAAAGTAGTGCTTTTTGTGTAAAATGGGTGTACTCCGGCCTGGTTTAGAGGGTGTGTCTGTTTAAACCAATATGCTGGGAGAAAGAGTTGGACAACAGGGGTTGTCCTTTTCAGGGTATGTGTCCCCCATGCAGGCAAAGGTACATACAAAACTTCACGGGCCTGCTGATATTAATAAAAAATGTTATAGCCACTAAGGCTATATATAAACATATAGCGAAATTAATTGTGGTCCGAGGCCACATTACCGTTGGATATGTTTTACTTATTGTGTACGAAACCGAAACAAGTTTGCGAAACCGTGACTCAGGAGTGTCAAGAGAGATTGACATAACCAGTGACTCGTACGTCGTCAGATATTATTGATATTAGGGATTCTTTTCAGTTATTGTTAATTTGAACTGAT
Organism: Gigantopelta aegis; assembly: GCF_016097555.1. Lineage (NCBI taxonomy): Eukaryota > Metazoa > Mollusca > Gastropoda > Neomphalida > Peltospiridae > Gigantopelta > Gigantopelta aegis. The sequence continues at coordinate 37,230,135 of NC_054707.1, read as the reverse complement.
GTAATCAGTTTTCCTAACACTGTGGACAAATTCTTCAATTTTCAAAACTGTACCGAAACTTTTTTTCTGGTTTCCGTCCCGGAAGTAATTTACTTGCGGCTACAAGACGTATTCTTGTTCACGCTAGACGTTTTCGTGGGGGGGGGGGGGGGGGGGGGGGGGGGGGGGGGGATGGGGGGATGGATGGAGGGAATTTAGCTCAGTCGGTTGAGTGCTCGCCTGAAGTGCTTGCGTCGCAAGATCGAACCACCTTGGTTGGGTGCTCGCCTGAGGACCAGGTGCGTGCGTCAGAAGATCGAACCACCTCGGTGGATTCATTCAACTGCTTGATTTGTTTTCTCGTTCCAACCAGTGCAGGCCTGTAGGAGCCGGGGTGGTGGGGGTGGGGGTGGGGGCTGGGGGCTCAGCACCCCCACTTTTTTCGCCAGTTTTTATTTTGGGACTTTAAAATGTCTTATAATGCTAATACGGAAACCTGACGATAGAACAACCATAAAAATGAGAAACCCCCCCCCCCCCCCCACTTTGAAAATCCGTCCTACAGGCCTGCAGTACACCATATCCGGTCAAAGGCCGTATACTGTGTTTTCCTATTTGTGGGAAAGTGCATATAAAATATCCCTTGCTGCAAATGGAAAAATGTAGCGGGTTTCCTCTGATAACTAGACTACGTGTCAGAATTACCAAATGTTTGACATCTAATAGTGGACGATTAATTAATCAGTGTGCTCTAGTGGTGTCGTTAAACAAAACAAACTTTAGCTTTTCTTTAAGGCTATAACCACGGTTATTGTTCAGCCAGAGCAATTGTTGTACTATACCAAATAAAATCTTATAAAAAGATAAAACTTTATTGCATATAAACATTCCACATACGGAACTGGATGCAAAACATATGCTTAAACAAGAAACAAACAAATATCATACTATTCTAATGACTAAATAAGGACTAATTATGGGCAATACATGTATAATCGTGAACAAATTTGCATACCGCACCAGCACAGACTGGATTTTGGTTCTGCATAATATATATATATATTTTTCTTGCATACTCATACTTGTAAATAGGTAACTATGGAAAGTTAGATATGCATATAATTTGACACGTTGACTATTATATTTCTTACATATTGTGATATGATGGTATTCATCTTCAATTACATTGCAGTGGTCACGTAAACGTTCTTCCACTGGAGTGAAGGGTTTTGTGTGGCGCCCAGTCTCTATTTTTAATTTGTGGTCACTGAGACGTAATTTAGTAAAAGTTTTACGGTGTTCTGGATGTATACAGTGTAATAAATATGGCTGTAGTTGAATATTGTGTTTATATAATTTGTACGTTCGCATCTTATTACTGGATCCATCTCTTTTGGCTGGAGCTATAAGGTTTTCTTTTAAAATATTGTGATACTTAGTTTTAATTATATTTATAAGATGAATGGGATAATTGACAGTGCTTCGTTTTTGATTCAACTCACCAGTGTAATAATATAATTTGTGAAACCAACCAATATTTTTCTTTTCAAGGCGTGTGTATTCAGAGAAAGCATGTTGTAAAATAATGTTGTCCGTAGTTTGCATATGGGAGAACAATTATAACATTCTTTTTACCACAGACAGCAGGAGTGGGTACAAACCTAGCCCAGCTCTAGAGGCCCAATTATGGGTACGACTATTAACCTGTTGTGTTTATTTACAGAATTTTAAAAACACACTCTCTGGCAGGAACGTTTCCAAATATTTTAATGATATGAACTGGGCACCCCAAACCTCACTGGCATATAAAAGGACAGGCTCAACAAGAGAATTAAATAACTGGAACGAAATGTCTACTGATAGGTTAACATTTGAGAATTCTTTCTGCATTTTGTGAAAACAACCTAGTCCTTTGCTCCAAAGTGATCGGGAACATTCTTTAAAATTTCCATTTTGAGTAAAGTCAACCCCTAAATATGTATACTTTGTTACAACTGGGACTTTATTGCCCGAGAGATGCCAAGTAAGCTTATTTATTGTACTTTGGCCACCAAAAATATATATATTTTTTTTATTTAAATTAATAGTAAGATTGTTGTCATTACAATATATATCTAGTTGATCAAGGAGCTGTTGTAGACCATGTGGGGTTTCTGATAAAAGTAGAAGATCATCTGCAAAAAGCAGATGACTTACGCGCATTGTGTCTAGTGATACTTTATCTTCAATATTACATAAATATTCTTGGAAGTCATTAATGAACATAGTAAATAGTGTTGGAGATAAAATACAGCCCTGGTGAACACCAATGTTTGAATGGAATGGTTGTGATATGCCTTTATCAGTCTGAACACTATATATAACATTAACATATAAAGATTCGATTATTTTTAAAACATTACCTGTAACCCCCATAAGAGCAATTTTATTAAATAATTTGCTTCTATCCACAGAATCGAATGCTCGTTTGATATCTACAAAGCATGCATAGACCTTTTTATGTTTACATTTATATTTATATTTATCAATCAGTGTTTTTAGTGTAAATATGTGATCTGTTGTTCTAAATCCTTGCCTGAACCCAGCTTGACAGATATCAATTTGGTTGGTTTGTTGTAGGTAGTCTACAATTCGTTTATCTATTATTTTGCAAAACAATTTACCAATACAACTACTTAGAGTGATTCCACGATAGTTACTTGGGTCTGTTTTGTCACCTTTTTTGTGCAAAGGGACAATTATTGAATGGGCCCACTGTGGAGGAAAATAGCATATTGACAATATATCATTAAACAGTTTGACAACATAGTCTAGTATTAATGGAAAGAGACATTTGATAAACTCATTATTGACATTGTCTACACCCTGTGTCTTTTTCAGCTTAATATCTTCAATACATGCTATAATTTCCAGTGCTGATATTGGTGAATTAATCACTTGGTTATCCTGCAGATTAGTATAATCAACCTCTTTAGAAGAACAGTTAGCTGTTGGAGCTTGGTAGATCTTTTCAGTGGTCTACTAATTCATGAGGATCAGGGAACACTTTTTTCTTTTTCTTTTTTATCCTTGATACTGTTAATTGTATGCCATAAAGCTTTTGTGTCATTCTTAGGTATACTTCTAAGTTTTGAAACAAGATCACTTTTATAAAACCTTTTTTTTTATGACGGGTTAATCTCATATTTCTTTTTGGACATAAATGCATTTTGCTTTGTTTCTTGTGTGTTATTAGCATTAAATGTCTTGAAATTAGATTCCATAGCCAATTTGGCATTTTTGCATTCTATGTCAAACCAAAGATTTTTCTTCAGAGATCTATTTAGATTCTGATTTTTGGTAGCATATACATTAATGGCATTTACTATGGATTCAAACTAGTTGACATAGCAGCTTGCTTCTACATCCGACGTTGGTGGTGGTGTCAAAATGAACCTATTGTTTTCATCTGACATTACTGCTGAGTATACACGTGGCATGCAATTATTATTGTGCCATTTTCTGTTTACGTTTCGTGAATTTATGGCTGAATTTCTTGGGATTTTCCTGTGACGTTTTGTTTCCAAGTGATATATTAAGTTTTAGGGAGAGCTGACAGTGATCTGATGTCCATGAAAGTGGTTTAATATTGTGCTGTCACGCTTGTGTCAGCCTAGAAATATGTTTTTGATATGACAGCTAGACTATTTTATTTTTGCTAATGTTCGTTGGAAAGTCCGCTTGTTACCGGGCTAGCATTAGGTTTTGTTTTACGCTAATCTCTAGATTGTTCTTTACGGTAGTTTTTAATTCTGTCTGCAGTTGTCTCCCTTAACGGTGCTCATTTGTTCATGGTATTGTGATAGGGGAGATTGAAATTAATCATCTCCTATTTGTAAATAATAATAACAAAGGGTATTTATAGCTCAGATGCTTGGGGGAAGCCTATCAAGCAACAATGTATTACATATTTGTTGACGGTCTCCAACTTAGCTGTGTACGTCATAGGCCTTCTTGACATGCGTAACGTTGGGGTCCCGACGGTCGGCTTCGCCGGGTCCCATTGGTCAGCACCCCTATACGATCTATTAAAAGCGTCTCAGAACACTTGGGGTTCTTCTTAGTTTTCGATTATGTTATGTTTTGTTTTTAAAAGTCGGATCAACTTCCGAGACAGTGAGTAGCAATTTTTGGGAAATAAACATACAACTTTATTATTTAGTATTCATCTATTTTGTGTATCATGTATAACATGCCTTCTTTAGTTGTCATTTGTAATTTAAATATTGACCAATTACACCTCGCCTTTTATAACGTTATTTGGTAGCATACAAATTCTAAAAATATCGGGCGAGTCTATTTTAGTGGCCGCAGTACAGCGAACCATACCAGTACGTACGGGGTGGGTTACCAGTCTTCAATTTTACATTAAAAATTATTTATTTATTTATTAAAAAAAAACCCAAACTAAATCAGTCTTCAGTTTTACATTACAAATTATTTATTTTATAAAATAAAACATGTTTTAAGGCATTCGTAATTCACACGAAACATGTCGTATACCCTCAAGATAATTCGGAATGTTTTCAAATTATTTTTAAATCACTGGCTGGATTCTGCAAGTAAGGTTTTGATTGGTGGATATGAGCTCCAACTTTATTATTTAGTATTCATCTATTTTGTGTATCATGTATAACATGCCTTCTTTAGTTGTCATTTGTAAATAAATATCTATCGTTTTGGTTACCTTTCAAATTGTGTTTGTTCGGTCATTTATTTTATTAATTACAAGAAATCATCCAGTAAAGAACCCAGTCATCCTGTTACATTTGGTGTCAGAAGTGGGATGATTTTCTAAATTTAAAATTTAATCAATCTGATTAAAATTAGCTCCATTATTACATTATAAGTTGTAGAAGCATCACGAGGGGTATATGGCTTTTTATGTACCCTCTGTGTGTTCTTTTACCCCGAACCGAAGGCGAGGGGGTAAAAGAGCACACAGAGGGTACATAAAAAGCCATATACCCCGAGAGATGCTTCTACAACGAATTTATCTTGCCGACATGTTAAACCATATAGCCAAATAATCAAAATAACGCCAGACAATAATTGTTAACAATTTATTAACAGAGCCGTACCACGCGGACGCGAACGAAACCACTTGCCAGTGACGAAAAATAGTTCAATCGATAAACGAGTTTTTAACTTCAAATGTTTGTAATACGAAATTGTCTGAAACAGATATTAATAACCAAAATAAAAAAACACTTTTTTTTTTTATCAGAAATGTATGTAGTAAAAAAAAAAAAAAAAAAAAAAAAAAAAAAAAAAAAAACTGTTGCTAATCGCGCATTAATACAATAACACCACGACCGTAATTAGGTGGCAGAGTTCAACATTGCAGCTTTTAAAAGTATTGAAATAGTGTATTTTATAGTAAAAATAAAATTAATTATGTATACATACTTGATTGATTATCAATGTTATTTATAATCTAATTATTACTTTAGCATTAACTGGGGCGGCTGGAAACTGTTGGAAATTACAGACGGGGTATAAGAGAATTTGGCTCCGCCCACAGGGGAATAAGGGATTTGTCCAACGGCAAACAACCAATGAGATTAAAGAATTTTACATGAAGGCGAGATAAGTGGATCTAACACCAGCCAGTTGGAGCTCATGTCCACCAATCAAAACCTTACTTGCAGAATCCTGCCAGTGATTAAAAAATAATTTGAAAACATTCCGAATTATCCTGAGGGTATACGATATGTTTCATGTGAATTACGAATGCCTTATTTAGACCAGTAGAACTAATTTTAATCGGATTGCTAACAACACTGCGTAGTCCCCAATGTCCAGGTAACATAATAAATAATAAATAATAATTTAAATATTGACCAATTACACCTCGCCTTTTATAACGTTATTTGGGAGCATACAAATTCTAAAAATATCGGGCGAGTCTATTTTAGTGGCCGCAGTACAGCGAACCATACCAGTACGTACGGGGTGGGTTACCAGTCTTCAATTTTACATTAAAAATTATTTATTTATTTATAAAATAAAACATGTTTTAAGGCATTCGTAATTCACACGAAACATGTTGTATACCCTCAAGATAATTCGGAATGTTTTCAAATTATTTTTAAATCACTGGCAGGATTCTGAAAGTAAGGTTTTGATTGGTGGACATGAGCTCCAACTGGCTGGTGTTAGATCCACATGTAATAGTGGAGCTAATTTTAATTAGACCGAACAATTTTTTAAATTATTATTTTATTTTGGAAGAACCATTTTTGTTTCTTTGTTTTTATAAATTTATTTGGCCCAGTTGATGAAGGCAAGGCGTATGAATACATACGCCATACAGTAGACTGAAAAAATATATATATTTTTTAATTTTATCAAATAAATGTGTCTGCTTTATTGCTTTTAAAATCATGGCTTTTATTAAAAATATTTTGATCAGTTTTGCAAGGTCGTTTACGACAACGGGACAGACTCGTATCGAGTTGACTCCCGAAAGCACCGAACCACTCGCTACGTCCGACAAAATGGTGACTGAAAGTAGTTCTGTCAGTTCCGAGTGTCACCTACCTGCTGTAGACTTAAATCCAACACATACAAATCCGAAAGAAATATCACACAGGGCTATTGTTTGTAATTCCAACAATAATTGCTCGAATATTTCCGACACACATCTACAAGGTCCGCCGAGCCCAATACGTGTATTTTCCCGTGGTCAGAATGTCCGTTTTTCGGAAGTGACCAACAGGAAAATGCTAAATTCTGATGAAACATTTTATTCTGTAAATACTCCGAACAGAAAGCACGATGACACTTTTGACATAGGCCTATTGTCCGAACCAAATTGTTAACAACTACAAAAAGATACTCTCCTACCTTTAATTGCCGTTAGATTTCCTCCAAAGTTTGTCCAGACACAAATCGTAAAAAACCCACTACAAATATACAGATTCCACACACGAGACTGCAACGATGTCGCCGATATTGTCTTTGCTGAGATTGCATAGGGAAAAATACATGCAGTTTTCTGCCGTCTGCCATGTTGCTTGTTTATGGAATACTCTTCAAGAGGGGTGAAAGCCTCCAAAGTATGTGACACAATTAATATGAAATCGATGATCTCTAGTGGTATCATTAAAATAATAATAATAATAATAATACAATTTTTTTTTAATAATATGACGTCATCACGTTTGCTTTTATATCATAACATGTTATGATGTTGTTAGATTAAGTCCTATCCTTTCACCCCTCTTGAAGAATATTCCATAAAAAGTCAAAATGGCAGCTGATACAAAATTACATGCTTTTTTCCCTATGCGCTCTCAGCGAAGTCGATATAGGTGACATGGTTATCATCTGGTATGTGGAATCTGTGTCATTGTAATGGTTTTTTCAAGATTTGTGTCTGGACAAATTTTGGAGGAAATCTAACAGCGATTAAAGGTAGGAGAGTAATTTTTCGTAGTTGTTAACAATTTGGTTCGGACAATAAAAGAGAGCGCCGACATGACGCTCACGACACCGCGCCGAAGCCTCGACTTTAGAAATACGGAACATGAATTTTCCGAAATAGTAGATAGGCCTACAGCCGATGGTTTTCCGTACCGAAATCATTTCAAAGGCTACACGTTGACTAAAAATAATCCCAGTTGTGAAGTTGTACACATTTCACAATATCGAAATGACCACATGGTTCTCGGTGAAAGCAGGTCGGGTGATGACGTCATTTATTCGCCAGAAAGCGCGACGATTCACGGCAAAACTAATTTCAAAACAAATAATTTCGGTGATTTGGGTTTACAACAGACCTCTCCTGATCAGATAAATAAAGGAATAACACAAGAGGGTTGGGCCAAAAGTTACCAACAGTCTCAAAGCCCATTGTGTAGGAACAAGGAAGAAAATGTCAGATATTCAGAATCAGGGTTATGGGATGTAGATTTTAATAAAGAACGTGACTGTAGATATGTAAGAAATCACCTCAAGAGAAAAGAAAAAGAACCAGATAAATTTGATGGAAAAAGTGTTGATTGGATAGATTACATAACTCATTTTGAACAAGTAGCTTTTTGGAATAATTTGTCAGATAATGAAAAGGCTCTAGAGCTATCTATCAGTCTGAGAGGGGCAGCGCAAAGGTTACTTGATAACCTGTCCGCGACCCAAATCAGAGATTATGAGTTTTTAAAGTTTGCCCTAAGGAGTAGATTTAGTCCGGTGGAGCGTGAAGCCGCCCACCGTTGTGAATTCAGGAACCGAAAACGTTGAAAAGGGGAGGGTGCGGCCGAGTATGGTTATGCCCTCCGTAGATTGGCTAGTCGCGCATTTCCGAAAATACCTTGGTCTGCTTGGGAAGACATGATTATTGATCAATTTACTAGTGGGTTGGGTTCTCTTGATGTTAAAAGACATGTTCAGTTTGGACACCCAAAATCTCTTGATTCGGCTATAGGGTTAGCTGTTGAGTTTGAAGCATTTGAGGGTACTCAAATAAGTAGGAAACCATATAACAAAGATTGTGATACTGTCGATGTTAGGTCGCCTGTTTGTCCAGTAGTCACAGCAAAAAGTTCAAACGGATCACATAAATTAGAAACCAACTTACAAAATAAACAAATGGAGGATATTGCATTAGCAATTAAAGATATGACTTCTCAAAATATTCAGATGATAAAAGAACTTAAAATTCAGTTATCTGAACTTAGTTATCGCTCTAGGTCAAATTTTATTTCTAAACGGTCAAGGGGAAATATGAAAAATGTTGAGTGCTTCAGGTGCCATAAAAAGGGGCATTTTCAGTATAGTTGTCCCCAAAGAGGGAATGAAAGTTTGGTTTCTTCGGAGGTGGGTAATGCCCAAAATGCGTTAAACTAGAACAGGCTGAGCTTGAGGCCCAAAGTTCAGCCTTTAGAAAAACTTCTGAGGGCCCACTGAGTAGATTAACAGCTATTGGGAATACTTGCTGGTTTACTAATGCCCGGGTAGGGGTGGTTAGTGTCGAAATGCTAGTAGATACCGGTTCGGTTGCTACGGTAATTTCGAGAAAGGTTTATGACACTTTAGGCTCAAATAAACCTGTACTGCAGACGTGTGCAAACACGTTATGTGCTGCAGATGGGGGACCTTTACACGTGTATGGCCAGGCTTTATTTTCAATTAAACTGGGAAAGAAAGTGTACGAGCATGAAATAATTGTAGCTGATCTTGGTGGACTCTCAGGAATAGTTGGTTTAGATTTTCTTGAATTAATTTTTGCTGTTTTGTTTGTTACAAAGGGAGTTCTCAAGATGCCAGATAATGAGTTATGGTTGCATCATGAGGTAGACAATGTGATTGCACATATTAGATTGAGTGAAAATGTTATAATTCCTTCAGAAACTGAAATGATTATCAAGGGAATAGTCGATAGACCAGTTAAATATGGCTGGGAGGGGATTGTTGAATCGGATGGTAGTGTAGAGAAGATGGGATTATTGATGCCTAAGTCCTTGGTTAAAGTGAAACAAGATGAAATTCTGTTTTCAGTGTTGAATTCTGGATCTGAGTATGTTAGGTTAGAAAAAGGTTATCCGGTAGCTACATTAGAGATGGTATTTGGAGTTACAAAAACCGATAACAATAGAGTTAATTCTATCAGAGAAACAGGGAATTCACTCGAAACTATCGAGGAATTACCTGAACATCTGACAGATTTATTAGAACAAAGTGTAAAACATCTTACTAAAGAGGAGGGTGAGCAAGCCGAGAAATTGATCAGGGAGTTTAGTGATAGTTTTGTTGGTCCTAAGGATAAATTGGGTCGAACAGATCTTGTTAAACACTACATAGATACTGGTGATGCTAAACCAATTAAATTGCCTCTCACTGGACGATTACCCAGAGGTCAAAAGGAAGTTGTGTTGAGATGGACACAGTGCTAAACGAAAATTAGTTTTATATATGTTTGTCCTTGGTCATTATAAGTATGTTTTCGTCATTGAAAACAGATGTTCACGTCTTGTTTTCTTGGATTCGCCCTTTAATATGTGTAAATTCCAAGATGCTGTCCTCTTCCTAAATCGATATTAATTCCAAATGGATGTGGTTTAACGTTTAGATACTTAATTAGCAAGTGGATGTGCTTTATGGTGATATTAATTCCAAAAAGATTTTGCTTTAACACAAAGGACTAATTCCAAATGGTATGATGAAGTGATCTGTTAATTCCAAACCTGGATGAAAGATTAATGTCTAGTTCTAATTCTAACTGGGATAAGTATTTTAATGTTAGAATAATGTAATCTGGAACTCTAGATTTTCCTCAGCTGACTTTACCACCACATGGTCCTAAGTAAATTTATGAACGTTATATATTCCAGCGTGAATGCAAAAAGAGGTATACTTAAATAATCATGTGGGTCAGCTACGGGTGTACCCGTTAAACCTGCCGCAGTTATTTGACGCGTCCACATAATGCTTAAGTCGTACTTTCTTGGGTTTATCTTATTATCGGCGCTTATACCCGATTTTGCTACAATTGCCTTTATACTTCCTTGAATTTTAAGAAGGGGGGAGTTCGTATAGGGGAGTTTGAAATTAATCAGATGCTATTTGTATATAATATAGGAGCCGGTATTTATCGCAAGTGAAAGATGGAAGAATATCAAGCAACAATGCTAGTAAGACTTTGTCTAGGTCGCAGCACCTTACTGCACTACCTCATCGAGCCTTATTGGCAGTTGTCACATTTGGGGCATTTCCGACATTATCTTTGGGGGGTCCCATCCTGCTTAGGACAGACCTATTTTTCACTTAAAGGATTAGAAATTTCGGAACACTTGGGGTTGGTGGCCAGTTTTCGATACTGTGTGTAGATACCTATGATTTTAAAAAGTCGGATTAACTTCCGACATGGTGACGCTGCAATTTGTCCAGGATCCCACCAAACGAAAATGTTATTTATTATAGTTGTTTTTGATGCATCATGGAAATATGGGGAAACTTTAGTTGCTATTAGGAAATAAAAAGTCTAGCGTTTCAAGAACCTTTCAGGAACGGAAGCTGATTCTCGTACGGTGATTCTAGCGGAAGCCCTGACTAAGAAAGGGGTCCAGTAAAGAGTTTAGTCATCATGCAGTCGTAAGATCCGTGTATTGGGGTGATTTTAGACTAAAATCAGAAATGATAAATTGACAGGTCCGAGATCGCCAGATATAGCTCATATGTCCAAAACATTGTGGAGCATGTGGAGGAAAGATATGACATTCGAGAAAATATTCAGATGTATAAAAGAAGCAGACCTCCTACATTGCAACTACTTTGTCCTAAAAGTATAATTTTATTTCTAAACGAAACAATTGCAAAATGAAAAATGTTCTGAGACATGTTAGGAAGGTGCACTCTAGAAAAAGGGAAACAGAGGTTTTATTGGCCTGTATGTCAGAAGATGTTAGCCAGTGGTGTAAAGTGTAGTGGTTTGCCCCGAAAGAAAGCTGGGTAATGGGCTAGAGAAAACCATTGCATCAGTAGAGGTTGGGTCACCCCTGGAAAGATAGCTATTGACCTACTTGGACCAACTTCCCCAACGTATAAGATTAACAGAGTACATTATTGTTGTGGGTGATTATTTTTCTAAATGGAAAGAGGCATACGCAGTGCTCGATCATACTGCTCAAACAGTGGCTGATAAACTGGTAACAGAATTTATTTGTAGATTTGGGAGTCCATTGCAAATTCACACTGATCAGGGGCGCAAATTAGAAAGTAATTTGTTCAAACACATTTGTTCATTATTAGGGATTTCCAAAACCAGGACCACCCCTTACAGGCCTCAGTCTGATGGTATGGTTGAGCGGTTTAACCGCATTGTACAGCATATGTTGTCTATGTATGTAGACGAACACCGCAGGGATTGGGATGAACATCTACCTTATGTGATGATGGTATATAGGGCCTCGACTCACGAGAGCACTAAATGTTCACCAAATAAACTTATGCTTGGTAGAGAAATCTTCCTTCCTATTGCTTGTTTAGTGGGAAAACCCCCAAAAGAACCAGACCCGCCCTGCCCCATCGAATATGTTGAATGGGTTCAAGATGCTTTGGAGGAGGCCCACGAATTTGTTAGGGGCAACCTATCAAAAAGTGCTCTACGCCAAAAACGACATTATGACTTAAAGCTAAAGGAAAGGTCCTATAAAGTGGGAGAATGGGTGTGGTATTGGTATCCCCCAGATGCTAAACAAAAACTGGGTAAAGGTTGGACTGGTCCCTATCTGGTGATAAAAAGGCTTTCGGATATTATGTACGTCATACAGGAAAAACAACGTAGTAGACCGAGAACAATCCATGTAGATCACCTTAAGCGTTGTACATGTTCTGATCTCCCACTAAACTGGTTGGAGACAGATGTGATCGATGGGAGACCGGGAGAACAAGTCGAAAGGACAGACATGGGGGAGGAAGTTGATGTGGACATGGGGGCGGAAATTGGTGTAGACACGAAGGAGGAAGCTGGACGGAACTTCGACACTGATTACTGATTACCAACCGCCAAGGACGCAGCCTCCCAGACACCACCGGTGGAGGTCAGTCAACGGGGTGCAGGCAAACCTGCCAGTCTCAGCAGGCATCTTGCTTGCATTCTCTGTAGACACGCTGCCAAATACAGTCGAAGATCTAAAAAACAACTTCTGGGGCAGGTCATCCAGGAGGGGAGAGAGAGGGTCCGCCAGCTGGAGCGGGAAAAGAGAGAATTACAGGGAAAACTGGCTCATTTTACATGCTCATTCCCAGAGGATGTGGTGGTAACTTCCAGAGACCAGAGACAGTCTAGTTGTCTCTCACTGGATGAAAGAGGTCACTGTGTTGTGTTGTTTGAACAGTGATAAAAGAAAATTATTTTTACATATGTATGTCATTAATTATTACAAGTTAATTCGTCATTGATAACAGTGTTCACCATCTTGTGTTCTTTAATCTGTGTTAATTCCTAATGGATGTGCTTTAAAGTGATATTAATTCCAAGTGGATGTGTCTTAATGTGATATTAATTCTAACTGGATATATTTTAATATCAGAATAATAAATCTGGAACTCTGGATATTCCTGACTGACTTTACCACCACATGCCTCTGGACATTTATGAACTTTATGTATTCCAGCGTGAATACAAACAGTTTTATACTTAAATAATATGCGGATGTATACGGGTATATATTATACTTAGATTATTTGGCACCCATATTTACTCGTACTTAGGGAATCTTAAAACGTAATGTATACTTAACTTATATCAACGATTTATATCGTTGAATTTTAAGAATGGGGGAGTGTGATAGGGGAGCTTGAAATTAATCACCTCATATTTGTAAATAATAATAACAAAGGGTATTTATAGCTCAGATGCTTGGGGGAAGCCTATCAAGCAACAATGTATTACATATTTGTTGGCGGTCTCCAACTTAGCTGTGTACGTCATAGGCCTTCTTGACATGCGTAACGTTGGGGTCCCGACGGTCGGCTCCGCCGGGTGCCATTGTTCGGCACCCCTATACGATCTATTAAAAGAAGTGTTTCAGAACACTTGGGGTTCTTCTTAGTTTTCGATTCTTGTGTTATGTTTTGTTTTTAAAAGTTGGATTAACTTCCAAGACAGTGAGTAGCAATTTTTGGGAAATAAACATACAACTTTATTATTTAGTATTCATCTATTTTGTGTATCATGTATAACATGCCTTCTTTAGTTGTCATTTGTAAATAAATATCTATCGTTTTGGTTACCTTTCAAATTGTGTTTGGTCGGTCATTTATTTTATTAATTACAAGAAATCATCCAGTAAAGAACGCAGTCATCCTGTTACAGTATTTTTCGGAAGTTTTCAGACGCGCCACGAGGCAGTCTGTTCCTTACTTATCGAAAATAGCAGTTACCCAGGGTGTAAGTTATTAATATATGTTTTATTTGTTTCCCGATGTATTAAAGATTATAATCAATCACATTGTTTTACTAGGAATTACGTATTTTAGCGCAACTACTCAAAATAGAATTTGAAATGTGGATGTGAGTACCCGGATGTAGAAAGTACAAGCGAACGCTTGCGTTCTTTAGCATATAACTATAAGTTAATGTTGTTTTAGAGTTAATTTGAATTATTTCAGACATTCATAAGTACTTGTACATGTATGAAACTTTCAGTGCAAAGAGTTTGATGCGTTTCTATATTTGCGATGTGAATTTCAGTTCTGTTTTGACTAGCTCACTATTAATCAACCTCGAAGATTAATGTAGTGTTGTATTTTACTTTCAGCCTTTACCTCCTTCATTCTCTTCTTCATAGAGAGCTAACATGAATAAACTTTGCAAGAATTCAAACTGGAGTCTGTCTCGTCTTGAATTACTGATAGCCCGGGGTTATCTGCGTGCCACCTTCAGGGGCAGGATATGACAGTAAAGGACCCTCGACAAACTGAACAGGACCGGAACCAGGATCCAGCATCCACAACAGGAAACACAGTATTCACATTGTGACAACAGGAAACACAGTATTCACAACAGGAAACAGTGTATTCACAACAGGAAACAAAGTATTTATAACAGGAAACACAGTATTCACAACAGGAAACAGGCTTGGAACAGGAAACACGGCAGTATCATGTCAGGCACCTTCAGCATTGAAGACGTCAATCAGTTGGCTTACAGCGTAACAGAACAGGAAGACCCAACACCCAGGTCAAGTCGAACTCGAACATTAACTGTTAAAGCAAAAGAACCGTACGAGATTCAGAAAAGTGTTTGGTGACAGGTTAAACCAAAGTGAGATAAGAATTCAGGTGGCTAATTGTGAAAAATGTGCAAATGACGTAGTGTTACTTAATCAAGAAAAACGGAAACTTTCATGCAAGTTCGGTGAATTTCAGAATATATCCGGCAGGTAAGTCACTTTCTTGACTAAGTACAGAACAAAGGATAGCAACGATGAACTGGTTTTCCATACGTCTGTTGTAGAAGAGTATAGACTAATGGTAGAGAATGCTACTTTAAGTGTGATAGATCGTATCAAAACAGTAAACGCAAACAGTTCATCACAAGAAATTCATGATGGAGAACAGGTTGTTATTGACTCACATCATTCAGGTAGTGTTAAATCTTCACATCATTCGGGAAGTGCTAAATCTTCACATCGTCCAGCTAGTGCCAAGTTTTCACACAGAACTCGATCTAATATTTCTTCTGTCAGTTCTTTGTTGGTTCAGAAAAGAGCTGAGGCTGAAATGGCTCGTACATCTGTTGAATATGCTAAAAAGGAAGCAAACATACTTAAACAGTGTGCTCGGATACGCGAGAGAGAAGTTGGCAGTCGCACAGAGTATTCGGGAGAAAGCGGACTTAGATGCAGACTTGAAAATCTTGAGACAGCAGAGAGAAGCAGCCTTGGCAGAGGCTGAAGTCAGAGTTCTGCAGTCCGTCTGCAGATCTGATGATGTGTCCAGGTATTCTATTGAATTATCTCAAAACAATCCCGAAGATCCGCAGGCAGGCTGAAGTCAGAGTTCTGCAGTCTGCCTGCGGATCTGATGATGTGTCCAGGTATTCTATTGAATTACTTCAAGACAATCCCGAAGATCGTACGAGAAAGTACATTGTTCAGCATACCCAAATAGTTGACCACAAAAGCACCCTTGATTCAAGTGATCAGCCAACCACCAATCCACCACCCCAGCCTCAAACTGTTCGTAACATTAATATTGAGGATGACATTTTTTCAGTTTTCAGTTAGTGACAGAATCAGCAACGCTAAAGAGGTTTACCCATCACAACTCAACCCTAGGGCTCCAGACTATGTTATGCCTACAGAACAGCAATCGATGTTGTATGCCACAGAATGTTCTCGCTTTTTATTGAAAAAGAACTTCTCTTTTCAAGACTGACGAACTTCGATGATCGTCCAACTACATATGCAATCTGGAAGTGTGGATTTCTAGGCATCACCAAGGAACTACAGGTCACTGCAGCAGAAGAGCTAGATCTGCTGGTGAAATGGCTGGGACCAGAATCGTCCAATCATGCTAGTAGTCTCCGTGCTACAAATACCCAAGATCCTAACAGAGGGCTCAAACGTGTTTGGCAAAGACTTGATGAAAGGTATGGCTGTCCAGAAATGGTAGAATCTGCTCTAAAGACTAGACTTTTTAACTTTCCGAAACTAACCAACAAAGATAACAAAAAGTTATATGAGCTGTCAGACCTTCTGTCAGAGATTGAATCTGTGAAAAGTCAAGATAGTTATAAAGCGCTTTTGGGTTACCTTGACTCTTCATCATGAGTACGACCTATCATTAGCAAGTTGCCATATGGTCTCCAGGAAAAATGGACTTCTCATGCAGTAAAGTATAAACAGTCTCACAACGTTGCATTTCCACCATTCGCAGTACTCGTCGACTTTGTTGCAGAAGCAAGTAGAGTTAAGAATGATCCAAGTTTCGTGTACGATAGTTCTCCTCTTAGTTGCCCAAAAAGGATGTGTCAAAAACTGTGCCACATTTTCAGTCAAAACCCAACTTTGTGTCAGCTCGCAAAACAGAGGTACCACAAAATGTGGTGAATAGATCTGCAAAGTGTTTAGTGCATGGAACGAATCATTCTCTTACGCAGTGCAGAGTTTTCAAAGCAAAACCCAGGGAAGAAAGGATATGGTTACTAAGACAACATGGAGTGTGTTTCAGATGTTGCGTATCAAGTAGTCACATGGCGAGTAATTGTAAAGAAAAAGTAAAGTGTGAAAACTGGAAGTGCCAAGCATACATCAGCTATGCATGTTGATGACTTTGATCCAAAAAGTGTTCAGTATTCTAACAGTAATAGAGATGTTGGCGAGGAGGGAGAGATGGTCAATAAAGAACTAAAAAAAAAACCTGTTGCGTCTAAGTGCACCCAAATTTGCAGAAAAAACTTTAACGGTAAATCTTGTGCAAAGACGATATTGGTTAAAGTTTACCCAAAAGGTAAACCAGAACAGGTTATCAGGACATATGCATTGCTTGACGATCAAAGTAATACATCGCTTGCTAGGTCAGATCTGTTCGATCTCTTCGATGAACATGGTGAAGAGTTTCAGTATACTCTGTCATCATGTGCTGGTGAAGTAAGTACCACTGGTCGCAGAGCCAATGGCTACATTGTAGAATCCATGGATGGTAGCACTGGGTTGGAACTTCCACAACTTATCGAGTGTAACCAAATTCCGAATATAAGGTGGCATCTCATCACGATCATTTAAAGGACATCGCCCAATACATTCATCCACTTGACGAAAGAGCACAAATCCTGCTCTTAATAGGTAGAGACTTAATGGAAGCACATCACGTGTTTGATCATTGAATTTGGCCTAAAGGATCTCCTTATGCTCAGAGACTAAGACTTGGATGGGTGATCATCGGAGAAACGTGCCTAGGAAAGGTTCATAAACCTGAGTTTGTGACTGTAAGCAAAACTAACCTGCTTGCTGATGGCCGAATGTCTATTTTCACACCCTGTGCTAACACATTTGAGATTAAGAGAACTTCTACTATTGGGCTTGGGAGCACAGTGTTTGAACAGACTACTCATGACGAAAAGATTAGCATGTCTGTTGAAGACAGAGAATTTCTTGATATTATGGACAAAGATATGTTTAAAGGTGTAGAAGGAAATTGGGTGGCACCCTTTCCTTTCCGCTCATCCCGACCTCGGCTGCCTAATAACAGGTCACAACCTATGAACAGAGCTAAGACATTGCATTATAGTTTAAAGAAAGATGCTGTCAAAAGACAACATTTTGTAGATTTCATGGAGAAAGTTTTTGCTAATAATCATGCAGAGATTGCTCCACCTCTGCAGGAAGATGAAGAATGTTGGTATTTACCAATCTTTGGTGTATACTATCCCAAGAAACCAGGCCAAATACGCGTCGTCTGCGATTCATCGGCACAGTTAAATGGTGTTTCTTTAAAAAAGTATTGCTACAAGGTCCCGACATGATCAATAGTTTGTTAGGTGTGTTACTTAGGTTTAGAAGAGAACCAGTTGCCATGACAGCAGACATTCAGCAGATGTTTTCATGTTAGGGAAGATTACAGGAATTTTCTAAGGTTTCTGTGGTATAGAGACAATGATCCAGATCAAGAACTTGTAGAGTATCGAATGAGAGTACATGTGTTTGGTAATAGCCCCTCGCCTGCTGTTGCTACATATGGACTTAGGAAGTCTGTGGAACTTGGACCAGTGCCGTCAGAGGTAAAGCAGTTTGTAGAAAGAGATTTCTATGTTGATGATGGTCTCATATCTTTGCCTACAGTTGATAAGGCAGTGAATCTGATGAAAAGTACTCAAAAGGTCTTGCTGGCAAATGGTAATATGCGTCTACATAAAATAACCTCGAACAATGACAGGGTTATGAACGCCTTCCCAACAGATGACCTTGCCAAAGATCTTAAAGATCTAGACCTTGGTGTGGACTCTCTACCACAACAATGTAGCCTTGGTTTGATTTGGGATCTTGAAACAGATACTTTTGGCTTTCAAGTGTGTACAGAAGAGAAACCTTTCACTAAATGGGGAATCCTATCAACTATTAACAGTCTTTTCGACCCTATTGGATTTGTTGCTCCAGTTGTAATTCGAGGAAAAATTCTACTCAGAGAGTTGATTTCTAACAAGTGTGATTAGGACGACGAACTTCCAATCAATAATCAACATGAATGGACTAGTTGGAGAGATTCCTTGAAATTATTGCAGGACTTGCACATTCCGCATACCTACATCCCAGTCTCTCTGGAGGCTGTTAAAAAGAGAGAAGTACACATCTTTTCTGATGCCTCAGAACAAGCTATAGCAGCAGTAGCTTACTTAAAGACCACATACCATGAAGAGAACCACCATCTTGGATTTCTTCTAGGTAAAGCAAAAGTAGCCCCTAGAAGTGGTCACACTATACCACGTCTGGAGCTTTGTGCAGCTGTGTTGGCTGTCGACATTGCAGAGTTGTTGTCGAAGCAGTTGGACATTCCACTCAATGACTTCCATTATTACACAGATAGTAGAATCATTCTTGGTTACATCCACAACCAAACTAGAAGATGTTATGTCTACATCTCAAATCAAGTACAACGCATTAGGCAGTCTTCAAAGTCTGAACAATGGAGATACGTTTCAACAAATTCTAACCCAGCAGATCAAGCGACTAGATCAGTACATGCATCTTTGATGTATAGTTGTGATTGGCTCAATGGCCCATCTCATCTCTTGAGAATCGGTAAGACAGGAGAAAAAACATATCCTCTCCTGGAACCAGAAAGTGACAAAGATGTAAGACCCTTGGTCATCCCACTTGCTACCACTGTGAAAGAGACATTTGGTTTACATCGTTTTGAACGTTTTTCATCTTGGAAAAGATTGTTAGAAACTATCGCACATCTCAAACAGATTGCACGTAATCTTCATGAGAAGAAAGTTACGAATCTCAACTACAAGAATGTAAACTCTTATGCTGAAGGAGAACAATTCATCATCAGAACTGTTCAAAAGGAAATCTATTCAAGAGAACTGAATTGTCTCAAGAGAAACGAACCACTGCCAAAGGTTAGCTCCATAGTCAACCTCTGTCCATTTATAGACGAAAGTGGTTTACTTAGGGTAGGTGGTCGCCTTAACAGGGCAGAATTGACTGTGGGTGAAAGAAATCCTCTTATAATTCCAGGACACGGTCACATCGCCACTCTTCTGGTGTGGCATTTCCATGAGGCTGTAAAACACCAAGGACACCATTTCACCGAAGGGGCTGTACGGTCCGCTGGATATTGGATAACGGGTGGTAAGAAACTGATTTCTCCACTGATATACAAATGTGTGAAATGTCGTAAACTTCGATGTCTGATCTTCCCCCTGATCATTTAACTCCAAGTCCTCCCTTCACATATGTTGGAGTTGACGTTTTCGGGCCCTGGTCTGTGCTTACTCGACGCACTAGAGGCGGTTCTGCTAACAGTAAACGTTGGGCCGTCATGTTCACTTGTCTTACTTCAAGAGCAGTTCATATTGAAGTCATTGAAGAAATGAGTTCGTCAGCTTTTATTAACGCACTCAGGAGATTTATCTCTGTCCGAGGGAGAGTTTTAGAATTCAGATCTGATCAAGGCACTAACTTCGTTGGTGTAGTTGGCCTTCTGAAGGTGAATGTTGGTAATGGTGAGGATGGTCCTGTAAAACAGTTCATTTACGACAAAGGAACCAAGTGGATTTTTAATTCACCTCATTCTTCACATATGGGTGGAGCTTGGGAACGGATGATTGGTGTCACCAGGCGTATTTTGGATTCAATGATGTCAGAAAGTAGTGCTAAAAACCTTACTCATGACGTACTTGTTACACTGATGGCAGAAGTGTGTGCAATTGTTAATGGTCGATCTATAGTGCCAGTTTCTACAGATCCAGAATTCTGTGGTGCTTAGCCCATCGACACTGCTTACACAGAAAACTGATCATGTGAGTGATATTGGGATAAAGTGTGATTTAAAGGATCTTTACAGAGCTGAGTGGAAGATAGTTCTTGCTGACATTTTCTGGAGTCGCTGGAAGCGCGAGTACCTCACATCATTACAAGTCCGACGTAAATGGACAAACAGTCGTCCAAATATTAAACCAGGTGACATTGTCTTGTTAAAATAAACCAAATGTTTGCAGAAATGAGTGGCCTATGCCCAATGTGGTGGAAACTATTCCTAATGGAGACAATATGGTTCAAAAAGTTGTTATCCGTGTCAGCAAAGATGGCAGGGCTTCGAACTATATCAGGCCAGTAACCGAGATGATCGTGTTACTCAGTGACAATGACAAAAAATGATTCTTTGGATGGAGATAGAAACTGTTTATTGTTGATTATTCAATATTTTTTAATTAAGGATATTATTAGCCTGAAACATTTGCTAAAATTTAGATTTTTTACTGATTATTGTTTGTGATGTCGTGGGTAGACATCAGACAAGGAGTGTGCTGTCACACTTGTGTCAGCTAAGAAATATGTTTTTGATATGACAGCTTGACTATTTTATTTTTGCTAATGTTCGTTGGAAAGTCCGCTTGTTACCGGGCTAGCATTAGGTTTTGTTTTACGCTAATCTCTAGATTGTTCTTTACGGTAGTTTTTAATTCTGTCTGCAGTTGTCTCCCTTAACGGTACTCATTTGTTCATGGTATTTTTTGGAAGTTTTCAGACGCGCCACGAGGCAGTCTGTTCCTTACTTATCGAAAATGGCAGTTACCCAGGGTGTAAGTTATTAATATATGTTTTATTTGTTTCCCGATGTATTAGAGGTTATAATCAATCACATTGTTTTACTAGGAATTACGTATTTTAGCGTAACTACTCAAAATAGAATTTGAAATGTGGGTGTGAGTACCCGGATGTAGAAAGTACAAGCGAACGCTTGCGTTCTTTAGTATATAACTATAAGTTAATGTTGTTTTAGAGTTAATTTGAATTATATCAGACATTCATAAGTACTTGTACATGTATATAACTTTCAGTGCATGAGTTTGATGCATTTCTATATTTGCGATGTGAATTTCAGTTCTGTTTTGATGTAGCTCACTATTAATCAACCTCGAAGATTAATGTAGTGTTGTATTTTACTTTCAGCCTTTACCCCCTTCATTCTCTTCTTCATA
This sequence comes from Gigantopelta aegis, assembly GCF_016097555.1. Lineage (NCBI taxonomy): Eukaryota > Metazoa > Mollusca > Gastropoda > Neomphalida > Peltospiridae > Gigantopelta > Gigantopelta aegis. The sequence continues at coordinate 37,208,459 of NC_054707.1, read as the reverse complement.
GAGGGCTAACATGAATAAACTTTGCAAGAATTCAAACTGGAGTCTGTCTCGTCTTGAATTACTGATAGCCCGGGGTTATCTGCATGCAAACTTCAGGGGCAGGGCATGACAAATATTAAAATATTTCACATGGCTGTAGAGTTCTTCAGATGTAAGAACATAATCTACAACACTCTGACCATTGTACGTGTGGCATGTAAACTGTCCCAAGTGATCTCCAACTGTTCTACCATTTAAAATAATTAATTTTGATGCAATTGCTAGTGATATGAGGAATTGTCCAAATTTGTTCGTTATATTATCTCGGCTATTTCTTTTTGTCTCTATGGTAGTAAAAATATCTGACGGTACATACATGTTTTCAAGAAAATTAACTCCATCACTATTCACACACCCACACTCGGTAGCAGTTCTAGCGTTAAAGTCCCCGCCAATTATTATCGATCCATGCTGCGAATATTTTAAAACTTCATTACTTATGACATTAAAAGGATCTGTTGTTAAATTTTTCCAATATAATGAATTTTCAGGTGGTACATAAGTAGTGCAGACAAATATATCTTTGTCAACCGATAAAAATGTTTTACTAATTCTAATCCATTATGTAAATTCACTACATGCTACAAAAGAAACAAAAGGCTTTAAACCAGTTTTACATAAAAAAGCCAATCCACCACGGGATGCTTGCACAAACTGTTTGCGTGGATTGGAAATTGAAAAATATCCTGTACAATTGAAGTCACTATTGTTTCCTAACCATGTCTCAGAGAGACCAATAACATGAAAGTTTTTAAAACACTTATTAAATTCATCATGTTTTAAGTCGGATATACCTTGTACATTCCAAAATGAAATATTAAATTGCGAATTTGATGTTAACATTAATCAAATTCAACCTTTCGGAATGCTGATCCATTGGCTATGTAACTCCCTACTTCACCTCTCTCACATACACTTCACGTTTTGCACACATTCATGTACATGAATATCGGAATAGATTATACAGATGTTGCAGTATATATTGAGCACTCTGATGATCAGTGAATGGCATCCTGCTGGTAGCGCTACCTGTGAAACCCCAAGGAACATTGCTGTTTCTTACTGTAGACGGTACGTGAGTTGAGAATGGATAGTTGTTTAATGCCTGTTGATTGCTTATCCTGTCATTTGGAGTTGAGAAAATGTTGGCGTTATAAGTGTTTGTCATCCGTTGACCATTCATCCGTTCACTGGAATGCACCATAGTATTTTCGTTGTGATGATGCTGGTTTCTCTCGGCATGATCGGTTTTGCTGTGGGGATACCTGTTGCTTCTGTTTGGCAATGGTGGGAAATATTGGTGGGTGTACCTGTGCTCCCTGACATGCACCTATGGATGGATGTCAGTATCACGACTTGATCTGTCTTTGTTGTGTTTAATTGTAAGACCCACAGACTTCAGGAATGAGTTGGCAAGAATACAAGATTTATATTAACTGGGGTGGACTTTGTCGTGATACATGTTCTTTTTGGGGGCACCATTCACTGTAACAAACAGAGCTTAATGGTCAATTACTTCTACATTCAATGAGGAAGCTAATTTTTGTATCTTATCATTTGCGCTGTTGATGGTTTTGTGGAGCTGGCCTCGAGTTAAAGAAGGCAAGATGAGTGAAAAGTAAATGGCTGCATTTGGAAATTTACTTTTACATTCATTAAACAACTGTTTGTATTCACTTACTTCAAAAGCGTAATCTGGAGGGGTATGGCAGTCATTTACTCCAATGTGAACAATGACTTTCTTCATAGTTGTTTTTTGAGGCAAGTTCTTGACTCGTTCCATGAGTTTGGTCACTCCATGTCCTAGGTAAAACACCTTTGACGTACGGTTTGGAATGTGTTGACTAATAAAACGCAGAATCGAATCACCTAGGAAAAGTGATGTTACTTCGATGTTACTTCATCACTGATGTATGTATTGCGTGTTGGGGGTGGGGGTGGGGGGGGGGGGGAGCGGGGCTGGCTGCCTAATGTTCTCATATTTACCTTCCGTTTGAAGTGTGGTTTTGTGAATGGTCTTTACATTTTGCTTTCTTTTTCACCTTCGTTGTCTTCTTCTGTACTTGATTGTTTATGTGATGTTGATATATGCGACCAAGTTTACGTTTTTGTTTAGAGAAACGTACTAGATGCAATATTGCAACAATATATTAACCAACCCAGATAGCACAACTACGTTGGCCCAACGTCGCCACGGTCGGCACTATCGCCGTCGCCAGCCTAACGTTGCCACGGCGTTGGCAAATGATTGGTTCGGGCCGATCTTGCCCCACCTTGCGACCGCGTGATGAAAATATTTCCAGCATTAATTTCGGGAATTTAACCAGTCACGTAAGTATTTGGAACACGATATAAAATCTTAATGAATATGAATATTTTCTGCTTCAGAAAATGTATGGATTTATATGTAAGGTTTTGTGTAAATATATATATATTTTTTTTTTAATTACCGCATTGAAGCATTTGCGCAGAATTTACTTCTGCTTCAAGGCGTCGGCTCGACGTTGGCACAACGTTGCACCGACGTTAGCAAAATACTCAAGTTAGAAAAACAAATACCTGACGTTATATTTGGTATCATAAATAATGAAACTAGAAAACAATTCGCTGCTTCAGAACCAAATGGGTGTAAGTCTGGGTTTGGCACTTACTGGTATCACTGAATGCCCCTACGTGAGCTGCATCTGGTGCACAAAGGGTGTATGTAGGTTTTTGAAGCTATCTTACATTTATCTTGGGTTAAGCACTTACACTCTTTTGGCTCTTTTCACTAGCAACTAGTAGGCTTGAGACCAAAAGGATGCATGTCCCCAGTCCAATTGACATACATCCTTTTGGTCTAGGCTATAGCATTGAGTTCCAAGAGGGTGTAAGTCATTGGAGCAGTACTCTATACTCCTAATGGAAACAAGCTGGTCATGTCTCCCGCAGCTGTGCGGTTGCTAGTCAATTCGTACCTTGGTCATTTTGTACCCTAGTCATTTCGTACCATAACTGGAAGTCATTTCGTACTATAACAAAAATGTGTAATTGCAGACATAATATCACCCTGGTAATGTCTTTTACAAAATAACATTACATTACGAATGTCTATAAGATGCAAACACCACTTGCAACTGAATAAAAAGTAATAATAAAGATGCAAATAAATAATATCTGGTCATTTTGTACCATAGTCAACTGGTAGCTGGAAAATGGTTCAAATTAGTATTATCATAATTATTAAAACGTAAATATAAAAAGCGCACTTTGGTCAATTGCGTTAATGATGACTTCTTTAGTTGTTAAGTAAACACAGTTTCCCTTGGTAGACATATTTATTTATACAGGTATATGCAAGTAATATATTCACTTACTGTATACTGGTACGAAATGACTTTTCACAATGGTACGAAATGACTAGGGTACGAAATGACCAGGCAGTATGGTACGAAGTGACTATGATTCCAGCTGTGTTATTAATATAATATGCTTACTGTGCTGATTTCAGCTAGCCTTTTTGTACTGAGGGCTTTTGAGGAAGTTTCCACAACTCTCTTGGCTGATGGCTGACAGATCTTCTTTTAAAGCCAGTTAGTTTGTAGCAGTACTTAAGTTGTTTCAATAGTTAGGGCTGATAGGAATGGTACTGGTCTGCCATTGTCCTCTTTTATTATCTGCTGTTATTAACCATGATTGTCTGAGCCTTGAAAGAACCACAGTGCACTAGATAATATCCATGGCATGATTATCTTTATAATAATGACCTAAAGAACAGCCAAAAGGGTGTAAATCATTTTAGTGCATGCTGTATGGGTGTGTATCCAGCTTGGAACCAGAAGGGTGTAAGTGAAAAACTTTGAATATCACAGTAATTAAGACTAAATGATGCTATTTACAGTAGTGTATGTGGTGTTCTTTTACCCTAATACCTATTGAAATCAAAAGATATTCCACATAAAACTTGTGTCTAGGTGAGAAACAGTTTTTGGCCCTTTTCTCCATTATCTGCTACCCCAACCCTTTTGGTTCTGAAGCAGCGAATTATCAACATTAAATATTTATAGTATGGAAATTCAAAACCAAAGATTAGGCCTTTATAAATATTTTACAAAGGAAATTTTAAATAGACAAAATTAGGCCTCTCTCTCTCTCTCTCTCTCTCTCTCTCTCTCTCTCTCTCTCTCTCTCTCTCTCTCTATATATATATATATATATATATATATATATATATATATAAAATGTAATTATAATAAATTTAATTAATAATTCTGTATTTAAATAATAGAAAAATCTTAGCTTGTTTCGAACCCCCCCCCAAAAAAAAAAAAAAACAATAAAACAAAGCAAAATAAAGCAATAAAAAAATATTTTTAAAATCTTGTTATTAAGATCTCGGTATCTTATGATTCCAGGTAACATTTTGTTTTCAAAATCTTGATTAGCAACTACTGTTTAATATTTTAAAATTGTGTAGCGATCTCCGATACTTGTGTAGTAAATCACGACTTGATACTGAACAAAATGTTACCTGCATTCTCTCCCGCTTTTCTCTCACTGTTTCAGGGGCGTGCGCAGGAAATTTTGCAAGGGGAGGGGTGGAGGTGTCTGGCGAAGCTCGACACCGCGAGCGTCGTAGGCGCGAAGCCCGTGGCGGGGGGTCTGGGTTTTGACCCCCAGACCACCCCCCACGCGCCTGTGTTATCCTTTCTTATTTTATTTTTCAAAAAGCTAAACATCTCTTTATGAATTATGCTATGATTATGTTATGTATTTGTTTAATTTCATACATTTGATGACGTTAAAAACATATTGGAAGGCAGTGATTCAGGGCTCCCCAAGCCATACATTGTCATTGATCTGGGGATAATACAAGTTATAATTAAAAACTATATATTTATATTAACACTATTGGCATCTACAAAATGATATTAAAAATTTCAGACAGTCCGAGTCTGCTTGAAATGTTATTAGTAAGGTATGTGGACATAATGTAATATATTATTTGTTCACACACACACACACACAAAATATTTCAATTTTTTTTATTCTGAAACCTGTGACATATTCCAACAAATAGTATAAATCTGTAATGTGTGATTTTAATATGCATGTTAAGAACTGAACAATTAATATAACATCCACTTGCAACATATTTGATGATATTTAATGCTGCTGTAATTGAAACACTAAAATCCTATTGGATCAAGGTAAACAAGCATATTTTCGAGAAAGTTCATTGATCATTTCTGGGGAGCGAAGAAATCACGTGTCGTCGGGAAATGGACATACATTGCAACCAATCAGTGAGTCGCACGATGTTGACACACATGGGAACCTTGGGTCAACGGACAGTATTCAGGATCTTCAGCCAATCAGCGAGTCGCGGGGCCGTACTAAGTTGTCTGCAAGCAGAGTAAATAAATCGCCAAGACTGAACCAAAGTAAAACAAAGCGAAGTGTGCCTGGTGTTAGTAAGAGCATAAACAGTAAATAGGACAACATGGGTTTCCCGTCCATTAAACTGATGACATTAAATGTGGAAGGTCTTGCATCTAAAATAGGTGTAACCGGCCTCGGTGGCGTCGTGGCAGGCCATCGGTCTACAGGCTGGTAGGTACTGGGTTCGGATCCCAGTCGAGGCATGGGATTTTTAATCCAGATACCGACTCCAAACTTTGAGTGAGTGCTCCGCAAGGCTCAATAGGTAGGTGTAAACCACTTGCACCGACCAGTGATCCATAACTGGTTCAACAAAGGCCATGGTTTGTGCTATCCTGCCTGTGGGAAGCGCAAATAAAAGATCCCTTGCTGCCAATCGGAAGAGTAGCCCATGTAATTGCGACAGTGGGTTTCGTCTCAAAATATGTGTGGTCCTTAACCATATGTCTGAGGCCATATAACCGTAAATAAAATGTGTTGAGTGCGTCGTTAAATAAAACGTTTCTTTCTAAAATAGGTGATTCAGACTTTATAAACTATGTTTATAATTTTCATATTGTTATTTTAACCGAAACATTTATTGACAGCACTTTTGACCTATCAGGTATTTTCATATCATTTATGAAAATCAACGCACCTGCAAATTTTTTTAACTAGTACTGTTTAAGTTCGTTTGAACTTCAAAGAATAAAAGAAGACGGTGAAAAGTTATCAACCTTTACTGCGCACTAGTGGAAAAATCAACAAGACCGGAAGTACGTCATGGACGTGTGTTACCAACTATGGTAGACCGAATGTAAAACATCCCCCCTTTTTTTATAAATCGTCTATAATGACTTTAAAATTAAACATTGCTAGCGTTTGCTTTTTTAGAGTCCAGATAGAACAGAACTGTTCATAACCACATACATTTTAAACATTAATGGGTTTGTTGATTTAAAATCCAGATATAACTCCTTCACAAAGTAGTACCACAGATAAGTAAATGCGAACACAATAACAGTCAACTGATTAAACCCATCAAACAGTTAGTGTTAATTTCTTTAGATATACAAAATATTAACTGACAATTAATCAAATAATACTTGCACAGACATTTGTTCAAGAACATTAAAATTTAACAAAGTCTGTCATGCTGGAGTTTTCACAACACGTCCAGATCGCGTACATCCGATCTTTGCAGGACTGGAAGGTTTGCATGGACTCTTCACAGTTGGACTAATAACAGTTTCGTGTGTCACAGGAAGTCCTTTAGAATTATTACTGTTGGTTATTCCGGTAGGTTCCATGCACGAAGGTTCCGATGGTGGAGGTTCTGAAGTTTTCTTCAGATGTACACGGTTGCGACTGTAGATGGCATCTCCAACCGCGACTTCATAGGAGCGTTCATCAAGGCGATTTTTAACTAGATCTTTTGCCCACTTCTTCTCACCGATCTGAAAAGGTTTCAGACGTACAATGTCACCTTCTTCTAAGGGAGATAAATCTTTGGCGTTTTTGTTGTACAGTCTTGCTTGTTTTTTCTGCTGATCATGTAGCTTCATTCTTTCATTTTCTATGTTGATTAATGGTTTGAGAAGATTCTGTGAGGTAGGAAGCAGAGTTCTGGTTCTTCTGTTGAAGAATCGTTGTACAGGACTTGTTCCTGTCGCCTGGGTAGGAGTGTTGCGGTAGTTGAGCAATGCAAGAAACTGGTCTTGTTCTTTGTTCTTTCTCAGGAGAGATTTGGCAGTCTTGACAGCAGACTCTGCTTTTCCATTAGCTCTGCTGTTGTAGGGACTAGTGGTTCGATGTTCAAAATCCCATTCTTTGGAGAAGTTTGCGAATGATGTAGAGATGAACTGAGGTCCATTGTCACTTACAACGATGCAGGGACAACCATAGCGAGCAAAGTGCGATTTCAGTTTTTCTAATGACCGTTTCATAGGACATTTCTCTGCAAAATGATTCTTCTTTTTACACATTTTGCACGTTTTTCCCCAAACAGGGCAAAGTGATTTCTTAAAAGGATGAGTTTTCCCGCAGAAATTGCATTTGGGCTTTAACTTTCCTCCTGATGAGTGACTTGTGATTGCATGGGCAGACATTTCTTCATATCCAATGGATCGCAGTTGAGATGATGTAGCTTCAGCACATCAACAGATATCAATACATGAAGTGAGGTTTAGACCAGATTCTTGAAGCAGACGTTTTCTTGTAGCATTGTCAGTAATACCAAGAACGATGCGGTCTCTCATTTGACTGTCTCTCATACATTCACAAAAATTGCAAGTCTTTGACAGTGTGCGCAGTGCAGCAACGTAATCTTCAAGAGGTTCTGCAGTACTTTGGTTTCGACTGTTAAACACATAGCGTTCATACATGTATGTCTCATTAATCTTTCCCACAAAATGAGTATCAAAACCATCAATAATATCTTGCAGTGTGTGTGGATCTGGAAGGCGCATTCCATTATACAGAGTCAATGCTTCTGGTCCAATAGTGTGTAGGAATAAAGCACGTTGAGATTCAGCTGTTTGACTATCTAGCTTTGCCACAATAGTATAGTTCTGCCACATCTCTTTAAACATTTTCCACTCATCACCACCCCGTTTAACGTTCAATGGCGGTGGCAGGTAAATGTGGACCCACTCGGTCTTCCATACTTTTGTTTTACGTTCAGTGTGTAACGTTTCTTAGACGTTTTCAGTGAAATTACAGTTCGTAGTAGGGCAGTACTATACTACTTATGTATGCAGGAATAATAATATATGTAATGTTATTAGTAGCAACACTGTCAAACACTTCGTTTTCTCCACTTACGAATTCAAGCAGACGATCGCCACACACACGTAGCCAAAATGGCGTACTACGATTAGAAAGTTCGAACGCGGCAACCACGAAAGTTTTGAGAAATGTATGTGCACAGAGTACTCACAGACACGGGAGAAGCGTACACAATAAAGCAGTAGAAGAAGAACATTTTAGAGTAACTTTCACCGCTGCCACCATGTTTAAGTTCCTTTGAACTGCAAAGAATAAAAGAAGACGGTTAAAAGTTATCAACCTTTACTGCGCACTAGTGGAAAAAATCAACAAGACCAGAAGTACGTCATAGACGCGTGTTACCAACTATGGTAGACCGAATGTATCATAACAGGTACCATTTTGGGGGGGGGGGGGGCAATTGCCCCCCCCCCCAAATTCGGGCAAAACAGGGGGGGGGGGGAATTCGGGCAGTTTTTATCTGGGTAAAATTTCAGGCAAATCAACCCCTCCAGCCCCCCTAAATCAAAGAGTCCCCATACGCCCAAGACAGGTACTATGAAAGGGAGAAAGTCAGGTGGTGTGTTGATATTAGTTCATGAATCAATTTTAAAATATGTCATCAAAATTGACATCACAGGTTTTTGTTTTAATAGTAATACCCTTGTTCTTAAAATAGATAAAACTATCTTACAAAGTGTTAATAATATGATATTAATACAGGGCACAATATTTCACGCGAACCGCTGTTCTGTTCGCGTGTCGGTATGCAAAATTAAATTTACGCGAACCGCAAATTGGTTACGTCGTGATCTGTAGACGTTCAGAAATTAAAACTTGCAAACTTCACGATTATAGGAAGTTTATTCATGCAGGCATACTACTACTATTCCGACCCATGTTTTAGACTGATTTTTAGATACTTGATGCGCGGCAAACCAGTAGACAACGGTATATTGCAACGGTTGTAACTTGAGACCGAAGGCTCAGAATAGAGACGAGCCAAAAGTTTTAAAGAAATGTGCACGGACGCTAAGGCGCCTAAATTATCTGCTGCTATTTTATCTCAAAATGAATATATGTAGACATAATATTGGATTGCCTATAATTTTACAAAAGTTGAAAACGGTTTTAACCTTAACAAAAATCCACAAATGTCGCAAAAGCTGAAAAATACTAACATCGTATAATGAGCTTTAAATAACAAACATTTGGAACATCACTGTAGTATAGAAGTACCATCCATAAAGTGAAAGTAGCATGGCCACCGCAAAATATCAATCAAATTGTGGTCTTTCTTTTGATATTATTATAAGATTTATTTTTATTAATCTAATCATGCACCAATGAATAGCCTGTTTTATAGTTCAGAAGAACTGAACATTTGTTGTTTGGGTTTTTGGTGGGTGTTTTTTAATCTGCTGTATACTAAATTTTACATATTATCAGTGACAAATGGTAGCCTTTATTTGTTATTTATATATATAAAAAATATTAGTCTGATCATGCACCAGTGAGTGACTGAGTGTTTTGCATTATTCTTCAGAGGATCCAGGGAATGGCCATTTTTCCTCCAAATGTTTCTACAGTGAAACCCCTCAAAACCGGACCCTCAGTAAACCGGAATTCCCTCAAAACCGGACGTTTTACACTGTCCCGTGATTTGCGTATCTTTTAACACTAAAATTTACCCCTCTAAACCGGAAACCCCTCAAAACTGAACACCAGACAAACAATTCGGTCCCAATGTGTCAATTTAGTGTAAATCGTCCCAATGAAAACCGAATGACCAAACCCCTACCAGTCAATGTGGCACCACTAATTGCTCCTAATATCACTCCAGCCGAATTACTTGTCTGCGAACACATAATGTGCACATGCTCGGGTTCGCTATTATCAATGTAATCACAGTTACACGCCCCTAAGTAGGCAAGGTTGGCAACATGTCGATAAACATTTAACAAAAGACCCGTAGATATTTAATTTACACAAGCATAGTGTTGGTTACGATAAGCCGAGTTTGGGTTTGGGTTTGATGTTTTAAGTCACGAAGGTGATTTACGGTCTATATATTCCTTCACAAACGTGTAACATGATTTGCTTCAAAGATCGAAAAAAATAACAATAAATTTAATTCACTGTCTTCCTATCGTGTGAATTTGTTGCTCTTTTAAAAACATTTATTTAGCTAAATAAAGAGTAAACAAAAGTAACGTTGGCTTTGCATGGTCGAACAGATGTTGGTAACATTTTATTTTCATATCGATTTTCAATATAACAAAACGACCAGCTAAACGTCACTGTGTTGAACTATCACACGATTATAAACTTTAAATAATTAAAAGTTTTGAAAGTAAACCTAAACGAACGTTAAGATTTTGGGGTGAAAAGTTTAGTATGGGAAATTCAGCAATTGGAGACATTATCAAGAAGCGAGAGGTTTATAAAGCAGAGTTTGCAAAGATCATTAGCAGAAATAAACGATAAGTTGAACTATTTAATGGGGAAGGGAAGGTAGTTACGTAAATGCAGACCCCTGAAAACCGGACACCTCGGAAAACCGGACATTTTACTTGGTCCATTTGATGTCCGGTTTAGAGGGGTTTCACTGTATTTTATTTCAGTACTGGGCTAATAGTGTTAACTTCAGCAAGCTGCACAGAAGTTCTAGAATACTGTGGCCCGATGCCCGAGGACAGTGGTTTTTAGATTCGGGCAACTAAAGATTAATTTTTGCAATCCCGATGGCAAGTGGTGAATAATAATAAATAATAATAATAATAATAATAATAATAATAATTAATCTACAACGTTACGATCGTACGAAATAAAAAAGAAACATTTACAAGTCACTTCTTTCGATTTGCAAGCATTAAAGAGACTGTTTTATAAAACGTTTTCTTTTGTATTTTGTTTTAACTTTATGTTTGAGCTAAAAATTATGTATTTAAAATATAATTTCAACGTAACTTTGAGGTAACCGATCAGGTAATCCACAGGTTACGCAAATATAATTCACGTAACCGAACAATTGGTTACCTATGTAAAAACCACGTGAACCGATTTCCGGTTACCTCAGATTTCGAAATATTGTTCCCTGGGGTATATATCCACAGGTTTGGGCTACATCGGTGATCATCCCTCTGCATAAAAAGGGAGATATAAATAACCCAGATAATTATTGTGGTATCTCTTTATTGTCTGTTATGAGTAAAATATATACACACATTATAAATAAACGTTTAACTCACTGGGCTGAAAGTACAAGAACACTTTTAGAAGAACAAGCAGGATTCAGAGCTAATTACTCAACAATTGACCATATTTTTACTCTATATGGCTTAATCCAAAAGAGATTGCTATCAGGTACTAAGTTGTATGTGGCTTTTATTGATTTCAATAAGGCTTTTGACTCTGTTAATAGAAATATATTGTGGAATATTTTAAGAACTATTGGAATTCATGGTAAGACAATGGATATGTTGAAAGCTATGTATGCATCTGTTAAGGCATGTGTCAGATATAATTCATATGAGTTTACAGATTTCTTTGAATGTCCCTTAGGTGTAAAACAGGGGTGTAAAATAAACAATAGATATTTCATGTATGTGTACAGTTTTTTTTCATTGTTAGGGTTGAATTCCTAAATAATTCAAGTCATTTGGTTAGTATGCATAGATATTATGATTGATCTTCATATTTCATATGTATGTGTTGATGTCTGCGCTACTCTTCTTGTAACAGGGTGGTCAACCCTAACAATGAAAAAAATATATATAATAATAATAATGCTGCTGTATTTATGTATTACATATACGTTGCCTATTTGAATTCTTTGGACGCATAACAGCAAAGGATGTAATTGAAAGAATGATGGAGTGCATATTCATCTAGCCCTTCGCCTGTCAGTGCAACTGGGTTGGCAGGAGAAAAAAAACGGCATCGGGAAATTAATTCTCAGAAAGGTGATAAAAAGTATTATTACCCCTAATATTATGGTTCAAAATATCGTCATACGTATCAAAGTGTTATGTCCCACTTGACATCAAATGATCACCGTCTGCATTCTTATACAATGATTTCTTAATTAAAACATAATTATTTGGGTAATAAATAGGATATTAAGACTTGAAATAATTATTATTTGTCACTCACTAAGGCAAATAAAAATCATGTCATTTCTGACATAAACTTGATAAGAAATGGACACTTGTTTAAGATCCTATAATAAACTGTACACATACATGAAATATCTATTGTTTGTTAGAAATTTGTTAGTATATATTAAGTTTACAATTATTAATTTTGCTAATTTAAGTTAAAAGCCATTAATTCAATAATGTTCAACTTCTAATTTCTTCAAGCTATAATTGGGGTAACTTGTGACATAATTCTACATCAAGTATTTAATATTTGCCATTTCTTATTTTCTGAAGATGCTGCCAAAAACAGCAACATAAAAGAGACAGGAGCGGAACTGCATCTTAGAAATTGGTTAAGATATGCATCGGACCGAAATGGGGGCCGCAGAAGGAAGTGAGTTTTTGCCATCATATTTGACTATTTTCAGTTTATAATTTTATTAGGGCTATTCCTTTGAAAAGTCATTTCAGTATTTTTTTAATAATGGTGAACATAGAAGAATCTGTATAAAGACATCCCTCCCCACATTTAGAAAAATCTTCAGGCTTACCCCCACCCATTTTAAAAAGAAATAGCCCTTATATCTGTATTTTGGAGACAGATATTTTATTCTTAAATCCCTATATAATGGACATATAAACAAAAAATGGAATTCATCTTCCAATATGTCATCACAATAGTGACACTGTTTGGGCAAGTCATGTCTGTATCTATTTCTATGAGTGTTAATAATTGTATAGCATATATATCTAACCTGGATATTACATGTCTATTGGAATATAGATATATAGGTATATATTAAAGGGAGTATTCTGAGTGTTTAGCCCAGGCAAGACTTCCATTTGTTCCCACCACAAAATAAATACACATCCCACTTTTTTATGGGGTTTTTTTAAACACTAGCATCTTACTTTAACATGTTTAAACATAAAGCATTATATACAGATAAATACATTTGGAATGACCTTGGCTGAGTTATTTATGATTTCTTTTGGTCGTTTGAAGAAGTAATAAATTTGTAGGCCCTACATATAAAATTATTTTAGACAGAAATCGATACTGGTTATAGAGATATTCATATTCTATGCAAGAAAAGATAAGTCAATTGTAATTTTAATAATGTAAATATTTTATTTGTTGAAAACCTTTTAACTGGCTACAAACTGAGGTTAGTCCCTTTAATAGAATATGTTTGGTCTGGGACCTGCAATATGAATCTTTTAGCCATCTACATGTAGTTTTTCCTTCCCTGAAATGTGTCTTGACTCCAGTGATCCTGGCAGGGAAAGTAAGCCATTTTTTTATATAAAATTCATATTCCTTATTTTAACTCCAAGTATGAAATGGTAAACCTTTTGTGTCCTTGTCTTAGCAGGGTATTTATTGTATTTAGCATTTAAGGGGCTGTTCACAGTTACAGGTATCCACATTTCATCTAGTGTATGACTGTCAGGGCTAACTCTAGATGAGCAAAACATTTCACCAAATTGTCTATTAAACTTAAAAAATTGCAGAATTCAACAGTTATTTTCTAAAAAATGTCAATTATTACATGAAATTATTTCACCAAATTAAAATAAAATTCTCCAACTGCTTTCAAAATTCGCAATTGTCAAATTTGGCAAGTGCCAGAGCTAGCTGTGACTAGATGAGATGGAGTAATACTAGCATACACGTTTAAAACAAAATTAAAACAAAAACAAAAATGTCAATATAATATCCCTTGTCAAATCAACATTTTTGTTTGAGATTTATTTTAGAAATATTTTATTTCTTTATTTATTCAATTTATTTAGTTATTTATGAGATTCCTTTGTATACTAGTTAATTATTTTATATAGTCATTTTATTTAGTTATTTATGATGTTCCTTTGTATACTAGTTAATTATTTTATATATGACCAGTACATAATATCATATAATAAATATGTACTTACTGCATTTATTATTAAGGGGTTTTGATTTAGTTTTCACTTTGCTTGTACTGTATTGAACAACTCATGTAAACCCCTCTGCATGGGCTGTGTGTTTGTTAATCGTATTTGAGGGACTTGGTTGGTGGGGGTAATCAATATGTACACTTTTAGAACATTACTCTTTTATTGACAGTTGTGAAAGGCCCCTAAACACCTGTAACATTATATGTATATCATAATTAAAGTTATAAATGCTTGAAGACAGAGTCAGATTCAAATTCGAATACAGGGGAACATTAGAAAACAAGTTTAATACTGGTTACTTTAGGGCCTATATGCTGTTTTCAGGATGAAAGTCCTAACTGTAAGTAGCATAGACCTATGCAGCTATGTTTATGATTTGTTGTGTATATAATTTTCTATATTCTCGTGTTTTTAGGTGCTGCACGGAAAACTAATGATAAGAAAACTGCAGTAATAGTAGAGTCAATGACTCACACTTTCAAACCTGCTCGTGGAGCTAAAATCGGGCAAAATGACAAATTCGAGGAGAAGATGAAGCAGCAGAAGAGAGATGAAATGAGAAAGAAAGCAGAAGACGTTAAAAGGAGATTAGTGGAAGAAGAACGTAAAGAGAAGAAAGAAAAAGATAGATTGAAGCAAGAGAGAAGGGAAAAAATGATCAGAGAGAAGAGGAAAGTCTGGGAGGAACAGTTTAGCAAGAAGTCTCAGGATGGCAAGAAGACTGCACAAGACAAAACAACGAAACATGGAAAAGTCTCTTCTTCTGCCGACAGGAAAAGAACACACAGTATCAGCGAGGATGAAGCAGATGAAGATGTTGTATCTGTCAAGCCGAAACCAAACCTAGAGATACCGAACAAGCCCAAGATTAAGAAATTTAATCGTCCAATGCCGCCACACGTAACTTTTGCAGACATTTTGAAAATGGCAGAGCAGATGCAGCACGAACCTGTGGATGTTTTTAAAAAACCAATTCAGAAAAAAAAGAAACCTGAACAACGGCCGATGTCTCAGTTTGAAAAGGACAGGTTGGAAAGGATAAATAGCAAAGAATACAAGCATTGGGTTAAGCATGGCATAGGCAACCCGCCGTCTGCGGTAAAGCGTCGGTCATCAGACGAGGACAGTTCAGATGATGAGAGGAAGATGGCTAAGAAAGATAGTGCCTCACTTTCTGCATCCAATTCCAGACTGTCTATTAATTCTGTTAGAGACCGTTCACCTGCCATTTCAAAACCAGAACACAAATTGGGAATTCCGAAAAAGGAACATTCTTCGATGATTTCTCAGAAAAGGCCCGTACCAGGACATGAAAAGACAGGTCTGTCTAAACAATCGGAGAAAACAAGTCATAGTTCTGACAGACATAAGGGTGGGTTTACGGTTCCGAAAATATCTGATTCTAGTGGTCAGAAAAAAGTGTCACATTCTTCATCATCAAACCAAGTGAGCAAATCATCTTCTAATTCTGACAGTGTCTCAAAGAAAGTAGCATCTCATTCAAAGGAAAATCATTTATCTGTGCATGGTAATTCAGCAGGCCATGGTCACTCTTCTGTTAATTCGGCAAAATCATCTTCAGACCATAGACACTCTGGTACTAATCATGTAACATCCACTTCAAAACACGGACAATCTGCTAGTAATCATGCAAAAACCTTATCAAGCCATAGCCAGTCTTCGTCTAGTAGTGTAAAACCATCTGGCCATCCAAAAATGCAAAGCCAGAAATTCTCCAATACCAAACATGAAGTGTCTTCGGATAAGAAATCATCATCAAAGTCATGTTTAAATGCTGTACACAAATATTCTGAAAACAAGATGGCAACGAAGTCCTTTTCAGTATCTAATCAGCACAAAGTATCCAGTAGCAGAGTAGTGGAAAATAATCATGGCAAACCAGTCGTTAAAACTGCTGAAAGAAATCACAATCACAAACAAGCTGATGTCGGCAATCTGGCCTCGAGGGACAAACATTCACAAAGCAGCCATAATGTAAGAATGAGCGAGAAGGAAGTTAATAGGTTAAAGGGCAAAGGTCAAGAATTCAAAAACAGTGAAACCAATAATAAGGTACACAGGGACAAAGGTAATGTGCATGATTCCAAGCATAAAAGTTTGTCTTCTGGTGACAGGAGAGATTTGGAGAGGTCAAAGGGCAAAGGTAACTCCAGCCATAGAAACAACTACAATTTGATGCATGAGAAGGTGTTGATTTGTGGACCTTCGTCACCGGAGGAAGAGATGCCTAAGAAAGCTGCAGCGCCTCCGGCTAGTAACCCGTGTGATAGAATATATGGAGAGATCAAGAAGAAAACTCCCAAACCAGGTAGGTACATAGACACGAATATGTACAAATGTGCACCAAGGTTTTTTGTTTAAAACGGTTTTTATTGTACTGATTAATCTATCTTGGACCCATTTTACCTGAAACTTGGAATGTTTATTCCAAATGGGCGTGTTTGAAATTTAAGTGGGTGTAAGCATGCATCAGTTTTCACCATCACTTATTATATTTGTCTGTCGCTCCATAACACATGTAAAAGCAGTAATTAATACTCAGACAGTGTAGATGCTCCCCACCCCCAATGTGATTTCCCCCAATATGAAATCCTTGCTGTGCCAATGCTTAAATAGAATATTGTTTGCTATAATCTGACCAATTTAAAGTCATCCAGACTGTTTTTAAATCCTGATTTTTCTTTTGCTTATGTTATTTTTTCTTTTGTGTGTGTGTGTGTGTGTTCAAAAACAAAAAGCACTTCTTTTTAAGGATGGCCTAGTTTTGTAAATGATACACCATCTTTTTAAGTTTGATGAATGTGTCTGTGCGAATAAAATAGAGAAAAGGTGTGAATGTTGATTGCTTTTTACAAAGATCAGACCTGGTTTAATATTTGTTCTGGTAGGTCTTTTAAGTATATATGTATATAAATTCATACAAGACATGGGGGTGTGGGTTTTTCTTTGTGTTTTTTTAAAGTGATATATTCCGATTTTTTTATTATTATTTTTTTTTTATTGATTTAAAAAAAAAAAAATCTATAGATCCAATACATGAATGTAATGCTAATTAGTAAATCATAAATGGACATGAAATTTTGCAAACTACAACTTTCGCACCCCTTTTTTCAAATTCCTGTAAAACTTCGTACACGACCCCACTTTATTCAGATTCCTGTATCGTCCATAGGGTAATTTCTTATTTTGTCGAACAATATCATTTCATTCTTCAGGTGGTAGAGGACATGTTGTATCCTGGTACTTGGGGCGGACAAAAGGTCGAATGATTTTATACAGGTAGTGTTGTTTCTGTTGAGACAACTGTTTTCGCTGCTCCATTTAAGCAGGGAAGCCGGCCCGCTATTGCATTTTGCTGCCATGTTTTCGTGTTTTGCCGCCCCCTTTATTTTTTCTTAACCCCACTTTATTTTCCCACATCCTAATATATTTTACAGCACCCACCTCTGCCATTTCAAATTGCACACTTTTTTCACACATTGAAAACAAAATCAATCAGTCTGGACATCAAAGAAAACAAGCGCGGTATGTACGAAAATGCAACTGAGCAAAAACTTCAGCAGCTTACTATAGTTACCGTAACGTAATTTAACACTATTTTAACAGCCTCTATGGTGTCCCATACCAGTATTCATTTGTATATTTGATAGAAACAATTAAAGTTATATTTTATTTGAGCAATAAAACCACTTTATTTTTATCGTTTCGACAATCTCCGACTGAGAACAGCATGTTAACTTTTACTTCCGCGTTTACATGTGACGTCAAACTTTGAGCCGCGTTTACTCGGTTTCTGACGTCATGCTAAGTTGTAGGTTTTCGCGTGTGACAGCTAATATATCAAATGAATGGACTTATTTGTGATGTTACTTACACTGTTTTACAGGCCACGCTGACAAGACAAGTGAGGGAGATGTGGTCAATGCATTCAAGGCCGGGTCTGGTGGATCGGCAAATCTAAATGTGTCAGATTCCTTGGATTTGGACTCCGAAGATCTCGACTTTCTTAATGATTCATCCGATGTGGTGTTGCCGGAGAATGAGAATGACACAGAATCTTCAACGGTTTGTACTGTTGGTGGCGACACACATTCAGAATTCTCAACGGTTTATACTGTTGGTGGCGACAGGCATTCAGAATCCTCAACGGTTTATAAAGTTGGTGGCAACACACATTCAGAATCTTCAGCAGGTTATACAGTTGGTGGCGACACGCATTCAGAATCCTCAACGGTTTATAAAGATGGTGGTGACACACATTCAGAATCCTCAACTGTTTATAAAGGTGGTGTCACACATTCCGAATCTTCAAATGTTTATTCATTTGGTAGTACTGGTAACATACATTTGGACAGTTTAGATAAAACCGGTCTAAACAGTACAGTACAAGCAAACAGTACTTTGTTAACTTTCAGTCCATTGACAGTGAAATATGACACAGATTTGGGTTTTCAGACAGAAAAGGAGACCGATGTTGCAGAGCAGGTGACTCAAGTGGTAAGTTTTTTGTGTGTTTTTTTAAAGGAAACGAATGTCTGCCTACCATCATTTTAGCACATTGATAAATAAGGTACTGCAGTAGAACCCCTCTAAACCAGACACCGACAGGACCAAATAAAAAATCATGTTTTAAAGGGTATCCGCTTTAGAGAGGTTATGATCTGTACTGATATTTAAAACGGGACTGCAAAAAATTTGTTTGAAGAAATTCTGGTTATAAGGGTCCAGTTTGAATGGTTTCACTGTACTAAATGTAATTCTCTATCATCAATTACAAGACTTGGTCCACAGCAGTCCATTAGAACAATGCACGAATATGCCAAAAAGGAGGGGGTACGTGTACCAATATTTCCAGGAGACCCTGGGGCAAATATTGTCTTACACTTTGGTGTGTGTGGGTGGGATGTAGCCCAGTGGTAAAGTGCTCGCTTGGTGCGCAGTCTGTTTCGGATTGATCCCTGTCGGTTGGTTATTTCTCGTTCTTGCCAGTGCACCACGACTGGTATATCAAAGGCTGTGGGATGGTGCATATAAAAGATTCCTTGCTACTAATAGAAAAATATAGCAGGTTTCTTCTCGAAGACTATTTGTCAAAATTGCCAACGGCTTCACATCCAATAGCCGGGGATTAAAGGGACATTCCTGAGTTTGCTGCAATTTTAAAGATGTTATCGACTAACAGAGACTTTTTAACGATTGTAATTACATATCAAATATATTTTTTTTGCATAAAATAATAGTGGCTGTATATTAAACGTGTTTCTGATCGTTCTAACATTTGTACTAGGTTAAATTTAATCTTATTTCCTAAAATATTGTTTCTGATCGTTCTAACATTTGTACTAGGTTAAATTTAATCTTATTTCCTAAAATATAGTTTTTTCGTACATACGAAATTATTTGAAAACAAAATGCAGTTTGGGCTTCTTACAAATATTAAGACGACCAGAAACACATTGAATATACAGACACTGAAACTCTAAACAAGAAAATATATTTAATATGCAAGTTTAATCGTAGAAATATTTTATTAGTCGGAAACATCTTACAATGCAGCAAACTCAGGAATGTCCCTTTAATAAATCAATGTGCTCTAGTGGTGTTGTTAAACAAAACAAACTTTAAACTTTGGTGAGTGTGGGTGGGTGGGTGGGTGGGGGGGGGGGGGGGTCCCAAAAGTTCTCCATGACACATTTTGACGTCCTTGCAAAGCCCACACTTTATTCAAGCAGATATTGAAAATTAACTGTATAGAGCTTTTCTCAGATTTTAAAAAGTGGTGACTCCTGTCCCCCTGATACCTGTTCTATTGCTAGGAAATAAGTCATTGGGTCCACCAAGGTAAATGAATATGCTATATCTCTGAGCTACATCCATCCTTTGTTGAGGTAGACACATATTAATGTGCAACATTGCTACTAAAATGAAACATTGTTACTAAAATGAAACATTGTTACTAAAACCAAGGCTCGAAATTAATTTTGTTGATTGGGAAGCAGTCTTTACTTCTCAAAGTTTAATTGGAAGGCAAATGTTTGAAATTGAGAAGCAGTTCAAGAGTACAGGTATTGCTATCATTTTACACTTATTTTATTAAATTTATACAAAGAGTCCTGTCAGCATATTTGGCACTATAGTTTCTCAGCCCGCATATTCATCTTTTCATCAGTTTACAAATTTTGCATGAAATAATCGTCACGGAATCTTTTTCATCACATTCAAATTGTAACCACTTTGCGTATGTACTTGCCTATTTCTGTACCGTAGCTTTTTTCTCCCACCGTGGCCATGATTGTAAGTATCATGGTCGATGATAGTCTAAAAATTTTAGTGGTTTTTAAAAGTCGTGACACTCCGAACTTCTCGGCTCATTCCATCGATAAATAAGTGAATTTCAGCCAGTAGTTTTTTGCTAACGTTAGCTAGACTGGTTTTTACGCTACATGTTAAACCGAATGACCACTCCAAGAACCAGTCTAAATAGTTCACAACGTTTGCATCACTCTCTGTCGCTGAACTAACATTTGAAAAACCGTAATCGGCCTATGTGATCCGAATGAGTTTCAAGAATGTTGTTAGTAGATAATTCTTCCATTATTGGTGTGTGCACCAATGTAAAATGGCCATGTCCATGATGTTGATACAAATGTAGTAATGTTTTAAAATATTTTAAGTTCTTCAATTAAAATGCAGAAAATGTGTGACAAACACAAATCAAGAATTCTGGGATATACTGGAAACAATTTTTAGAAATAAGATGGAAAGCAAAAGCTGCTTGTGAAACGGATTATTGGAAAGCATTTTGTGCGTTTTGAGCTGCAATTGCCACCTGCCGCCTGCCAAATTTGAGCCTTGAAAACATAGGTAAAAAAAAAATAATAGGTTGAATTTGTTTATATAAATTTAAGAGTATAAGAAGTATAATTAAAATTGTCTGATAATTTTTTGCACCTTTTATTGTAGAGAATAAGTAGAATTGTTGAAAATTGCATGATTAGGCTGTGAAGTTGAGCAGGCTTTTTGTTTCCACAAAAACCAAGTTTTGAGTCCAAAGAAAAAGAAAGTACACAGTATGATTGAGAAAGTGAAAAACTCTCAGAAATATGTTGATCTGTTATCAGAACAAGTAGAGTACGAGGAAATGAAACGCCGAATACGGCCTTTTAGTGACATTAATGGATCATCCGAAAATACAGGTGCTAAAAAAGCAAGATTAGAGGTACTACATTATTGCTACATGGACATCAAGAAAGGAAAATATTGCAATGTTAAAGCATGGTTTCAACAAATCCACTAGCCCTCGATCTCGGCTAGTGAATGTTTGGTCTGAGTTAGTGGAAATTATCCACGTTATTTCTATAACACATAAGTCACTAACCCAAGCTTCTGTGAGGGCTAGTGACTTTCTCAAACATTTGTCGAACACGGGGCTAATGTAACCATCTTGCATTTCCAGAATTTAAATACTGTTGATAACAGAATCAGAAGTTTTATTTAAGGTTGCAGGTGGGGGAGGGTTTAGAGGGAGAGATCCCTTGCTACTAATGGAAAAATGTAGCGGGTTTCTTCTCTAAGACTATATGTCAAAATTACCAAACGTTTCACATCCAATAGCTGAAGATTAATAAATCAATGTGCTTTGTTTTGTTTAACAATATCACTAAACTTTTCTGGCAGCTGAGTATATTCCCTGATGCAGACAGAACATGGGTTACCAACTGCCTGAGGATTGAAAAGTTATCTCACCCTGACAGTTTCGTCGATTGTGTGTGCGAAATTCTCATCGACAGTCGCCATAAGAACAGAGAAATCAATGGGAAAAAGAAGAATGGGAAAAAGAGATTACCTTCAAAGAATTCTCCGAAAAAGAAAGTACACAGTGTGATTGAGAAAGTGAAAAACTCACAGAAATACGTGGATCTGTTATCAGAACAAGCAGAGGAAGCGAAACGCCGGATACGACTGTTTGGTGACTCTAGTGGATCACCTGAAAACACAGGTGCTAAACAAGCAAGATTAGAGGTACTAACATTACTGCTACATGTACATCAAGAAAGGAAAATATAACAAAGTTAAAGCATGGTTTCAACAAATCCACTAGCCCTCGATCTCGGCTAGTGAATGTTTGGTCTGAGTTAGTGGAAATTATCCACGTTATTTCTATAACACATAAGTCACTAACCCAAGCTTCTGTGAGGGCTAGTGACTTTCTCAAACATTTAGTGAATACGGGGCTAACGTAACCATCTTGCATTTTCAGAATTTAAATACTGTTGATAACAGAATCAGAAGTTTTATTTAAGGTTGCAGGTGGGGTTTTTTTAGAGGGACGGATGTGTGGGGTTTGCATTTTAAAAATTAGTTTTTCCAACTTCAAACATGAGTTTTTAACAATGTGTGATTCTATTTTTTATTTTTTTTGGCAGACTGATATGCAAGTCGATTCGCCTTTTACCCCAGAAAGACAGCCTCCAAACGAGATGACCAGTGATGTGTCTACAACACCACCAGGCAAGCCTGATTGCATCGAAACATTTGATGGTAAAAATACATTTAATTTTGAATTGACATTTGACAGAAATGATCATTTGCATTTTATTTTACTAGTAACTAAAGTAACAAAATGTTTTATGGACACTTTAAGAGTTTAGTCGGGCAGAATAAGGGTTATACCTTGAACTAGGGTACATATGATGTTTTATGATGGTTTTATGATGGTTTTATGTAATTTAGGGTCTCCTGAGTCAGAAACTGCATGATGACACTTTGTCATCATTGAGCAATTTTTTTGACGGTCATTTTAAAAGCATCACCCCATGCTAAAAAATTACTGATTTTCTGTTCGGTCCATTGCATTATGCTATAATGTTTTATTTGTACAAGATTATTAGAAGACCCATACCTATTTGAATACCTTTTACAAACACTAAAGAATAATACAAAACAACAACAAAACAATAGCAACATTTCAGGGGCGTTTTCAAATAATTTACAGTGAAATGTGATATTCATGTATGATGGCATTACTGTTTTTCACCAGTCATTTTCATCATGTATGGTTTGAGGCTTGTTGCATGTCCTATGACATATATTTGCAGACATTCATCCATGAACCACTTGAAGCACACTCTATTTACAAGTAAAAGAGACATTCCCCTAATCAAACGTCCTACTGATCTTGCATTGACTGAGCACATCAAACAAGTTAAAACCATGATGTGGAAAGCTGACGATGTAAATATATATGACTGTGGGTGGGACATTGTAAACGGCATACCCAGTCACTGTACTGGTGTGTGCTCTACCAAAGCTTATAGAAGTAATGGTATGTGACTGCTTGCTAAAATGCCTGCTCATGAATAACTGTTCATGTCAAGAGTTATCTTGCACCATTTTCTGACAATGTATTGCACTGGACATTTGTAAATAAATCCTTAATACTATGCATGATGAAAATTACACTGATGAAGAACAGTAATGACATCGTACATGCACATCACACTTTACAGTAAAAATTATGTTCCAAAGAAGAAAGCTGCTAATTAAAATTTGGTGATTATGTTAAAAAATACTTTGCATTCAAAATAAAACCTTATCTGACAAAAATATGCGTTAATCTACTAATATATAAAAGTAGTATAAACATTTAAAAGTGTGTGATGTGACAATTACGAATCTGCTATTAGCATATTAAATATGGTATCTCTTAACAAAACTGTTTCGAAAAGAAGTTACAATAGTCGTGAGTGTATTCAAGCATGAATCACTGTAAAGTGTTTTGTCTACAGAGTATGGTTTCAACACCATCTGTAGTAAGCCTGCCAGTTTTTTAGCATGCACTAGTACATGCGCTACAGCTTCCATAAACAAAGGAAAATCTGAATGAGCACAAAGATGTGCATAGAATGATATTTAAAGCAAGGAACCAAATAAGTATTTTACAAAAATATTGATCAGATTTAGATTAAGACTTCCCTTTTTAAGCACTATCGTAAATATGTTATTTCATCTGTACCGTGTTTAATGTGCCGCGTAAATGTTATATTAGCCAATCAAATTTGACAGCTACCAGTCTATTTTAACATGCCTGCATTTACATATGTAACAAAATTCACCTTATATATCATACATGTGATGCAGATGATTTTATATAGTTACTTGTCAAATTTTTATAAGACATATTTTTGGGGGGTAACATTTCTTTTGAAAGATGCCGTTTCAAGTGGTTCTTGGACATATAATCAATAAATACAATTGTTATATTACAATAGTTTTAATATGTAACATACAGGTTACAAATATCCTTGTATGTGTAGTGATCATGGAATCATGTCTAACTACCTTTATACCACTTTAAAACAAAGTTTAGGTTTGCCTGGGTGTGGTAGTATTGAACAAACTAAATTTGCAATGGTGGCAATTTTGAAAACCAAGATGGCCACCAGTAAACTCCACTTACATGTTGCTATATATTTTGTATTTATTTTATAATGTTTGCAAAAGGTATCTAAATAGGTAGAGGTCTTGTAATAACTGTGTATTTATAGGACATTATAGCATGACACAGTAGGCCTAACTAAAAAACGGCAATTTTTTAGCCTGGAGGAGGTGTTTTTAAAATGGCCATAAAAAGAATTGCTCAATGATGACAAAGTGTCATCATGCAGTTTCCGATTCAGGATACCCTAAATGACATAAAACCACCATAAAACATCGTATGTACCCTAGTTCAAGGTTAGGTCAAATTTTGGCATCTGGCAACCCGACTAGTTGGGATGTTAGCAGAATAAATAGTACTCTTTGTATACTTATGAAATGGTGACATTGTTATACATCACCATATTGTATCAGTTTATTGACCATGAATTGACGATCGCAACTTGACTGTTTTACCTACAGGACCCAGTCATTAAACACATGGATTGATTCACACTAATACATGTAGGTTTACTTTGGATTTGACATGAAGCTTTCCCCATGAGTTGGCTGTAAGTTTATGGTCTGCCGGCCAGCCTGCCTGCTTGTCTGTCGGTCTGTCATCTGTCTGACTAGATATCTAAGCTGCAACTCATTTAATACACTAACCCATACATTTTCTGAAAAAGCTAATTTCCCATACTTCATTAAGTGGCGGCTTGTATCTGGTCCATTGGAAGACACAAAAAATGCATATAGATGCGTATACATTAGATTTGAGAATTTTTTTTTTTGGTAGAAGTTTCCAGTCAGTTTCAGTGCAATTATTGCGGAGCTTACAAAGAGTGCAAGGAACTAGCCCAGTGCTGTGATGGACATGCCGTGTGTCAAAAATGTATTGAACCAGAGGTCAAGGCCATGTTTGCCAGTGATAGCCAGGTTTGTTTTAAGCTTTGACCGTATATATTTGATTGTATGCATATTGGTATGTACTCTGACTGACCTTTGTTTCTGTATCATTCATTTGTTTATATTTTGAAAGGTTAAGTCATGACATAGATCGTAGATTTTTATCCCTGCCTGTCCACCCATTGGGCTATTTCTCGTTACAGCCAGTGCTCCACAACTGGTGTAACAAAGGCCGTGGTATGTACCATCCTGTCTTTGGGATAGTGCATATAAAAGATCCCTTGCTAAGCCACATGGAACGGGCTGGCGATCGTAGAAAATTAAGGGCAGTATGGTAAGTATTTACGGTGATAGTAGTGCTAAGATTGCTTCGTGGAATGGGTCCCTGGACAACTATTTTGGACTTATTTTGATGCTATTTGGGTGTTATTGTCTTTTTAATTTTCGCTCCAGCCAGTGCACCACGACTGGTATATCAAAGGCTGTGGTATGTGCTATCCTGTCTGTGGGATGGTGCATATAAAAGATCCCTTGCTGCTAATCGAAAAGAGTAGCCCATGAAGTGGCGACAGTGGGTTTCCTCTCAGTATCTGTGTGGTCCTTAACCATATGTCTGACACCATATAACCATAAATAAAATGTTTTGAGTGCGTCGTTAAATAAAACATTTCCTTCCTTCCCTGCCTGTCCTGTGGATAAAAGCAGGCATTGAAATAAATCGAGAATGATCATTCAGGTTACCAGGGCCCCATTCCACAAAGCGATATTAGAGCTAAGATCGCCTGAAGTACATTAGGTAGTTATGCATTTAAGATGATATTAGTGCTAAGATCGCCTGAAGTACATTAGGTAGTTATGCATTTAAGATGATATTAGAGCTAAGATCACTTTAAGGACATTAGGTAGTTATGCATTTAAGATGATATTAGAGCTAAGATCGCCTGAAGTACATTAGGTAGTTATGCATTTAAGATGATATTAGAGCTAAGATCACTTTAAGTACATTAGGTAGTTATGCATTTAAGATGATATTAGTGCTAAGATCGCCTGAAGTACATTAGGTAGTTATGCATTTAAGATGATATTAGTGCTAAGATCACTTTAAGGACATTAGGTAGTTATGCATTTAAGATGACATTAGAGCTAAGATCGCCTGAAGTACATTAGGTAGTTATGCATTTAAGATGATATTAGAGCTAAGATCGCCTTAAGTACATTAGGTACTTATGCATTTAAGATGATATTAGTGCTAAGATCGCCTTAAGTACATTAGGTAGTTATGCATTTAAGATGATATTAGAGCTAAGATCGTCTTAAGTACATTAGGTAGTTATGCATTTAAGATGATATGAGAGCTAAGATCGCCTTAAGTACATTAGGTAGTTATACATTTAAGATGATATTAGAGCTAAGATCGCTTCATGGAACGGGGCCCCGTATACTTCGTTTTCCACTCTCTTGTTTTCTATTTTCTTAAACAAAAGAACCACAATTTAAATTTTAATCAATTGTGCGTTAATTATAAATTACACACCAATGAATCAATACAACAAGAACAGTGATATATATGAATAATAAATATAAGTGTCAATGTGTTTGCGAAGAGATCATAATGGGAACTGTAGATTTCATAAATGTGTAGTAACCTACATATTTATTATTTCAACTTATTTTCATTCTATCATACAATTAAGGTTCAAGCACACTGTCCTGGGCACACACCTCAGCTATCTAGGCTGTCTGTCCAGGACAGAGGGTTAGTTAGTGATTAGTGAGAGAGAAAAGGGTGTAGTGGTCTAACACCTACC
The DNA here is from genome assembly GCF_016097555.1 of Gigantopelta aegis. Lineage (NCBI taxonomy): Eukaryota > Metazoa > Mollusca > Gastropoda > Neomphalida > Peltospiridae > Gigantopelta > Gigantopelta aegis. Next base: position 37,181,017 of record NC_054707.1, on the reverse strand, counting down.
CATTGAGTCGTTAAAACTTGCTCTGGGTGACAGCCGCCCGGTGGGAGCTGGTACCGGGCTGCGAACCCAGTACCTACCAGCCTTATGTCCAATGGCTTAACCATGACACCACCAAGGCTGGTAGTAACTATAGGTTACTAGAGCCCGTATTTTCGAAGCCATCTTAGCTATGTTATATCGTAAATCCATCGTAAGTGACTGCACTAAATGTTGTAGCGTATTTTCAAAAGTGTTGTAACTCCACAATATTGTAAATACATCATAAATCCTACGACAGGTTGTTGGAGACTAGAAAACAATATAGCAGCTTACTTCTTATTTTATTATGAAGTTGCTGATAATGACGAAAATACAGCTCCGCAGTTTCGTAAACAGAGAGTTTTTCGGAACTCTCAGAATGCTTGTTTTATATGTCTTGAAAATATCTTTTTTAAAATAAAATTTCACCCCCTGCCCCTATTTTGAAAACAAAATGGTTGAAAGTCTAGCATTTATTTTATTATGTCCTTACCGGTGCCCAGTATTTTTTATTCAATCTTACATTTTGTCAAGCATCAATAGATAGCAATTTTGCTTGTGCAGTGGTGTTCTCAAGAATACCTTTGTTGTGCCTTTAAATTAAGACTGGTAGTCCATGAGCCAGGACACAAAATTTGGCCAATTGGTACCACCTGGGGGGGACGAATGCTCATAGTGATTTTTGTCAAGGACTACATTTATGATAGCATTGCAGGACTCAAAGCTTTCTGTGTGTATCCACCCGTTTTGTGACCCTACCCCAATTTTTATGACAGTTATATTTTTTACAGAATTGCTAAAGGGTAACTATATTAAAATCACTGTAAAATACTTATCAGGGCATTTAGGAATACAAAACTTGGAAGATTGGGAGGTAATGGACTGGTGAATTCAGATATGTTACCAATATTGAAATCCTTTCAGGATTAGGGTCTCATATAACACTTTTTTCTGTAACGTTACAAAATATAATTCAGTTTTATTTTTCAGTAGAAATTTAACATAAAGTTTAGGGTCAGCACCTCAAATATTCTTTTTGAAAGATCTTATTGCAGCAGAAGCTCGTTTTGACATCTAATTAATATTTACATCCTTTTGATAACCCTATACCCCCTTTCCTCAAAAGCATTATTTCAAAGGAATTGTTAACAGGATAACTAAATAAAAACATCATGCACTATTTATTAAGATGTACATGGCAAACCCAAAGGTAGACAAAGTTGATGGGATGTAAATCTGAGAAATAGAAGCAATAGTGACATCATTTGAAGGTTAGGGTACATAACATAACACTTTTTGTTTGATTATTAGGAAATGCAATTTTCACCATTTTACAACTGTAATTCCAGTTGAAGTGTAGGTTTACACTTTTTCAGTGTTTTAATGTACCCAAATGTTTGTTGATCACATATTTTGCAGATATCAAATTTCTGTGCTACATTTCCATCACTGTCTTCAACCTGGTTGTCAAAATGTTCAATTATGAACATTATACCAGTTTATATAGCTGCTGTATACTATAGTAGTCTTCTTCTGTTTCTATTTTCCAGCCTGTATCAAAGGCACTTGGTATTAGGCGAAGTTTTTATTGGTACATTTTTTAATGTTTCGGAAAGGCTTCAAAATTAGACACAGTTCTGATTCCTAGGTACACTGGCAGTGTAACCCCCAGTGTATACAACTCTACAAACATTTTGATAGTCAATACAGATTCAACGATACTTGCACCAGTTTCAGGACCATATTTGTGAGAGTGATGGAACTCCATGGATCTCTTGGAATGCCAAGCACCAAATATAGTTCCTGTCTTCTGAGCTTAAAGCAACTTACTTGTATCCCTCAATTGCAGCATGAACTGTATGCAATAGCAAGCATCAGTCAACTAGAAAACACCGGATGGCATACAACCTTGGATATTGTTTTAATGTTTGTTATCAAAACACTTTCCCTTGGAGTGTACTTGTGTATACTGCCTTCCTTCATTCTTTGACTAAGAAAGTATTTAAATTGATGATATTGGTAACCTGATTCCGAAAGGTTCTCAACTGTTTTACAAAATATGTTGCTCTTAGTAAAAGTCCCATGATATATACCAACCATAATATTAACATGTTTTGTGTAGCTTCCACCTCATAATGCTTTATGCAACAATGATTTACCACCTCTAAAAAATTAACATAATCACGGTTTACTACCTGGACCAAGTCAATCCCATCAACAATAGTTAGAAACAATTCTGTTAGACTATCTGCTCATTTCAAATTCATCTGCAATGAGGCCCAATGAAAGTTAAAGCATATCTGGAAATTATGCCTTGTGCCAGCTCAGTGATGCACACAAACAGTGATTGGTATTCAATTAATTTTTTGTTCTGATTTTGTCATGAGATTTATTGTTATATATAGTCGCTCACCCTTGAAGCTAGGCTGCATAACATTGTTCTTCATCAAGTAAAAGGCAGTAAGTATCCCCTGAAACTACCTATGCAGTACAGATGTTCTCAGCAAATGCATTTAATCAACATTGAATGAGGCCTACTACCAGTACTATGGAATATACTCATAATCCCTTTAAACGTTTGGCTTTGGAAACTCTTTATGATAACACAATGATGTTCTGCTGTATATTTTTAACAGCATAATTTAGCCTTAACCCTGTTGTGACCTCTAGAGTCCGGGCATCTTTGTTCACTTTAACTTAGTGGTTTTTAGGAATGCATCCACAAATATTGTTGTCATACATCTGATAAAAAAGGCTGCCAATCTGAAAGGCTTCAAAAATATCAAGGTGCTCTATTGGAAAATAGGTTTTGTGCTTAATACGTCGGTGTGTATGTGCCATAATACAGCTTGTCAAAGCAGAGCACCATGGAATCACTAACTTAATAGCCCTAAAGTGCAATTCCCACATGAGATGCTCGTAGAAGGCTAAGCAATGCATCTATGTAACTGTGAGGCATCAAAAATGCTGAAAACTCTTCATTTCTGTGTGACAGACATTTGAATAAATCTTTCTAGAGATTGTTTAACTCTGCTAAAACTTGGCAAACTGCTAGGCTGTCAAATTTCATTTGGTACTAGTCTTTAACCATGCTGGGGTTTTTCTTTGGTTGGCTTTTTGCCTAAATAGTAAACTGACCAAGCTAGTCACATAATACTTGTAGAGCTTCATGATATACATGTACATGGTTGTACATCTTTACTTCAAGGACTCAACTAACTACGTCTACAGCAATCATATACCCCTATACCTATGTACAAGCCTTGAAATCACCATCATATGATGCCTATAGCATTAAGAATGATTCCATTCTTAAGATAATAATGACATAACTGTCTTTATGCCTTTGCAAACTGTTTGATTCATCATTACAGCAATAGTTTGTAAAGGTAGTTTTATTCTGAGATGCTTTGGTTATGGTTCACAATTTGAAATGTAGTCGTCGGCGCGGAACAAAATGTATTGATAGTAAGCAGGTATCTTTAAGATGGTTCATATTGAAATCTCTGGTACTCACACCGACTTCAGTCCAACTTTGGATTTTCCATTTATCTGTGTTTGTCTGCCTTGCTAGTCTCCAAATGAGGTTATTTGTTTTCAAGCAACTTTAGCTAAATGTTTGGAGGTATTTTTTTACCATTGGTATGATCCATTACCAGTGACTCTGGTTCAACACATGCACCAGAAACATAAACTTTCAAACATTTGCCCCACCAGTGACAGCCACCTCCAGTCTATCAATGTTGTCCCAAGATAGATTTGTCTGTATTAGGCTAAATGGTGGTTGAAAAATATTGCAGTGCCAACTCGTGGTAGCCTCTAGTTTCAGGAGACATAAAGCTCTATCATTTGTCTTCAGCAGGGAGTATGACACACCTTGTCATGTTATTTTCAATGTCTGGATTAGTTCAACATAATTATGAAGATAGTGATGCATTAATATTAAATTTTAGGAAACGTGTACAGCTGAATCACTTACCAGTGTATTACCGTAATGCAGTTAACAAATAGGTAAACTTGAATATAATAAAAATGTGTTGTTTTGATCTTTTAAGTTGTTGATTCAACAGTATGCCTATTTGTGTGTGACCATCTTATGATATGTTAGTATCCTTCCATGGACTGTACAAAGACACAATTTTAAACAATAATACCTTTGTACTCATGGTTATATTACAAAGATAACAATAAATACATGATCAATGTGGGATTTAAATCAATAACGTAGACTTTTAATTGGTTTTAGTCTAATGAGAGATCATTTTAATGGCATATCACCAATATATAACATCAAATTCACTTTACATGCAGGACCTACGTAGTATTTAGCAGCCTAATATAGATTTGTGTGCAATAAAATCCCTGAAACAGAACATTTGAGGATGTCAACCTAAACTTCAAGTGAAATTACTGTTGAGAAATGGTGGACATTGCACTATGTAATGTAAAAATAAAAGTGTTACTTGAGACCCTAACACTCTAGGGATGATACGATTGCTTCTATTTCTGAAATTCATATTCCACTAACTTGTTCTTCTCTTATTTTTGCCTTGACCATCCTAATAAATATTTTATGTGTTTTATTTAGTCACTGTTAACAATTTCATTGAAATATTTCTGTTGACAAAATAGGGGTGGGGTTTTAAAATCTGTAATTACACAGCAAATCCTGCAACAAAACTTTATTTATAGGATGTAAATAATAACTGGATGTCCAAATAGGCTTTTATTATAATTAGAACATTTAAAGACAATATTTGAGGTGCAGAGCCTAAACTTTATGTTAAATGTCTACTGAAAAATAAAACTGTGTGAATTTTGTTGTATTTTGTAACATTACAGAAAAAGTGTTATATGAGACCCTAATCCTCAAAGGATTTCAATATTGGTTTGGGTTCGGGTATAGTATTTACATGCTCATTTGCCACTAGAGCTTCAAGCATGTCTGTCCCAGGGCCGAGCTTTGGATAGCCAGAAGTCTGCTCCGGGCCTCAATATTGGTAATATATCTGAATTTTCCAATCCATTATCTACCAAGTTATGTTTTCCTAAATGCCCTGAGAAATATTTTACAATGCTTTTAATATGGTCACCCTTTAGCAATTCTGTAAAAATATAACTGTTGAGGAAATAGGGGTAGGGTTATAAAATGTGTAATTACACAGCAAATCATACAACAAAACTTTATTTATAGGATGTAAATAATAACTGGATGTCCAAATGAGCTTCTGTTGTAACTAGAACGTTTAAAGAGAATATTTGAGGTGCTGATCCTAAACTTTATGTTAAATTTCTACTGAAAAATAAAACTGTGAATTGTATTTTGTAATGTTACAAAAAAAAGTGTTATATGAGACCCTAATCCTCAAAGGATTTCAATATTGGTAATATATCTGAATTCTCTAATCCATTATCTCCCAATCCTCCAAATTTTTTATTCTTAAATGCCCTGACAAATATTTTACAATGCTTTTAATATAGTCACCCTTTAGGATTTCTGTAAAAATATAACTGTCGTGGAAATGGGGGTAAGGTCACAAAACGGGTAGATACATACAGAAAGTTGTGAGTCCTGCAATGCTATCATAAATGTAGGCCTTGACAAATATTACTATGAACATTTGTCCCCCCAGATGGTACCGACCGACCCCTCTGGCTCATGGACTATGGTTAACGTCATACAAATTGCAGACCTTTTAGCTGTACATTCAAATTCAGAACGTTTTTGAAGCTTGAGTAATGGTGGATTATGTCATTTTGATGCATTATGGGGAGTGTCATTTGGAGTGCATACTTGCCAAATTAACCAGTTTCAACCAGTAAAAATGGACACTAAGATTGATTAATCTACAATCTATGGGGAGTGTCATTTGGAGTGTGTACTTGACAAATTAAAAACTTAAAAGTCACAGACCTTAGTTTCAACCTGTAAAAATGAACACTAAGTTTGGTTAGGTAATCTACAAACCTGTAACACATTTGGATAAAGTCACAACAGAGTGAAACAAGAGTCGGTGATGCTGAAACGCTGAAATACCCTTAAAAAGAGACTAAAACTCAGCTCCATAACTGTTACTTCTCAGACATACGTGCATTTTTAAAAATATGAACGATGCATTTTGTGACATGAAAAACACCAGAATGACCAGAAACACTTCGGATGTATGGAAATAGATAATCTAAACAATAAAATCTAAGTAAAGTATGATTCCAGTTATCAGAAATGGCACTAGTAGTGAAAAATATGCCTTAGTGTTTATTTTTTTTTTTAATTTGTAATGACACCACTAGAGCACATTGATTAATTAATCGTTGGCTATTGGATGTCAAACTTTGATAATTCTGACTCGTAGTCATCAGAGAAACCCGCAACATTTTTCCTAATGCATCAAGGAATCTTTTATATGCACTTTCCCACAGACAGGAAAACACATACATGTACCATGGCCTTTGACCAGTTGTGGTGCACTGGTTGGAATGAGAGAAAAAAAACCCAAATGAGTTGAATGGATCCACCGAGCTGGGTCAGTCCCGCGACGTAAGCACCTCGAGCGAGAACTCAACCCACTGAGCTAAATCCCGCCTTAATGTTTAAAAACTAGGGTCTGTCTAGAGTTTTAAGGGCCAAATTTACGAAGCCTGTTTTTCTTAAACACAGATGTCTAAGCATTGCTATCACATGTAATTACACGTGTGTAAGTCTAAAACAGGCTTTGTAAATTCAGGCATAAAGGTTTCTAAAACAAGGAGCCTGATGTACTTTCCTCTTTTTCTTTCATTCCAGGTTCATATCAATTGCCCCATTAATCTGTGCGAGAGTGAGATTCCTATTGGTAAGCATGTTCACTGTGTTATTATATATAATGATTAATAAATCAATGTTCTCTAGGGATGTCATTAAACAAAACAAACTCTAACTTCATTGCTGGGTAACCGGCCTCGGTGGCGTAGTGGTTAGGCCATCGGTCTACAGACTGGTAGGTACTGGGTTCGGATTCCAGTCGAGGCATGGGATTTTTAATCCAGATACCGACTCCAAACCCTGAGTGAGTGCTCTGCAAGGCTCACTGGGTAGGTATAAACCACTTGAACCGACCAGTGATCCACAACTGGTTCAACAAAGGCCATGGTTTGTGCTATCCTGCCTGTGGGAAGCGCAAATAAAAGATCCCTTGCAACTAATCGGAAAGAGTAGCCCATGTAGTGGCGACAGTGGGTTTCCTCTCAAAATCTGTGTGGTCTTTAACCATATGTCTGACGCAATATAACCGTAAATAAAATGTGTTGAGTGTGTTGTTAAATAAAACATTTCTTTCTTTCATTGCTGGGTAGGATGTAGCCCAGTTGTAAAGTGCTAGTTTGATGCGCTGTCGGTCTAGGATTGATTCCCATCATTTGGCCCATTGGGCTGTTTCTCATTCCAGCCAGTGAACCATGACTGGTATATTATAGGCCATGATATGTGCTATCCTGTCTGTGGGATGGTGCATATAAAAGATCCCTTGCCACTGATGGAAAAATGTAGCAGGGTTTCTCTGATGACTACGAATCATAATTACCAAATGTTTGACATCCAATAGCCGATGATTAATAAAGCAATGTGCTCTTAGATTAGTGGTGTCATTAAACAAACAAACTTACATGTACAACTCTTTCTTTTTTTTTCTTTCTTTTCTTTTTTTTGATGCTATATAATATGGTGATTTTAGTTTGAATCTTGTTTTTAATTTTAGGTGAAGCAAAGAAGATTCTCCCGTCCATTGTGATAGACTTGTTCCAGGATAAAATGGATAAATATTGCCTAGAAAGTATCAACAACATGCCAAACATGTTCAAGTATGTATCATTCTATCATACGACCCAGGCTGTCTTGCATTTAGTTTTATTACGCAAAGATACTTTCAACGATGAAACACAGATCACTTGAGAATGTTGTCAAGAATAAAGTTTTAAAAACGTTTGTTTTTGTGTAACGACACCATTAGAGCACATTGATTTATTAATCATTGGCTATTGGATGTCAAACATTTGGTAATTAGAGAGGAAACCTGCTACATTTTTCTATTAGTAGCAAGGGATCTTTTGTATGCACCATCCCACAGACTGGATAGCACATATCACAGCCATTGATATACCAGTCATGGTGCACTGGCTGGGACGAGAAATAGCCCCACCGACAGGGATCGATCTCAGACTGACCACGCATCACGCGAGCATTTTACCAATGGGCTGCTTCCCGTCCTGTGAAGACTGAAGTTTCATTCTCAAATTTCCTGATACGTGTTAACCTTCGGAGTGGCAGGACCTAAAGTAGAGCACTCGTCTACGGTGTTTTGTTTGCAGGTTCCAAGCCCTCGGTCGACCCGTTCATTCTCTAACTGGAGTTTTTCTCGTCTCAACTAGTGCCCCACAACTGGTGGTTTATCTAAGACCATGGTATACATGATTTCCTGTCTGTGGGTAAATACATATAAAAGATCCCTAGCTACTAATGGAAAAAATATAGTGGATTTCCTATGAAATTGAAGAATACATGTCAGATTACCAAATGTTTGACATCTCATAGCTGTTGATTAATAAATCGATGTGCTCTAGTGATGTAGTTGAACAAAACAAACTTTAACTTAATCCTTCTGGTGATCAGGGCCCTGTTCAACGAAGGAATCTTAGTGACTTAAGATAAGTTTCACACTGGCACGTGTAAACTTTACAACCGTTCCACAAAGCAACCTTACCTCGTATGGTAGTCGTAAGTGCCCCTTTAATGACTAAAATCTTGTTTGCAAAGAAATGCGATTTATCAGTAGTTAATTAATAAATTGATTACTGACTATTTTGAACATCGTGGATGTATTCATTGGTATTGGACATCCATGAAGTAACTTTGTCAGTTTATTTGCTAAGTGATATGCTTAAGACATGAGGGTTATCTCCCATATTTTTGTGTGAATTTTTTTCTTCGAACACCGAGTTTCATAAAAGGTAGGCCTGTTTGGTGTATATTAGATCCATTTTAACGCAAAGAGTTAGTATCCTTCTTGGAAAATGATCAAATCATGATCTAACTGCCTCGTACCAATTGTAAATTTTTACCATCATTTACAACAGTAAGCTAACAACAGTAAGCTAAGCCACATGGAACGGGCTGGCAATCATAGAAAATTAAGGTCAGTATGGTAGGTATTTACTGTGATAGTAGTGCCAAGATCGCTTCGTGGAACAGGTCCCGCGACAACAATTTTTTACTTATTTTGATGCTATTTGGGTGTTGTTTTTTTAATTTGGCTCCAGCCAGTGCACCATGACTAGTATATCAAAGGCCGTGGTATGTGCAATCCTGTCTGTGGGATGATGCATATAAAAGATCCTCTGCTGTTAATCAAAAAGAGTAGCCCATGAAGTGGCGACTGGGTTTCCTCCCTCAATATTTGTGTGGTTCTTAACTATATGTCAGACGCCATATAACCGTAAATAAAATGTGTTGAGTGCGTCGTTAAATAAACCATTTTCTTCCTTCCTTCTTTTTAATTTAAGCGTTACAGCCATGTGTTATCCATGTTACATGATGACCAGAAATCCACTGGATTTTCAGATATTTATATTCTGTAAGCAAGAAATGTAAGAACTACGTAATGTTAACAATAAAAAGGCTATATTAATTAGCCAAAAACCTGTTACTATGACTTTAAACTCAAGCTAATCCCTTTAAAATTAGACATTTAAATAATTTAACAAGGAAAAGTCAGCTAGAAGTTTGGTTTTAGTTTTACAGGTATAGAGTATTTTTAATGTCCATACCTTTCAGGTGTCCAGATTGTGGAGTGCCTGTTGAGATGGCTCCTGGGATTAAAGAATTCCAGTGTCAAAATGAAGATTGCATGATGGTACTTTTAATTAGTATAAACCAAACATCATACATATACATATGGATCTGTTTCTCATTACAGTTGTAAAACATTACACACTGTACAGTCTATTTGTATCAAAAGGCAAATGGCAACCAGAGGGGGCTATATAGGTTTCATCTCCATCCTTCTGTCTGTCTGTCCATATGTCCCACATATATTTTTATAGACGTTTCTTTCCACAATGCCTTGAGATATTGAGCCAAAATTGTTACAGATCAAGTTTGACTTTCTTGGTGATTAATCCATTTTTATAGAGTTATTGCCCTTGAACTTGGGAGATATGAAAATTAGTTTTCTGTACTTTTTTCCCCCCAATGCCTCGAGATACTGAGCTGAAATTTTGTATATAGCTTTATCATATATATATATATATATATATATATATATATACATGTATACATACATACATGTATATATATACACACACATATATATTAGCAAGCATCCTGAGGTGCAAGTAGAATGTTACCCAGGCGCCAATTTTAATCACTTTCGGACCATGGCCTCAAATTATAAGGGCAAGTCTCAACCCAAAACCATTGTTCTTAACATTGCTATAAACTCAAAAGATCAAAATCCAACCAGTGCAATAAATCAGTTGCGAAACATGATAAGCTCGATTCGGAAACGTTTCCCTAGGTCAAAAATACTTTTTATTGAGTTTAACTTTTCGGACAGACTTTTGGCTAGTCAAAAAACCTGCCTCAACCAAATACATTTGGCTGTAAAAACAATGAGGGACATCAAAATTATACCTGCACTTCACGCGTGTGATTTTGAGGTTGGGCAGGACAACATTCACTGGACAGAAACAATTACCAATAAACTTTATCGCAGTTGGATGAGGTACTTAAATTTAAACTAAGGCCGGGAAAGGGTAATGTCCACCCTGATTTAGGACTAGGAACTAACATTGTTAACCTAACTGGTGACACTAACCTTCTAACATCCGCTGAAAAATCATTACTGGACAGGGGTTTGAATTTTGTTCCCACCCTCAAACCAAAAACAGGCTTAGAGGCTAAACTTGACAATGGTATAATGGATACGGCAGTTTTTGACCACAAAATGAAACTGGCCGACTATTTTCGGCATTCAACTGGAGAAAAAATCCCATTCACAGAAAACTCTGGCTGGTTACCCCCAAACTCTAGTATAGATCTTGAAATCATTAAAGCTCATAAAAGGATAGTGGAAAAAGTGGGTGATATGACAGTTTACACAAATCAGCAAAATCTTTCCGTCATGGAATGTCGTGCTCTCACCAAACTACGCAAAAACCGCAAAATTGTTATAAAACCTGCAGATAAAGGGTCAGCCACTGTCATTCTATCAAGGGAGAACTATATCCGGGAAGCCCATCGACAGCTTAATAATTCAAAGTACCACAAAAAATAAGACAAAGCTATTTGACCTGAGAATTGTAAAAAGTTCAGTGTAATTATTCAATGTCTAAAAGATCAGGGACATATTAATAAAAAACAAGTAAAATATTTAGAAGCCAGGTCACAATCACAAACCCGGAAATTTTATCTACTTCCAAAAATCCACAAGCCAGTCGATACATGGACTGATATTAACACACCAGCCGGTCATCCAATCATTTCAGACTGTGGATCAGAATTGTACAATATTCAGAATACATCGACTTTCACTTAAAACCAATTGCAAATAGACATGAACGTTTTGTGAAAAACACTGAAGATCTTCTATCAAAATGATCAAAAAACCAAAATCCCAAAAAATTCTACCTTGGTTACCCTTGATATTGACTCCATGTACACCAACATAGGTGTTGATGCGGGCATTCATTCAGTTAAGAGAGCATTTGATAAGTACCGTATATCTTCGCTGTAAGTCGATCTCGGCTATAAGTCGAGTCCCTAATTTCAAGTCCTGAAAACTTTTTTTTTTTGGCAAAAGTTCAATCCGAACCCCTACAATATTAAAAACATTATTATATTGATCTTCTAGTTTTATCATTGGCAAAAGTTCGATCCGAACCCCTACAATATTAAAAACATTATTATACTGATCTTCTAGTTTTATCGTTGGCACCAGATAAGAACATTACTGAGCTGTTAGAATTAAGCCTAAAAGGAAATGATTTTGAGTTTGATGGAGAAATGTATCAGCAAGTTTGTGGTTGTGCTATGGGCAAACGTTTTAGTCCAAACATTGCATCTATCTATGTTGCCGAATGGGAAGAGGCTGCTTTAAAGAAATCGAGTAAAACACCTCTTTTGTACCTCAGATATCTCGACCATATACTTATCATTTGGCCACATTCGAAACAAGAATTTTGCAACTTTTTTGAGCTATTAAATCAACAGGATGACAATATCAAACTTAAGGCCACCATATCAGATAAATCAGTTGACTTTTTGGATGTAACAATTTATAAAGGTACATAGTTTGAAACATCAGGTTACCTAGACTACAAAGTGTTTTTCAAACCCAGACACACGCCAACTTCTCCACTGCAAGTCTTTTCACCCATGCCACACCTTAAAACGCATTGTTAAATCTCAGATTATTAGATTTCACAGAAATTCGAGTCACAAACAGAATTTCAATGAGGCTTGCTCACTTTTATTTAGTGCTTTAAAAGCTAGGGAATATTCAAAACGGTTTTTAAGAAAAATTAAATTAGGGCAACTGAAGACTATAAACCATACAAACTTCAGCATAACCAATCACCTCAAATAAGCACTGGCTCCTCTACTACTTGTGCCAAAACCAGGTGTAGACATCACAACTTACTTAAAACGCAGTCGTCTTTCAAAAGTCAACAGACCAAAATTGAATACATGTATTATCAAATTCGGACAGACATGAACTGTGATTCGAAAAATATAGTATATCTAATCACCTGTAATTTATGTAAAAAACAGTACGTAGGACAAACGCAAAACCAACTGAGAATTAGAGCAGTTTGTTACAAGTATGATATTCGGCATGAAGTTGACACCCCTGTCGCCAATCACTTCAATCTACCTGACCATTCATTAGATGAAAATTTTGAAATAATTCCAATTGAACAACCCCTGATACCGATTTCAAAAGATGAAACAGACCTCTTGAGACTTGAACGAGAGGCCTTCTGTATTCGTACATTATAGACAAAACAGCCATTTGGAATCAATGTAAAGCCGTAAAAAGATATAAAATAATTTTTCCAATAATTTACAGTCGACGTAGCATTGATATTGGTAAACTTATGAAGAAGGAGTTTTTAATCTGCAAACTGTTATGAAAAACCCTATTACAGCACGTTCGGTTATTGCATACAGAAAAAATCCAAGTCTCAGGGATATCTTAGTCTCCACACGACTACCTGCCACCTAAGCCTCTAAACCAGTCCATTTTTCAGCGGTTGGTTTGTTGTTATCCCTTTCCTAACAATATTTTTAAAAACAAATACATCGTGTCTGGCTGATAAACAAAACATAGTACTAGCCAAATAAATTTAAAACAGGACTGACCAAAAAACAGTTATATTTTGTATTAATTTAAGATCAATTTAGAATCCCTGGGGCAAAATTAGAAAATAATAATTTTTTAGTTTTTAAAACATTCTTGAGCCAGTGTGTTCATTCGTTCTTAAATAAATACATACATATGTACGTACGTATGTACGTACGTACGTACATACATACATACACACACACACACACATATATATATATATATATATACTGTTACAGATTATGGCCCTTGAACTTAGGTGATACGAAAAAAAATTGGGCCCGTTAGGGAACATATATTGCTTTAGCAGTACTCTCAGAATGCTTGTTAATGTTTAAACTTGCATCAGCATTTTAAAATAAATTACATTGTGTAATTAGTAAAAGGTTTCTCAACAAATTACTCTTGCATCATACAGCTTTTAAAATCTCCTCTTTTTAAAAAATTTAAATTTAGACATGTTGCCGCTACTGCAAAAAGCCATGTAATGATCGAGACCACTCCAGCTGCAGCCCGGTGCTTTCAGCAGCAGACGACTTCGCTAGTATGGAACAGTTGCCACAACACTGGGACCCAATGCCAGATAAGGACACGGTTAGTTAACACCCTCACAATTGTCTCAGTTTGTAACCACCAATGTTAAAATGTCCAGATTTTGTACAACCCACTTTCATCCCTTACTTTTAATAACTTGGTTAAATACATTAGTGGCACAGGATGTAGCCTAGTGGTAAAGCATTCGCCTGATGCTCGGTCGGTCTAGGATCGATTCCCGTCGACTGGCCCATTAGGCTATTTTTCATTCCAGCCAGTGCACCACGACTGGTATATCAAAGGCCGTCTGTGGGATGGTGCATATCCTTTGCTTCTAATAAAAAAATGTAGCGGTTTTCCTCTTTAAGACTATGTCAGAATTACCATATGTTTGACATCCAATAAAAGATGATTAATAAATCAGTGTGCTCTAGTGGTGTTGTTACACAAAACACTTTTTAAATACCGGTACATTAGGATATACACCTGAACAGGTATCTGATAAAAGCGTATTTCAACACATATAGTGTACATTTTCCAATTAGAGTCACGTTACGTTTCAAAATAATTATAATAACTCATCAATAGGTAGGCAGGTACCAGCCTATTACATTTTACTGGGGGTGGTCATTGGGTTAAGAACAGTTTAGAAAATACTCACCTAGACCAAATGTCAATTAATATATTTTTTACACCCAATAATAATTAATTCCTGGTAAAACAGTGCACTGAAATTTTTTTAAACTGTTCTTTCATTCATATTGCTTAATTTAAAAAAAAAAGCAGCCAGATTTTTGTTTTCTTTATATTATTAATTCCACGTAATGTTCCAGGATTTCATCAGTGTAAAGTTACAACCGAGATCAGAAGAATACAAAACCGTGATAGATAGCTTCCGTCACACGATGCGAGGCAGACTGGTGAAGTCGATCAGACGAATACAGAACCCGCGACTGTGGCAAAAATATTTACTGTAAGTCTGAGAAAATGCAGATCATTCTTCATTACATGACATCATTCATGACTGTTTTCAGTACGTCATTACACAGCTGCAGTCAGGGAAAATCCAACACAAATTACATTTATTTAATATTCTAGGGTCGTTTTCTCTTGTAGACAAAAAACTATTTCAATGCAGGATTTTCAAGAAATGTGTTTTAAAAATTGAAATAGCCTTCTTAATAAAAACATGTACTAGTATCTCATATTTAACTACAACTAAGCAAAATATATTTTGTCTGGTATTAACTTTGCTTGTTATAAAGTTAACTTTTAAGATAACATTGCATGTTAGTGTTACTAAACAAACAACATATTTTGTCTGGTTCAGTGCAGGTGTTGTAGTGTTACTAAACAAACAACATATTTTGTCTGGTGCAGTGCATGTGTTGTAGTGTTACTAAGCAAACAACATATTTTGTCTGGTGCAGTGCATGTGTTACTAAACAAACAACATATTTTGTCTGGTGCCGTGCATGTGTTGTAGTGTTACTAAACAAACAACATATTTTGTCTGGTGCAGTGCATGTGTTACTAAACAAACAACATATTTTGTCTGGTGCCGTGCATGTGTTGTAGTGTTACTAAACAAACAACATATTTTGTCTGGTGCAGTGCATGTGTTGTAGTGTTACTAAACAAACAACATATTTTGTCTGGTGCATGCACAGATTTTGTCTGGTGCAGTGCATGTGTTGTAGTGTTACTAAACAAACAACATATTTTGTCTGGTGCAGTGCATGTGTTACTAAACAAACAACATATTTTGTCTGATGCAGTGCATGTGTTGTAGTGTTACTAAACAAACAACATATTTTGTCTGATGTTGTAGTGTTAGTGCAGTGCATGTGTTGTAGTGTTACTAAACAAACAACATATTTTGTCTGGTGCAGTGCATTGTTGTCTGGTGCAGTGCATGTGTTGTAGTGTTACTAAACAAACAACATATTTTGTGTGCTGCATGTGCACAAACAACATATTTTGTGCATGTGTTGTAGTGTTACTAAACAAACAACATATTTTGTCTGGTGCAGTGCATGTGTTGTAGTGTTACTAAACAAACAACATATTTTGTCTGATGCAGTGCATGTGTTGTAGTGTTACTAAACAAACAACATATTTTGTCTGATGCAGTGCATGTGTTGTAGTGTTACTAAACAAACAACATATTTTGTCTGATGCAGTGCATGTGTTGTAGTGTTACTAAACAAACAACATATTTTGTCTGGTGCAGTGCATGTGTTGTGTTACTAAACAAACAACATATTTTGTCTGTGCATGCAGTGCATGTGTTGTAGTGTTACTAAACAAACAACATATTTTGTCTGGTGCAGTGCATGTGTTGTAGTGTTACTAAACAAACAACATATTTTGTCTGATGCAGTGCATGTGTTGTAGTGTTACTAAACAAACAACATATTTTGTCTGGTGCAGTGCATGTGTTGTAGTGTTACTAAACAAACAACATATTTTGTCTGGTGCAGTGCATGTGTTGTAGTGTTACTAAACAAACAACATATTTTGTCTGGTGCAGTGCATGTGTTGTAGTGTTACTAAACAAACAACATATTTTGTCTGGTGCAGTGCATGTGTTACTAAACAAACAACATATTTTGTCTGATGCAGTGCATGTGTTGTAGTGTTACTAAACAAACAACATATTTTGTCTGATGCAGTGCATGTGTTGTAGTGTTACTAAACAAACAACATATTTTGTCTGATGCAGTGCACATATTTTGTCTGATGCAGTGCATGTGTTGTAGTGTTACTAAACAAACAACATATTTTGTCTGATGCAGTGCATGTGTTGTAGTGTTACTAAACAAACAACATATTTTGTCTGATGCAGTGCATGTGTTGTAGTGTTACTAAACAAACAACATATTTTGTCTGATGCAGTGCATGTGTTACTAAACAAACAACATATTTTGTCTGGTGCAGTGCATGTGTTGTAGTGTTACTAAACAAACAACATATTTTGTCTGGTGCAGTGCATGTGTTGTAGTGTTGTTGTAGTGTTACTAAACAAACAACATATTTTGTCTGTCTGTGCAGTGCATGTGTTGTAGTGTTACTAAACAAACAACATATTTTGTCTGGTGCAGTGCATGTGTTACTAAACAAACAACATATTTTGTCTGGTGCAGTGCATGTGTTGTAGTGTTACTAAACAAACAACATATTTTGTCTGGTGCAGTGCATGTGTTGTAGTGTTACTAAACAAACAACATATTTTGTCTGATGCAGTGCATGTGTTGTAGTGTTACTAAACAAACAACATATTTTGTCTGATGCAGTGCATGTGTTGTAGTGTTACTAAACAAACAACATATTTTGTCTGATGCAGTGCATGTGTTGTAGTGTTACTAAACAAACAACATATTTTGTCTGTCTGATGCAGTGCATGTGTTGTAGTGTTACTAAACAAACAACATATTTTGTCTGATGCAGTGCATGTGTTGTAGTGTTACTAAACAAACAACATATTTTGTCTGGTGCAGTGCATGTGTTGTAGTGTTACTAAACAAACAACATATTTTGTCTGGTGCAGTGCATGTGTTACTAAACAAACAACATATTTTGTCTGGTGCAGTGCATGTGTTGTAGTGTTACTAAACAAACAACATATTTTGTCTGATGCAGTGCATGTGTTGTAGTGTTACTAAACAAACAACATATTTTGTCTGATGCAGTGCATGTGTTGTAGTGTTACTAAACAAACAACATATTTTGTCTGATGCAGTGCATGTGTTGTAGTGTTACTAAACAAACAACATATTTTGTCTGATGCAGTGCATGTGTTGTAGTGTTACTAAACAAACAACATATTTTGTCTGATGCAGTGCATGTGTTGTAGTGTTACTAAACAAACAACATATTTTGTCTGATGCAGTGCATGTGTTGTAGTGTTACTAAACAAACAACATATTTTGTC